>NC_056732.1:1091963168-1092304905 GCF_019279795.1 Protopterus annectens
TTTTTGGTTCAAAATGTCAGTTTTATAAGGACTCCTCTAGCAATACAATGTTGCTGTAAAATTATTTGTTAATAAGAGAACATATTGCTAAAGAGATATGACAGTCTTTTTACACTTAACAATGACCTAATCCCAACTACCCAACTCAGTCATCAAGCACAGTGCTAGCAGGTAAGATCATCCTGGTATGTATGATCAGGTTTCTGGACTGTTCTCTGCAACATACAACCTCAGATTGCTTATAAATGGTAGTCCTTAAAAAGGCAAGAGATGACCCTCTTCTAAAAACTGCAAAAGTACCCATATGGTTTCACATTAAACATAGGCAATATTATACTAAATTATGATTATACCAGAAAAATTACTCATTCTAAAAAAAATACCAGATATGTTATAATCATATTACATGTGTAAATTGTTCAGCTCCAGTATAGACTAGCATTTTGTAAAACTGGCATTTTAGGACCTTTCTCCCTTCCCCCAAGCCCTGCAGTACATCACTGTCTTCACAGAGAACTTTAATTCAGACAGAACCTATATATTGCCAGTCCTCTGTCTAGAAACAAGGTCACTCTAGTTCTAAAGAAAACTTTTAATAAAGCTGGCTACATAAACTTAAACTTGATGTTATTTAGGATTGTATTAATAGTCCTGGGTTTTACACCTGCATAGCAGTTATCAGCAAAGAGCTCTGCCACACCTCTATGCAAATACAGTAAGTGCAAGTTATTCACTTCACACTGACTAAGTAAATATGAAGACATTTTTATAAACACGCCTACATACAGCAAAAGCATAAAGTACTTGAAGATAAGCTTTAGGCATATACAAACGACTATGTGAAATCTATAGGCTTCTTATGACTTGGTATATACTTGGATATGAAGGGAGAATGTGACTTTGTGCAGTCATGCTTGAAAGACTTAGAGCAAATGGTGGACTTGCTTTTATTATTAATATTCTTTTTAAAAATAAAGGTATTTAATATGTTTTATATAGGGGTATCCCTATGAGGACACCCTGTTGTTTTCATTAAACAATGGAAAGGGGGAGACAGGAAAAACTGAAAAAGGAGAGACACACCAAAGAGGGAAACACAGCAAGGGCATATCAAGAGGGTTGTGCTGGAGGAGGTGGGAGAGGAGGGAGTACTGTGTTTTTGGTGAGGGATACATGTCCTATTTTTTCAATTTTTTTTAATATAAGATGGTAATGTGGATAGAAAGTAGGTAAGAGGGTGTGGGAGAGAGGATAAGGGAAGGAAAGGAGCGAAGAGGAGTGGCATTCAAAAACCAGGGCTCAAATGTTGCTAGTGTCAGATGGTGTTGCAATGCACAACCCTGATGTTGAGGGGGCAAGGGCCTGTCGAGGTACAGTGGTCGGCACTGACTGGGCAGCAAGTGTTCCATTCACTGAAGAGAAGCCTTGATTGGCTGGAGCTGACTGTCCACAACCTGTTCCAACATGTCCTCAACCAAGTCCTAAAGCCCTGATTCAATTAGGCTTGCCAGATTACCTACAGGACCAGAGCCAGCACCCCGATCCTGTGAGGAGAACCCTGGACAAGCAGAGGATGAACATTCCCTAACCTGGGAGGGACGTGTAGGAAGAAAATAAAGAAGGACAACGGCATGCATAATTAAAATAAGAAAAGCAGAAAAAGGGGGAGACCTAAAGAAGAAATACACACAATAAATTCACACATAATGATAGACACCATTCAATTTATTATTATCAGTTAATTTTTTTTTTATTAAATATTGAACTAAACAAAATGTATGGGAAATGCTAATGCATACATAAGAACAATGATATTGGAAGTGCTTATGTATATATGGGAACAGTGATATGGGAAGTCCTTATGCATACATGGGAACAATGATATGGAATGTGCTTATGCATACATGGGAACAGTGATATGGGAAGTGCTTATGCATACATGGGAACAATGATATGGAATGCGCTTGTGCATACACGGGAACAATGATATGGAATGTGCTTGTGCATACACGGGAACAGTGATATGGAATGCACTCGTGCATACACGGGAACAGTGGTATAGAATGTGCTTGTGTATACATGGGAACAGTGGCATCAGAAGTGCTTATGCAGACATGGGGACAATGATATGGAATGCACTTGTGCATACACGGGAACAATGATATGGAATGTGCTTGTGCATACATGGGAACAATGATATGGGAAGTGCTTATGCATACATGGGAACAATGATATGGGAAGTGATTATACATACATGGAATGAATGAGTGCATATTGTACTGAAACCATCCTTTATAAACACTTGCAGTTATGTTGTTGTTCTTCTTCTTCTTTCAGCTTTTCCCGGTTAGGGGTCACCACAGCGGAACTCCGGTCAATATAGTAAAATCAATTAAACACAAAATACTGCATTTATACATTAACATATCTTTTAGATTTGGTTGCAGTACTATACTGAAAGCACTTTAGGCTTTCAACTACTATCCTTTATAAATACCTGAAATCGGTTACAAACAGAATACTGCATTATACATTGATACATCTTTTAGATTTAGTCACAATACTGTACTGTACTGAAAGCCTTCAATTGCAACTCTTTATAAATACTTGCAGTTTTTACTTGTGTGTGTGTGTGTGTGTGTGACATTGAAATTTCATAACATTGAATTTCATAACATTGAGACCATAACATCAAAAATTCAAAACACTGAAAACCCAAAACATTGAAAACTCAGAACATTGAAAGTGTGCTTCATAACATTGAAAACTACATTGCACAAGTAACTAAGATCCCGTCCACCTACACCACCACCTAACTAACAAACACACTTTCTATTAAGTTTCTTCAGGGGAGCAAGCCCACCTACACTCCCATGAGGGGGGCTCTGCCCCCCTCACCCCCTGTAAAATTAAATATACCAACTCCAAGATCACACTACAGCGGAAAAAAGTTAATTTCCTAATCTCAGTACAGTGAGGTCAGGAAATTAACTTTTTTCCACAGTAGTGCGATCTTGGAGTTGGTATATTGAATTACGGGGGGGGGGGGTGCAGAGGAGCTTGTCCCACTGCAGAAATGTAGTAGAAAGTGTTTTGTTAGGTGGTATTGTAGGTGGAGAGGATGTTATTTAAATATACAATGTAGTTTTCAGTGTTATGAAGCACACTTTCAATGTTCTGAGTTTTCAGTGTTTTGGGATTTAAATGTTTTGTTCTCAATGTTATAAAATTAATGTCATACACACACACACACGCACACACACACACATGTTAAATACAGGCTGCTATATTTATTACCTTAGGTACACTTACTAGCAAATGCAACCAGTCGTTTTAGCCTCCTACAATACTGAGCACAATTATAACTGGTCTCTTCAGCTAGATATTGAAAACATAAGACCGTAGCTGCTTACCTGTATTTCACATTTTTTCTTTAACATTTCTGATGTCACTTTTTAATACTTTGCAAGGCCATCTCAGTTACTAATACAGTTGCTTAGTATATGTTTGTCCTTTAATACAAGTTAGAAATAGTAGGACAGCATCTTCCTTCAAATTGTTACACTTTTATATATGTGCAGCTTGTCTGTTTGGAGGAGGGGGTGTTGTCTGGAATCTTTCTAAATACTTTCCTACTTCAAACTTTTATGGTTTACATACCTAAGCTGCAGTTTCATGCACCAGTCTGTGAATTTTTTTAGAGAGAAGCAGAAGCTGTACATGCACAGAAAAAAGCTGTACATACACAGAAAATAGTAGCAACTGAAGGAAGTTTTCACTTCCTTTCAATTCAACCTTCATTAAACAAAACAATAATGCCATTACAGATGGATGCAGTACATACACTTCAGGACAATAATGTGTGATTTGATACTTTTTTGCTTAATAACTGTCAGCATGCAAGGGGGATATTTAAAATTTATACAGAATTAATACAACTGGTCATTTCTCACTAAACTTATGTGCTGGTTATTCATTTGGCACTACAACCTTCATCCTCCCTCCCCCCCTACAGTCTCCACTCTGACTGGGGTGTGATGCCTGAATGAGTTTAGCCATCTTCCGCATGCCGTTAATATTGTGGAAGAAATTACGGTCTTATACAATTACTGTACTAATAAATGTCTGGCCTACAAAAAGAAAATCCTTTCTGTACAAAAAAAAATGTCGGCATGTTTTCAGCTACCAAGGTAACACATGCTGTAAATGAACTTATGTGTCAATACATTTTTTTTGTGTATAAATATGTTTGCGCACACAAAAAATGGTTGCAAGTGTACTCATGCAGATGTATGTGTGTAATTCACACACACGCACACACACACACACACACACACACACATATATATATATATATATATATATATATATATATATATATATATACACACACACACACACACACACACACACACACACACGGCTCCCTATCAGACTATCGAAACGCCGTTTCTGCAAATATGAAATGATCGACACATATTGCGCGAACTACATAAACGCTGAATGTCCAAAACAGCAAAATCCGAAATATTGAAGTGTTTTGGTTGGCCCGTCTGCGGTATAACTCCGTAAGGTAAGTGTGCGATAGGTATGGACCTTAGGGTAGGGTGTGGTTAAGGTAAGTGTATAGATAGGTAATGTATGTAAGATTTAGTGTAGTGTTTGAAGTAGGGTTTTGTTAAATGTATTTATGTGTATTATTTATTTTGTTAGGGTATATCTCTGTAGGGGAAGTGTGCGGTAGTTACGGACCTTAGGGTTAGGGAAGGGTTAAGGATAGTGCATAGATAGTTGTGTATGTGGGGTTTATTGTAGTGTTAGAAGTAGGGTTTTGTTAAATGTATTTATGTGTATTATTTATTTTGTTAGGGTATATCTCTGTAGGGAAGTGTGCGGTAGTTACGGACCTTAGGGATAGGGAGGGGTTAAGGATAGTGCATAGATAGTTGTGTATGTGGGGTTTAGTTTAGGGTTAGAAGTTGTGTTGTGGTGCTTTACTTTAGGGTTAGGAGTAGGGTTTGGTTAGTGTATGTATGTGGTTTATTTATTTTGTTTGGGTAGGTAGTATGTAGTGAGTGGTGGGATTGGCCAACTATGACCGTTCGATGTTTTAAATTTCACGGTTTAGTGCATTTGGTGTATTCGCGGTTCGATTAATATGTGTCGCTCTTTTGGTATTCACTGAAATGGATTTTCACGGAACTGATATAGACCCCATAAAAACATATATTTATTTACTCATGCATTTACATTTGCATTTAAACATTGTATACAGATACAGTTCTGTGTACAGATATGTTTATGCTTACATTTGTATTGTCATAACATTATAAACAATTAAAATTGCAGTAATACATATTTCTTCTAGCAAATGCCTTCAGTTATGCAACCTTCATATAGTTTATTTTATAAACATATGTTTAATATGACCAAAAGTATTTAAGAAAATAAATAAATAATACTAACTCTAGAACTCTAGACTTTTCATCACGATCTGGCCAACCCAATCAGCCAGCTTGGGCCTATGCTTCTGTAAGTCATTGTACCTGTGTCTGCACTGGGGGCCAGAACAGGTAACCTCCTCAAGGATGACAGGTGCTCATCCAGCTCCTGTCAAAGGTTGATCTTTTTCCAGTCAGAAACACATGCCTGGATCTTATCCAGGTAAAAATCACGCAGAAGGTTATACAATATTTGGTCTCTTTATCTGGCCAGCTTGGAGCTCAGCCTCATGCCTTCACAAGTGCTGTCATCATTCAAAGTGCCAGTACCAGAATGAAGACAGTATGAGGAGGGCCCTGGTTCTCAAGTTTAGAACCACTCCCTCTGCAGTGTTACATCCCTGTAACCAAAACCAGTTAACAAGCAAGGGCATTAGACCTGGTACTGTTGTTATTATTATTGGCAAGATTGGTTTTACCAAAATGTTTCATCACCTGCATGTTTTTATTTTTTAAGGAGTACATTCACAATTCATTTATATGGTGGATAAAAGTAATAAATAAAATCATTTTTTCATACTTACAGTTGTTACTGTTGTTGTTCATTGCTTTTGTTACCTTTTTAGACTTTACACCTGAATGTCATTTATACATTCCTCATGCAGTAAAGCATATTATTATTATTATTATTAATATTTTTATTATAATTATTATTATTTTGTTTTTGGGGGATGGCAGAAATAAATGTGTGTGTGTGTGTGTGTGTGTGTGTGTGTGTGTGTGTGTGTGTGTGTGTGTGTAACAACTTTTAGTAAGTACACCCTCCATCATGCAGTCAGGTTAGGTGTTAAGTGGGTAAGATATAAACAGTGGCCATTTATTTGCTGTAAAAGATAATACATGCTACCACTTCTAAATGTTTACATCAGTATCGGTACCACACTAAGTAACTGTACACAATTGAGTACACCAAATATTTCTGACAATATATTTTTCACCACAAACATCAAATATACAGATTAAAAGAATTGTTCTTGAATGTGGCACAGTCAGATACATCAAAATCTACAAATAAGTCACGGTCTAGACACCATTAATGTAAATAAATGTATGATTCTGGATGGATAATTATGTGGGCTATTAGGAATAATCTTACAAAGGTACATTTAAGAGGCATGGTGTGTATGTCATAGTCAGATTTACTTCAGTGTCTCTGAGCTGACTGCAACAGTAATTCATAAGCCTGTGGATTCATCTTTACCAAATTAAAATTGAATAATTGTTAACAGTGATTTGGATTAGAAAAAGAGATTTTCTTCAATGTGTTTGATTTGAACTCCTGCTGGTGTTTCTTCATAATAGCCCATTAATGATCTGCTGTTTTTTCCATTTATTCTGCTGTTCTACACTTCATCATTATATCCAGATGAAATGTGCTAGGGTGACTTTTGCCACCTCTACTGCCTGACTGTTGTTAAGTGACTGACATCTTCTTTCACATGAAGAAAAAATACGTTCTTGGACATGTGATGAGGTGTTTCCTGAATTTTCTATTTTTTATCCCATCCTTATGGCCTGCTTCCTACTGTAGCTGCTCCACAGTAGGGAGTGCACCGTTCAGCAAGTGTCTCTTCCTCACTAACACCTTCTTTGAAGATGTAAGGTAGCTGTTCCCTAGAGTTCAGATATAGAACGTCTGCCAAACATTGCACATTGCACTATTGCATCATGCAGTCCATTGCCAATGGACAGCTGAAATGGTCTTGTGTAATTATTTTTGTTTTTGATTTTTCATTTCCTAAGCACATGTGGTTTGACTTATAATTCTGTAATTATTACATTTTTACTTGTTTATTTATGCTAGTGCTGGACACAGTGTTCTGGAAAAACATGTTTTGTTATGCTTGTAACATTTTGCTGATTTGCCTTAGTTTAGTTGCATCAAGCTTCTCTAATGTTGCATATCAGTGATTATATTGTTTGACGATTATCCCTTTTAAGCAGATCTGCAATGTAGTTAACTAGTGACATCCTGGTCTGCTTCCAATAGATTTTCCTGTTTTTCCTTCTGCTTACATTGATTGTCTATTGCCTGGTGTCTTCATTGTAACATTATTTGCCCTTTAAACCCTACAGAATGTTCATTATTACTGACACTTAACATTCTTACTTTTCTTAGCTCTGCATGTTAATCTTTGACTGATTTAACTGCCTTAATCCTGTTTTGCAGCTTTAAACATTTTAACCTGATTTGTTTGCAGCACATCTAGTGTTATCTTTCAGTTACACTGCTGATTTACTTCCTGATGTGTTCATCACTAACTGTATGTTTAGCTTTGCTGTTGTGCTGCATCATAACTCTCAACAGTTCCAAATTCCTTGGAATTCCCCACTTTTGAAGCTAAAATAATGGGGTGCCATGAATTCCCAAGTGGCCCCTACAAATCACGATGTTCTTCTTTTCTTTATTTACATTTTTTTCTATGATGCTGATGTCATAAATGTGCATAGGCATGCACGATGACGGCAGCGTTGCGAGACCATGCCTGACCCCTGACTGCCTGTAACGGTATTATTTCTCGAGTTCAGATAGGATGCGATCGATGACATCTCATTTCTATTTGCATACCACCATATTTGAATGACAGCCTTTGTGGGAAGAATGAACAAACCTCATAATTTGGCCCATTCTTAAATAGTAATGTATAATCTATACCACAGCCCACTACATCCTAGTAATTCCATTCCAATATCCTGGTAAATGCCATTTGTTCATAGGTTCATAGATTAGTACTAGGCTAATTGCCCTGGTGGGCCATTTCAAGCCTAGCCAGTTACCCCATGTGAGAATCAAACCCTGCACCTTGTGTCTGCAAGGTTAACACCTTAACCATTATGCCAATCTCCCACTCCCATTGCATTAGATGTACTTGCGTCTTCGCCGTTTTGTCACCCAAGCTTTGGTTCAGAATGATTCAGAATCTTACATATGGATTAGTTTTCACTTTTTCTGATCTGTGAATACATCATAAGTTTTTGGTAAGGAGGACCATGTAAGAAGTAGTAACATTTAACAAAACAGTGTAAGAAACTTCTCAGTGTGGAAGATTTTCAGTCCATATATTTCTAGTTAATCACTGTATATTAATCAGATCAGACAATAGTAGTAGAAGTAGCGAAAGTAAACTCGTCAAGTCAAAAATTAATAATAGAAAATATATAATTCTACAGCATTACTAAGTATTCGAAAGTAATCCAAGCAAGGCAGGCAGTCTGTTTCCAGTCGAAAATCCTTTATTAAGTACACAGACAAGCGATCCAAGTAAAACAAAAATAGAGTAATAATTTCCTCACAAGCTTTCTAAATATATATATACTTTTTATCAGGCATGGGAGTGGTTTATTGTGCTGTAAAACAAAGTGTTATTGGTACACATGTTAAATTCACATCCCTTCCCCATCAGTGTGACATTCGAGCTGGTCCTGCCCTACCTAGTAGCTGTCATAATAATATATAGCCCTAATGTACTTTAATGGCACATCTTATTTAACCAAATTATTAAGTAGATTATTATTAAATCTGTGATTTTATCCAAGGCAATATACTACATGGCTGGAAATATATCAACCTTAGTTCATTTTGCGATCAAAAATTATATATAAATATATATACATATACATTTTGCATGCAAAAATCAGTTTCTGTTTTCATAACCTATTGTTAACAAAGATCACATTTACTAATACTAGCACTAGCTATCAGAGATGTATACCTATTGTTTTTTGTCTTTTTGTGAAGGATTTTGCTATTGTAAGAGCTGTGTTTCTACAACATAGTGTTGGTGTGTCAGAATAGTATTAAAATGTAACAGTAATGTGAATATTAGAGGGGTTCCTGCCTAGATAACTAATGTCCTTATTTGTGGGGTACTCCTGATTGCACAGAAAGCTGTAACAAATACAGCAGAGAGTCGATAATCTGAATGTTGATTATCAGAAACATCAGTTATCGCCTTCCAAAGTTTTCGGGTAGGAAAAGTCATAAAGTCTGAATATGAAAACAATATATGTATTTGCTTGAGCATGTTTTTGAGCTTGTAGCCAGCTTGTGTGTGAAAAATATTCTTTATAGTCCTTTGGAATCACTGAATGGTTGAAAAGTGTATCCCTGCATGCAGGAGGAAAAAGCAAGATTTTAGCAGTTATTTATCTGGTTCAATTATATGTTTGATTAACCGAACAATGTGATTATCTGAACTACCCTAGGTCCCAATTAGTTTGGGTAATTGACTCTCTACTATAGCTGACAACATTTTATTGTTGTATCTAAGGCAGGCAGCCAGAGAGGCATTACTAGATTTAAGTACCAAGAACTGTACCTGAAGTTATCAGTATATTGGTATGGTTAGGGTGGATTGTTGTATCTTATGTAGTGTGCTTCCTCCCCTTTTATGATTGTTGTATCTTATGTAGTGCACTTCCTTTTATGTTTTAGGATTTCATAGCAGAAGCTTATGATGATTTTATATGCTGCTTGAGTAAAGCGAGGAGCAAACACATTGGTGTGGCCATGGGACTGAACAAATAAAGGAAATGAGTTGTTTTCAAAGGATATGCCCTTGTGATGTACTTCCGTGGTGTTAGCAAATGAACAGTGAACATTTGCCCTGAAATTAAGCTCTGGTTGTCCGATTATTGCAGTATCACTGTTTGCAAAAATGCAAGCTTTATTTCTCCGTCTGTCCTCTTTTCTAGCTAGGTAACTTTAAACAACGTTCGTCGGATGCAGGAATCTGCTTTCCCCAGCCTTCACTCCTAGTTAACTTATTTAAAACGGGCAAAAGAGGTTTTAGTCTACTTTCATGTGATAGATTAATTTCTAGATAGAAGTGTGAAGTGTTGAAGTTATAAATAACTAGCTCTCTCTAAGATATAATGAGCAAATGATTGACAAGTTCAGGTAGCATAGTGATAGTGAACATACCTCTCAATATCTCAGAGCAAGAAATCTAGGCAAAGTCAAAAAGAACGGTGGGACAATGGCCCAAAAATAGGGACATATTTTAAATATTGCTGCTGTAAACTCAGATAGTTGCTAAAATAACATGTTTTGCATTATGTATTTCTTGAGGCATATGAAGTCTGAAATTCAGATGTCTGTCATTATTTATTATTTAGTGACTTCAGTTTTCCTGTGGGTATCTCACAATTCCATGGAAGTGGGCAGGGTAGCATGATTGTGTATTTAAATTGTATGTTAATCAGTGTCTCGATTTTTGGCCAGTTTTACCTAATTTTTACAGGCCTTTATCCAGATTTTTGATGTTTCCAGGTTGAGTTATGTGCTATATATTTTCTCCTAATGTACAGTTTTGTACATTGGAATTATGCAGTACATGCTACTGTATTTTCTGACTTTTCACATGTTTTCCTAAAAAATGTATACTTTTTCTTTTTCCATCTAGTAGCTGTGCCTCCTATCTTGCAAGGTCTTTTACAGACAGTGAATAAAATCCAGCTAATTAGTGAGAGGAGCTAAGAAATAGCATTCCTCATTTAACTGCAAGTATTTAGTGGCATCATTAGTTCTAATGCTGTGTGGCTTTACCTAAGTATTGCTGATCTCTGTATGCATTTGAGTTTTCCTACCCATCCATTTACTTCTGTTGTGTTTTTATACTTGGTGGATTTGGAATTGCTTGCCCCCACTATAAATTTGACTTTGGACACTCCTCCCATGTCTCAGCTCATCAGCTCATTCTACTGAGCACTGAGAGATTGACTGGGAAGCCCTTCCCTTAGTCTCTTAAACTTGAATTATCTTCTGTTTCCTACCTGTCAAAAGACAAGTCACCCTGGTGAAATTACAATATCAACTGGTTATACAACAAAAGAAAAAAAATCCTGGCAAGTATAAAAGGAACAAAGCCCAACATACTAAAAAAAACCCTGACCAATCAAAACAGGCAGCTAAGTGGGTTAATTAATACTTAAAAGGCTAAATATGAAGAAAAAATAGCTTCTCAGGCAAAGGACAACAGCAAAGCTTTCTAGAGCTGTATCCATAACCTCAAGGGGCATACACAGTAATGCACAGAACTTATTGTAAATGACATCACCCACACTGAACTGGAGGCCATTGCCAACTTTTCAGCTGACAGTTTCAGCTCAAATTTCTACCCCCACTCCCCCCAGTAGTCCAAAGGAAATACTGCATACCACAATCTCCCCAACCATTACTAAGGAACGGGTCTTCAATGCACTTTTGAAAGCCAAAAACACTGCATTGATGGGCCCTGATAACATCCTGGGATGCTTATTAAATAGCATGAAACATGACCTTTCTGGTCCACGTGAATCACTTTTCAACTGCAGCCTACAGTCAGGTTTTGTGCCAAAGAATGGAAGATAGCTATAGTAATTCCCCTGCACAAAGGAGGTCCACCCAGTAATATGGGTAACTGCAGGCCCATAAGTCTGACCAGCCTCATATGTAAGGCCATGGAAAGAATCATCACGGACATGATAAATGAGGACATATGTAACCTGCAAATGCTGGACCCATCAAGTTCAGCTTTGCATCTGGTTGACTTCTTTGAGAGGGTCACCAAAGCAATGGATGGACAAGATTATGCACATAGTTTACCTCGACCTAACCAAGGCTTTTGATGCAATACCCAATTTGAGCATTATAGACAAGCTCAATAAATTAGGTATAAACCCTTTATCACCAGGTGGATAGCCAACTGGCTCACTAATAGTGCCCAGGAGGTCAGAATAGGTGAGACTACCTCCACCAAAAGGCTAGTTACTAACAAGAGTCTCCCAGGGCTTGGTACTGGGCTCACTCCATTTTGGCATCTGTTTCTCTGAATGTTGAAGGTTTATGGCTGACTAAGTTTTCAGATGATAGCAAGCTGGGAGTTATCATCAGCTCACACACTAACATTTACAAGAAGGCCTATCTCTGACTAACATAGTGCCAAAGCCATGCTCTTACACTCAGTGCTAAGAAATGCATAATTGTATCCTTTGGAAAGTCAAACATCCTGGCTGATTACAATGTTGATAATATGCCCCTAAGAGGTAACACAGTAGTCAGGGATCTGGGTACGCACATAGACAGTAGCCTTACCTTGAACCACCACGTGGCTACAGTCATATGGAAATCCTTTTATGTTGGGCAACTTATAAGTAAAGGCATGGGCATGGCATTTAGGTCCAAAGAGGTCATTATCCCACTGTAATCTGTTCTTATCAGACCAGTCACAGAGTACAGTGCTCCCCTTTGTTATGTACATGATCAGGCATATGCAGAAGTTAGAACCACCTCAGAGGTTCCTTACAAAAAAGAATACAAGGTGTAACAAACCTACCTTACGCAGAGCACCTTAAATCCTCTGCCCTCTACACTGTCTGCTTTAGATTGCTGCGGGGGTGATCTATGGCTGGCTTACAAGGCATCCACAAGCCCCATATCTCCTGCATATTCTTAAGTCAAGCAGTACCAGAAATACAAGGTCTAATGACACAAATTTTGTCTGCAGCTTAAACGGAACATGCTGAAGAGACAGATATGTGCCACTGAGACTGGCCCTCCAATGAAACAGGCTTCCCATTCATGTGAAGCTGTGCTTGTCTACTACCCAATTTAAGCACAATCTAGACCAGTGGATGGGAATAGGAAATTTGCACTGGGCCCAGCACCCATCTCCCTTATGGACTGAGGTAGGCCCTCAATGTCCTATTCGGATACAGGACATAATCTTTTGTGAAAACTTGACTAGGCTTAGAAAGCCCCCCCCCCCCCCTCAGATCATTAGCCTAGTAACACTCTATGATTTAGCAATACTCTTCCTTGCTCCCCATTTTAATATCTGAATACTACTCCAGTGTGTCTTTATCTATTCCTACACTTTTTGTTATCAGTGTAATCCATTCTCTTCATTTCATTTCCCTTTTTTAGCTGTTCCTAATCCCCCACCCCCCCTCCCCGGACAAGCTCTTCTTGGCATTCTACAGATTCATACCACTTAATACCATGGTATTTACAAAAGTATAGATGGCATAATGCTTCCTGGGACTTCTCAACATTTGGATTGACCAGCTGCAGCTTCTGTAGAACTCGACTGCCAGGCTACCTACTGCTATGCCGTATTATTGTTGTATTATTCCTGTTCTGCAGAGTTTGCATCGGTGCGTGGCCTGCATCATCCACATGCTATTATCTTTAAAGTCTTGGTATTTTACTTCACTTTACTCACAAGTACCTGATGGGGCCAATACTTTCCTCCCCAAACATGTCACTCAGGAGCTGCTGGTTGCACAGGTGTAACTGGAAACATTGGGTTATAGTTCTTCTGCTTCTTGGGCCACATATCTGTGGAACCTAATTTTATGGTGCCAAAGCAAGTGTCCCACTTGGGCTTATTCAGCAGGTATTTAAAGGCTTTTTACATCAGCTGTTATTTTGATAAGATGAGATCTGTGCAATTCAAGATTTTTTTTAATCTTTTGGTTTTAATGTATTCATCTTTCTTATTTTATCTCATTTGTTTCACATACTCTTTTACTGCTAAAGGATTGTTTGCAATTAAGCATAATCAAATCTGTTTTCACTTACCAAAGATAGGTGTTATAACTGCTTTCCTCTTGTGACTATTTCTTCAAAATCTCAACTTGCATGTTGTGGAGGGTGAAGGGAGGATGTCCTGTGTGCATGGTGTTAGAGGGCATGGTCAGCAGATGCTGATGGTGCAGTACCACAATACCAACACTGGGGAAAAGAATGCTAATTCTATATTTATGGTCAGGGTTGAAGTGCTGAAGCATTTTGTGTATAGTATATTTCAACTACAGCAAACTGTTTGCTACAGTTTGAGAGCAGAAGAGCTTTTTTGGTTCTCTACTTTTAGAGGAGGCCTTTCTTTTTGTTGATCCTCAACTTTCAGAAGACTTGTTATTGTTGTTGATGTTTTTGCGGGTGCCAGATAAGGAAACTGCACAAGTTGTCAGATAACCTAGCTACAGTTCTACATTCAATGATCCATTCTATTGTCATTAAATTTTCATTTACATTTTACTGGCAGATGTACTTTGCATTTTTATTTATACAGTATATTGGTTACTTTTATTCTGTGTAATTGTAATATTTTATATATTATTAATGGTATTTTGTTAAAAGTACATTTAAAAAATTAAAATTAAATTTTTTTCTTCTGCAGCTTGTTTTGTAAATTTTTTCCTGTCCCTCTGTTTCCCTGTGTCTTCTAGATTTGCTTGCACAGTTTCTTAGCAGTGGCTTTAAGACCGGTTTGAAATCAGACTTGTCACAAAATACTCAAGTTCCATTAGTCAAAAAAATAAATAAATAAAACCATGTTACCAAAAGATGACCATTGAGAGTGGACAAAAACAGCACTCAGAATTATTCAGTCTTTCTTATGGAAGGCAAGTCCTACATACCCCACATACAGGATTAGCAACATACAGAGCCCATAAATATAAGGGTCTATATTATGTTATCGATTACTAATATATTCAAAAGCGTAATAGTCGACTCGTAAATGTTGAAGTCGTAAAATGTCGAACAGTTAGAAAAAACACAAAAAACCACCCAAGAAAACCATTTAAACACTGTAAGCAGGGGGTCAAGCCCCCCTGCACCCCCCCTGCTAATTAAATATACCAACTCTGAGATCACCATACAGTGCAGACAATGGAAAACTTCCATTTCCGCACTGTATGGAGATCTCCACTGACATGTTCAAAGTTTTACGATTTCAACATTTACTGGTCGACTATTACGTTTTCGAATACATTAGTATTCGATAACGCAATATAGACCCAAATATAACCCTAACCCTGGTCTAAGCTTAACCTTAACCACAACCCTAACTTTAAACTTAACTTTAACCTTATAACTGGGTCTACATTTAAATGTAACTCCAAGTTTAAACCTAAACATAACACTAAACCTAAGTCTAAACATAATCTTGTAAAACACGGACACATCCAGGGCTGGAATAAAAGCAAGAACTTTACTGTGCACAAACACAAGCATTTTCACTTATCGCTTCTTCAGGTGTAAAAACAGCACAATGAAAACACACCCTTTAAATACACTAATAAAATCACATGACCAAGACTTATTGAAACTAATATCACAATTAAAGAAATACATGCAATAAAAAACACAACATAAAAACAGCTGAAAATATATAAATGTGTAAAAAAACAATTTACATAGATTCATCAATTAACACTTTACAAATCTGGACTTGAGTTTTGGTCTAAGGGGAACACATTCATTTAGCCCACAGCCTGCATCTCCCCTCATCCTGACAATCCATTTTGCCTCCAATTTCTCAGTTCTTAAACATATATCTCCTAACCTTACATCTTCTGCTATTCTCCCAATAGCTATAAACGTAAAACTATGTGTGGAATTAGTATTAAGCACCTTCTTGGCAAGAGCATTAGTTTTATTCTGCTTAGAAATATTATAAATATGCTCTCTGATTCATTCTTTGAACAATCTATCAGTTTTGCCTATGTAGAAATTTTTGCACACAATACAGTATGCAAGATAGACTATGTACTCACTATTACAGAAATACAAAAATAAAAATTAGAAATTGTTTCAGTACTCCAATTCCTATCTGAAACAATAGGCCTAAGGGGCGGATTTAAACAATCTTTATGAATTTTTGGGAGTCCTTGTATTTGCGGTACAGTGGGCTTACTTATAAAAAAATAAGAAAACAATGCTTCATCTATCAATTCCATGTCTAAGAGAAATTTCAATAATATCTCAACATCATATATAATCAATTTAGTTTGTGGCAGTGTAATTTTTTCATAGAAGCAGATGTTCGAGACTATATGAATATAGTCAACAAACATTGGAGTATCCTTACTACTGACTCTGAATTATTGCCATATTTAGACAGTACACCAAGATTTATGTTCAGAAATAGTAAATCATTGAGACGGAGGTTATGTTATACGAAATCTGTAGCTACTAATAGAGAAAGAATTGGTACGTGGCCATGTGGTAGATGCAAGTACTGTCAGTACTTAGACACTAGTGGAAAGTTTTTTCATCCTGACCAAATGAAAGAGTATACCCTTAATGTATCTGCCACCTGTAATAGTGAGCACATAGTGTATCTTGCATACTGTATTGTGTGCAAAAATTTCTCCATAGGCAAAACTGATAGATTGTTCAAAGAACAAATCAGAGAGCATATTTATAATATTTCTAAGCAGAATAAAACTAATGCTCTTGCCAAGAATGTGCTTAATACTAATTCACACATAGTTTTAAGTTTATAGCTATTGGGAGAATAGCGAAGATGTAAGGTTAGGAGATATACGTTTAAGAACTGAAGAATTGGAGGCAAAATGGATCCTCAGGATGAGGGGAGATGCAGGCTGTGGGCTTAATGAATGTGTTCCCCTTAGACCAAAACTCAAGTCCAGATTTGTAAAGCGTTAATTGATGAATCTATATAAATTGTTTTTTATACATTTTTCATATATTTTCAGCTGTTTTTATGCTGTGTTTTTCATTGCATGTATTTCTATAATTGTGATATTAGTTTCAATAAGTCTTGGTCATGTGATTTTATTAGTGTATTTAAAGAGTGTGTTTTCATTGTGCTGTTTTTACACCTGAAGAAGCGATAAGTGAAAGCGCTTGTGTTTGTGCACAGTAAAGTTCTTGTTTTTATTCCAGCCTTGGATGTGTCCGTGTTTTACATTTTTGATTGCTATTTGCCTTAAAGACGCATTCGTTGGAATAGTGGTGGACTTGCTCCTGGTTTTACTAAACATAATCTTAATCATAATCCTAGCTCTAACCTTAACGTCATTGCTTTGTATGTGTATTACAGTTGTCCTGAAGACACTGACCATGGAATGAAAGGACTCCCCTACTAGTGACTTGGACTCCCCTACTAGTGACTTAAGAGAGAGGATAAGGCTCCAGAGAGTGACAAGCTGAACTGCAGTTCCAAGGAGGAGCTCCTCCCCATCCAAGAGACAGTGATCTGCATCACAGAATAACAGTGTTTCTGTTTCCCTTCAACACATCACATAGAAAATTTGCAGTTTCATGGTTTCATTCATGAAAAACAGGGGTCCAGGGAAGCAAATATTGTGGGAAGAAATAGCCAGGGAATTGTTATGGCTAGGCTTGTATAGGCCATAGGGCCGATAGCCTAGTACCAACCTATGAACCTATAAGAGATAACTGAGTTAAAATATTTAATCAAGTTTATCTACAAGATAATTCACACATATAGTCCACATGGTGGCAGGAAGGGTTGTAATGCCTCATTGTATGAATCATGAATAGAACCTGTTGATAATACCAGTGGAGAAGGGAACCATCATCAGAAAAACAGGGTGTATGCTAAGGAAATTAGTGCTCCAGGAATGTGAATGACATACAGATTCATAGGTTTATAGGAGGTTACTAGGCTATTGGCCCTAGGGCCTTTATAAGCCTAGCCATGTTATACCCTTGTTCCCTTATTGAACAAGCTGTATAGTCTATATTTACAGCATGAGTCTATGATTAGCACCAACTGCCCTTATCCAAGAGGGACATAAGTGACATCTCCAGGGTAAATTTACGGTCTCCTGTCCAGTTATCTAAGTTACACTTAAATAGGGTTATTGAGGAGCTCTGTTTTATGTGAAATGGGAGTTTGTTCCAGAGGAGTGGCAGTCTCTGGGAGACGTATCTATTTCTCCAGTATGTCCTGTTAATGTCGCAGGCTAGGTTAAGATCCCTAGAGCGAGTGACTCTTTTCCCATTTGACTTGCGGATATGCAGCATTTCCGTTCAGACAGGGTCCGAGACTGCTCTGTAGGCCAGGCACAAGTCACCTCTCAGCAATCTATAAGATACAGAGTACAGTGGCAGGGCCTTCAGTTTGTCCATATAGGTTGTGTGTTGAAGGCCCTGAATTTTCTTGGTGAGAAACCTCTGAGGTCTGTCCAGCTACTGCAGGTGTCTGGTGAGTACATACAGAAAGGAGCATTGTGCTGTATTAGTGGTCTGATGAGGGATGAGTACAGGGGAGTTATAATGTCCTTCAGTTTGTGATGCCCTTACTTATGAGATGTGCAACATAGAAGGCCTTCCTTACCACTGTGGACACATGATGATCGAAGTTAAGGTTCCTATCAACCTGTATTCTCAAATCTTTCACCACAGGGTTTGAGCCAAGGGGGGTACTGTTAAAATTATTTGCAGGGACTTCCTCTTTGCCGAAGGGATACTAGCGCATTTTTTTTAGTTTAGTTTAAGACCATGGCTCTAGCACAAATTATTTGTCTTTGTAATCCCTTTTTATAGTATGTCAACATTGTTGGGGGAGGGAGATTCAATGATTGCACCCAGTTTGCCATCATCAGCGAACTTGGTAAGCCACAGGCCATCTATTTTTGTCTGGACTTCTGAGAAATAGATTCCAAACAGGAGGGGGCTTAGCACAGTTCCTTGTGGTATACCACTGGTCTGCTGGTAAAGGTGGAATCCCTAACTTTGACTGTATGTGTTCTGTTGGTGAGCCAGTTGGCTATCTATCTAGTAACATATGGATTAATTCTCAGCTAGGTGAGTTTCTTAATGATGCCTGAGTGAGGGTGTGATGAATCACCACTGGACCAGTAATCAAGGAGCCTCAGTCCTCACCACTGGCATTTGTGGGGGACATTCACTGGGAGGATAGCAGGTACACACACAGTATTTCCAGATGCAGCTCTCTGCATCAAGTGCAGTTTTCCTTAAGGCACACAGAGACCACCGTCAGTCCGGGGCTAGTTCCTGTGTCTCACTTTCTCCAGATCCCCAAAACTGGTACAGCTAATAGAGTCGAGATCTCAGATGAGTGACCAAGCGCTGACCTCCAGTACCCTCTCTGTCCAACCAGTGCTTTGTGTCCCTGCCTGAGTAGCTGACACACACACACTGTTTGAGATTTGATTTATACACACACTCCTGGGAAAGGCTGGAACAGATTTACTAGCTATACCCCCTTCTGTGCAGACTACAAGGTAAAAAAGTAACAAAAACTGATGAACTAGAAAGTTGTATTAAAAAGTGAGCATTATATTGTCCTTAAAAAAGTAAAAATTCAAGTCCTAAAACAGTAGTTCAAAATATTTCGGCCTTTTTTACCTAAAATCAGTTAAACAAACCAGCAATAAAAAAGTGTTCATAACTTCGGCAGTTGTTCACTTCCTCAGACAACACAATAAATATAAAAATTCCTAATTTCCCCATATCAAACACTAAAAGTTTAATATATCCAATTTAATTTAAAATACAAAGTATACTTTGTCACTAGGGTAAATATTAGTCAAACAACTATTTAACACAAATTAATCACCAATAGAACTTTGCAACTCAACATTTCGGCAATAAATAAAGCGCCGCTTTAGCTAAGCACCAAAATATTCAACTAAAACCATCACATATCGTATATAAAATCGTAGCATTGCCAAGTAATAATAATAAAAAATTTCATGGCCTTTTAGCATCCTACATTGATACCCTTGAGAACACATGTGAATGCAACTTGGTAACCGTTAGCTTGACCCCTATATGTTACATTTGCAAAGATTTCCCTTGATTTTATTATACTATGGAAAGTGAATTTTGCCTTTCATGCCATTTTTTTTTTTACAAATTCTATAGTTTAGATCAAATATTGTCAATACTTGACAAATTTATAGGGTTGAAAAAGGATAAAAAAGAAAAATATGCTCGTAAAGATGTTTGTATGTTTTATTTACCTAATGAAACTTTTGACATAGTAAATACGGCTATGGAGCATCTCTACTATTGGATTTTTCCTAAAGGCATTACTAGTTTACTTATTTTGAAAACACTTAATGGCAGATAAGATTAATAAACCATAACTCAATTACTAATTATTCCTTATTCACCCAATGTATAAAATCAGTACATATTAGAACAATGCAGGTTTAAAGGATAGTTGTAAATACTTACTCTTAAACTAACAGGTCGATATTTAATATCTTAATAAACTTTAGTATTTTATAATACAATTTATGCCTTTAATTCATTCAGTCCTGTGGATGGTTACAAGCCATTAAGCCTGAAATTTAGTTCACTTATTGGCATATCATATTAATGACTGCTTATCAGGAGGAATTTAACATGGCGTGTTAAAAGGTAGATGACAAAGACCATGCCCTTTCAGGTTAATAGCTTTAATCGCTGTACACTGCCTACAAAGTGAACCTGTTTCACATCGAGGTGATGAGTTTGTTGTTGCGAATATTATTAAAATCTTTGACGGTTGTTGTGAAGTGGTGTTTATCTGACGCAACTGCATTTGGCACCTAATAGCGCTGATTATTGCCCTATAATCGTGATCACACTGGATGATTTGATTTAATCTTTGGAAATAGGCCAGCTTTATCGACATTTTATTTTATTTGATTTTGCTGCTATGTATTTGTTGTGTTGACCTATGAAATTGGTATTAAATGCTCGTTTTATGATATGACGTTTATTGGTTTTTGTGCCCTGCTTGAGTTTAAATTGACATGTTTCTGGAATTTACGCCATTCGGGTGTTTATTTTAAGTGGTGAAGTACTAGTGTTTGATGTAGGGTAATTTCGTGAGGAAATTCGGTTCTACGTGGTGTATACGATCATTGACTTGCTCTTCATGTTACTGGCCAATTTCGAATTTCGGTATCGAACTGAGTAGTTACCACTGTCACCAGTCACTCCTGCCAGCTACCTTGAGACCCTTACAAGGGTATCCAATATACTGAGTGGAATTAATATTAATATAAATGGTAGTTTGACTAAGAGCAAGGCTTTTAGGAATGGCCCACACAGTGTCACCAAATAAATATGCAAGTATTCTCAAAACTTAAATATCTCTACAAAGATATAAATATATTTAATAATAAATAATGAAAGAACAAGACAATACTAAATATCAATTCACAGTGACATCAGAGTTCAAAATCACAGGAAATATTTAAAACAACATTGCAGGACAGGCTCATACAAATAAAAAATATATCTAAACTAAGCTTGACTATATTCCTGAATGAATCTAAGAGAATTATACTATTCTCTAGTAACTTACTAGAGCAAGGCAGATGATGTAGTGAGGGTTCTTGTCAGGTCAAGATGGAATATAGAATGCTCTGTCTCACTCTAAGAGACTTCTCAACATAATATCTAAAATATTACTGCTGGGATAGCTTGCAGAATGACATCACTTCTTGTCATCTGACTACTTGTTCACATGCAAACCCCCATTGTTGGCAGCTGGCAGTATTTAGCATCTACCTGCAAAAATACACAGACAAGGGTTTTTGCACAGATCTTTGGCAGGTGCTGGAAGTCATCAACCAATTGCATTCCTTCATGCTTGCAGAGTAGCAATTAATTCACCCCAAAGACAGTACAGAAAGCTTCCTTGTACAGACTTTGTGTGTCTGGCTGCATTGAAACCTGTGAGATAGCATCTTTATGGCTTAGGCTATAAAGTGATTTAACTTCAAATATTTTCCTAAAGTTTGTTGGACTGAGGTTAACCTCCTGTATTCCATTTTCCACTGTTAATTTAAACAATTACAATAGTGCATTTACATTTCTGTTCCCTCCAGTAGAGCACACTGTGGATGCATTTCAAGCACAAGCACCTTACAAATACCCTTTCAACACAAACATCTGTATGAATAAGTTTGATAGACACATTACATACACTTCTAATACATTTGTAACACAAGCATCTTATATAAATCATTTCGATAGTCACCAATAACATATAATTATTTACAAAATTCCAGCTAGCTGTACTGGCAGTACCTCCTTTCGTCACAGGGAGGTTGTGTCAAAAGCCTTGGCTAAGTCAAGATAGGCTGTATGTACTGTTATGCCTTCATCCAGCTCTTTGGTGACATTCTCAAAGAAGTCCACCGGGTTTAATAAGTGTGATCTACCCTTAATGAAGCCAAATTGGGTCAAGTCAAAAGCTTGAAGGTCACCTATGTCTTTTTTGATAAGGTGCGTGATGATTCTGTCATGCAGCAGAGTGGCTGTGTGAAGTGTGTTACAGTATAACTGGGGTATAATAGGGAACTTTACATATCTAAGAATTAACACAGTGCTGTGGTGAATAGTGACCCTATTCAGTATGGTAAATGGTTAAGAATCTCATGTAAATACTGCTTTTGTGGCAGTAAGATACTGCATTATGCATTTAATATTTGACTGTGCGTAATTAAAAAGCAAGAAAAAGGAGAAAAAAGAATCATAGACCAGGTTTCTGCTTTGATACCAAATCCAGGAAACGGTATTCTAAAAGCAATCAGCTACCCAAATTTATTGTACAAATTGTTTGAGTAAATATTCATAAAATACTTTGACGCTAAACTGTTGAAAACAAGAATACTGATAAATATCTAGAACTGCAGTATTCTGAATTTCAGAAACATTGTTTTATAAAGAGCCTTGTTTTCTTCACGTCTCAAGTTTGAACACATTTCGCAAGCATTCAAAACAAACTTGGGGATACACTAAGAAAGGAGTTGCATCACAGCTGAACCAACACTTTTTGCTCTCTTAGTACAATGACTAGCATTGCTAATTGTATATACATACAGCCAAGCCAGTTTTTGCATATATCCCAACACATTTTCCCCTCTTAGCACAATGACTAGCATTGTTAATTGTGTATACATGCAGCCAAGCCAGTTTTTGCATATATTCCAACACATTTTCCCCTCTTAGCACAATGACTCACATTGTTAATTGTGTATACATGCAGCCATGCCAGTTTTTGCATATATCCCAACACATTTTCCCCTCTTAGCGCAATGACTAGCATTGTTAATTGTGTATACATGCAGCCATGCTAGTTTGCAATACATGTAGCCCTCCTCAAAGTCACAGCACAGGCTCATGGTCACATCATGGTAAGCCATCTTACATCCATGTCTAAATACAAGAGGTAAGAAACAAGTGAGTGTGCACTAGAAACCACATCAGCAGGAGCAGTTTACACATGCACAATTGTTAAGTGATGAAGCAGATAAATACAGAACTATATGAGCAATGGAAAGGCAAGCAACTGAGACAATGGGCTGGAGAAGAGGTCACAAGCAAAGGTCATGGAGAGAGTGTACTTTTAAGGAGTAATGTGAGTTGCACAACAAAACATTAATTGGAAAGACACATTTGTAAGACAATACAGACATTTTAAGACCATTTGAAGTATAAACAGGAGATGTGGGATATAAGGGTAATACAGTAATGTGATGCAACAACACACACCATACCTAATAACAGTAAGGAGTATCTGTGCACCCATACTATATCATGGAGGTAATTAAAAATGAAAAGATGTTTGTCCTGAGGTTGGGCAGTGCAACAATTCATTCCACAAACAGGTTATATCCATGTAGTAATGTAAAGGTAAGACACTGCAGAAGTCATAATGCAAGGGGCCACAAAAAGACATACCTGTGAAGTGTGTCACATGTGCAGGTGGATTGCAATAAAAAAGAGCAAACAATATACCTGAAGAGAAATGAACCAGAACTCCAGTACTGCAATGTGTCGTGCTGTCACAGTGGAATATGCCATAAAACCACCTTAGCAAGGGTCACTGGTAAAGCAGTCACATTTCAAGTCCTCCACAGCACATTACACAGCCATACATAACAGCACAGCTCAATCACATAAGTCATCATAACAATGAAGACCACATATACCACAAATGGCCAACTCCACACTGGCAGAAGAATCCAGATAATACATTATGTTAGTGCCAGTGTTCCTACACAATGTACACACTCATGACAGGATAGCTTACATTCAGGGGAATGTAACAGATAACAGCACAAAAAAGGGAGACACTCCGGGATGAGATTAAGCTGTTAGCTATATCACTGGAAAGTTTCAGACTGCTGTAGCAGTAGTAGGGCATGTCATAGAAGCAGTGGGAGCAAAGGGGGTTAGAGTAACATATTTGTATGTAATGAAACAGTTGATATCAGGATAAAGAAAATGCACAAGTCTGTGTTCGAACCCCTAATTTTGATCAGAAACATATTTACCAGAATAGGGTATTAATAAGACATGCTAACAGAGAAAGCTGAAAAGTACATTTCAGGGAACAGAAAAGATATATCAGGGTAAACAAAATACATATACCAGGCTTTGAACTACTGACCTTTCACATTGACATTGACATAGTAGCTCATAGCCTTAATTAATGTACACCACATAATAAGATATCCCAAAGAGGTATGAATACACATAGATATGTAAAGTTAAACATAATGCTATAGACCATAACACAAAGGGGAATGAAAGCTATATATATATATGGTTCTACCTGACATAGTCGAAACCACACAACACCGACAACCACATCACCGACACCACATATTCGACAGTCCATAAACACGAAACCACACGAAACCCCATACACTGCACACACCACAATAACAATTAAAAACAAAACACATCCCCATTCCACAAACCACACACACAACACAAGCACACCAAAATCCTTACAAGCCCACACTAAACCTTACCTAACCCTAAGGTCCCTAACTCACTTAACCCACCCTATCGCTCCCTAACCCTAACTAACTCACTTAACCCACCCCTATCCCCACAGACCGTCAATCTCCACACTTACCTGCCTCGTCCTACACGTATACTCACACAGCCTTTCCCCATGTCGGCATCCTCGGCGTCGATGTTCTGCCACGATCTTCTGATGTCGGTCTTCGTCAGGTAGAACCATATATATATATATATATATATATATATATATATATATATATATATATATATATATATATATATATATATATATATATATATATGAATTCACTGACTCCCATTTGACTGAGACCAAATGACTGAAATTTCATTGACACTTCATTTCACTGACAGTTCATTTGACTGACAAGTATTATTAGCAAGAAAATGGAATATGCCCCAGAATATATAGTTGGGGTTTACTAAGCAATATTATATCAAAACTTAACAATATCATATGAAATGACCCAACTATATATTCTTCGCACTACAGTGGGAAGGGCATATTCCATTTTCTTGCTAATAATACTTGTCAGTCAAATCAACTGTCAGTGAAATGAAGTGTCAGTCAAATGAAATTTCAGTGAAATGGGGTCAGTGAAATGAAAGTCACCCATATATATATATATAACAGGTATCGGCTGAGAGACCGACAACGGCGTGACAGATGTAGTATATTTTAGGATGGTGTGGAAAATGGTGGAGTGAGTGTGGATATGTTGTTGTGTGCAGTCGGTGTTTTGGTGGTATGTTGAGTTTGTGTTGTCTCTATGAAAGTAGACCCATATATATATATATATATATATATATATATATATATATAAATTATAGATATATGTGTGTGTATGTATGTATATATGACAGAGAGAGAGAGACACTGTATATATATAGATATATATATATATATATATATATATATATATATATATATGTATATAATGTGTTTGTGCACATATATATATATATAGGGTTGGGAGGTGGCCTAATTGTTAAGGTGTTTGCCTTAAAAGCACATGGTGCAGGGTTTGAGTCTCACAAGGGATAATTGGCTAGGCTTAAAATGGCTTGCAAGGGCAATTAGCCTAGTACTAACCTATGAACCTATATGTATGTGTGGTTTCACTTCATGTTGCCAAAATGCTGAAATATCAAATTTCAGCATTTCGACAGTATAAAGTCGAAACCATTAAAACACTGACACCTCACAACCACAAAATCACAACATCGAACACACGCCATACAGCACAGAACACACAAACCATAACACTCACACCACAAAATGCTGAAAAACACAACACCACACAGACACACACCTACACTACACATATGCAGGGGGGCAAGCCCCCCTGCACCCCCACACCCCTCTTAGTTATATATACTAACTTTGAGATCGCACAAACAGAAAAAAAAAATCGCACACAGCTAGCACACACACCTACTCATACAAGTTACAAAAACACTCACACACACTCACTCACCTTAAACTGCAGACACCATCCCACCCGAACATTTACGTATGATAATGAAAATGCATAAGTGCAAATTCGACATAGTCCTTTTCGCGATTTATCACTTTTGTTATTTAGAGGTTTCGGCTTCATGAACACGAATTGCTGAAATTCAATATTTCAGCAATTCGCATTTATGAAATGAAACCGTGTGTGTATACACACACACACACACACACACACACTGTATATATATATATATATATATATATATATATATATATATATATATATATATATATATATATATATATATAAAATGTGTGTATATGTAACAGTAATGCAAAATGCACATTAGTGGAGTAGAAATCACAATGAAGTAAGCAATATGCTCCAGAACAATGCTCTATTAGGTAAAAACTCAAAGGAACTTGTACTGTATGTGTCTGACAAATTGCAGATGAAGAGAATGTTCAAAGTGGAAGTCACAAAGTTGATGACATAGGGATTGATCAGGATGGTGGTGGGTGACAGAGATAACACACAGGAGTGTAACCCCTGCATGATGTCACTATTTCAGTCTTTGATATTAGTCTGCAAATATGATTAAGTTTACTTACTAAATGGCAGAGAGTTACAGAATGAGAAGAAAAACATGAGACAGCATCCTAACCTCGATGACATACAGCATCGCACTGAGTGCATTGGAATGCAGTTTTCCTATCGTTTATAGTTTGAGTCATGAAAGCATTTGAAAAGAACAGAAGGATTATTTTCATTCTGTCAGAATTGCTTACTGATGAACATCAATACCAAGGTTAGTTGAGCGACAGATGGCAAAGTCTTAGCACATGTGTAGAAATTGTCTTTGTTTTTTGCCATAGAACAAAAAATGTTATTTCCCTTTGCTCACTGATGACCAGTCATGCTGTTCAATGCCAAATTTTGTGCAACGTTTAATTAAAAAATACCAGTAATAAAAACATTGGTTGTACGAGCCATTTGTGATTATGTGTGTCTTGTGTTTATGTATTTTTTGACCAGATTAAATTTAGAAATGGGAGGATCTGACAGAAAGGCAAAAGGAAAGGATCCAGATGATTGCATAGATGGTGGAATGACTTAATAAGAGCACCCCACTCATGTCAGTATTCTGGTTCCTGTGCCAGTGTAATATTACTCATTTGTTACCTAGGTAGGCCCAGTGAGCACGCATTCCTTTTTCCAGAGGGAGATTGTGGAGCACTCTCTGTTAAAGTGAGTTTCTGAAGTTCATACAATAGGAAAATGAGGACTGAGAGTCAAACCCTGTTCCACAGGGCATACAACTCACATTATCTTCTGTGTGAAATGTACTCTAAGGTGTGCAACATGGCAAACCTCAATCCCTGGCTTTCCTGCTAAGAATGTTATGGTCATTACCCACTAAAACTTTCTTTGATTATTTCAATGATTAGGGCTAAGCGCGGCCAAAGCTGACAATATGTGATGTTATGTATAGACTGTGGAACACCCACCTCACATTAATCATTGGACAAATATGTTGACCACTCTACTGACAACTTACACAAACCTACAAATCTGACTGTGACAGACTTCTTCAACTGGACAGTATACTTTTTTCAGATTTATTTTGATATATTGACAGCATTTAGTACTATGTAACATAGCTATCATGTAAAACATATGTATATCATTGCAATGTGCAACTTTGACATGGGTATTTTTTAGGAGCATGGCCCTTTAACAACAAATTGGTGTATCACTACTCATAATGAAGTAAACCTTCAGTGCATAATTTTGACTATCTCACAATAACTTGTATCGGGATTTCTCCCCAGGTGCTCAGGCGCATGCATGGCACCATGTAGAACTCAACATAATGTTT
The DNA here is from genome assembly GCF_019279795.1 of Protopterus annectens. Taxonomy (NCBI): domain Eukaryota; kingdom Metazoa; phylum Chordata; order Ceratodontiformes; family Protopteridae; genus Protopterus; species Protopterus annectens. The sequence goes on from NC_056732.1 coordinate 1,091,991,570, forward strand.
ACCTGGATTGCTCATCATGGAGTTGGTGCTCTTCTGAAATACTAATGAGTTGAGCAGTAATTAGCATACACATCATGGCCAGAGGGTGGAATCTGCACATTATAAGTGCTACAAGGATTGTGGATTATCATCGAGCTATAGAGATGACAAGTTTACTGTTGTACAAGTAAAGTAGTGTGTTAGTCTTGTTCCCCTACACCAGAAACCTGACAAACTTCTGGTATTTGTTACATTTTATACCTGTTTATTTACTCAGTGTTATTTTTGTGTGTTGTATACTTGCAGATAATACATATGATTATTTTAGTTGTTCTTCTCTGTACCTGAATTTTTACAAGCTGTTTGCATATGTACATTGGCCACCCATGTGTACTGTTCGTACTAGCATCCCAGCACAGTAAACTTGCTTGGTGTGAACTTTAATTTACCATGTGCCATTGTCATGTTGCTTACCTTCAAACATGAGAATACAGGATAATTATAAGGATGGGTTGGTACATGACTTTTGTGTATATTGTGACTATTTTTCTTGAGAGGGTGGTATGCTTAATGGCATTACAGTCATGCAGGATGTGTTATTCTTTTGTTTATTGTGCATGAGACATGGGTTAAGACCAATAGCAATAGCTATTTTTTTGTTTTGAAAGGTACACCTATGTTGCTCTCAGCCAGAAGGAAAAATGTGCCATCTTTATCTATTAGTAGCATTCTCATACATGCTAGTATGTGTACCAGCCATATGGGACGACAGCTGCTAATTGCAGTGTTTTCCATATTAACAGGTATATGACTGACACATAATTGCCTACAGCCAGATCCAGTTGTAAGCCTCAGTTTACTGAGGCTGAGAATGAGGTGATACTACAGATTCTCTATCTCCATAATAGATGGCTGATTGCTTTGCAACTCTCTGTCAAGTCTTTAGAAAGCATGTCTGGTAGCAGGTTGGTCAGAATGTGAATGCATTTTGTGGTCAAGTTCACAACTGTACTGTGGTACAGTGGAGAGCAAATGGCATGCTTTCTAATGTCACCCGCAAAGCAGATGGTGTGGCATGGGAGTGAAGGGCTAAAGGTGGGGTGGCCGTCTACTGAGCCATCACCTTCAGAGATGGAGGAGTTCTTGGCCTTGCTTAAGGGCAGCACCGTATCTGAAGAATTCCATAGTACTATGTTGGATATAGGGAGGTTTTCCAGAGAATGCTGATGGCTGATGCCATAGCTATGTGCCCCCCCCCATTTGCAGCTTTTAGTCACATTACATGTTTATAACACCCTTCTCACTTATTCTGGATAGGTGCATCTTGCATTGAGTTGCAGCAACCACCTGCAAAAGGTATGGGCATGGTTGAATGTAGTTATCCTTCATTATAGTTGTCATGATGTCTTTTGTATGCACAGTTGTGGTACATAGGCAAAGTTACACTGGATATGTTTTTTTTTTATGTGCTCACAATGACGCAATGTTTGGCATCAGCATTGTGGAGGGTACTTAGCCTCTGTTGATGATGGTGCGACTGATCAGGCATGGTCCAGGACTGCAGTGTGTTTGTTGGACATAGGGGTTGTAACACTCACATCCACTCCACAGACTATGGGCATATCTCTGTGCTGTATATACTCATGATACAATGTCATCTCTGAGTGAAATGGTTGATGGAGCCCTTTAGATCAGAAAAGTATGGGGGCTCAAGGTACAGACATTTCGGAATCTACCCCTTGTCTTCATGGCTGGGAGGTACCACATAGGGAGTTGGTATTGGTGCTTAGTGGAGGTATGGTTAACTCCCTCCCCTAAGGTTGTTGTGTCAGTAACTGCTGCCCAATTATGTGCAAGGCCATTACAGAGGCACTGGTGAGGTCCACCAGAGCCTCACAAGAGGTTGTGAGGGTCATCCAGGCAGTTCATGCTGACTTACAGGACTGCATGAACTGAGTGTGTGATTCATTGGACAGGATGAATGACACAATGGAATGTGCAGTCCTTGTTTTCCATAGTCTGTCAGGTAATACTGGTCATCTGTCATGTCCTCAGATATTTGTGGATGTGGCCATAGACAGGCAATGTCCCACTCCCACAGTAGTAACACTTCCACTGCTATATCAGTGGGAGATGTGTCTACACCCAGGGGAGGCCATCCCCATGGTCATGCTGACACCTCTTCAGCAGCAGATGTCAGTCATGTTCAGGTAGCACACCAACATCTAAGCAGTCTCATGGTACAGCAAGTGCAACTACTAACAGAGCCATTCTTCATGTGCAAGTGAGGAAATGTGAGGGTGAACCCTCTACCATGTCTGCCTAGCACCCACACAGTATAGTAGAGCACAATGCTGGCCTAAATATAGAGGCTTTGTCTCAACAGAAACAGATGTAGACCACTACTACCCATAGCTCATCCCCTCCACTCAGAGCACTGGGCCCTTTAACCCAGTAACCCCCCCCCCAAACACACCATTTATTTCCACACTGAGTATAAATTCAGTTCCTCATTTTGTCACACATCAGTACTCCTACCCACACACTTTCCTAAGAAAGACATACATTCCTGTAACCCTTCCCGTACCTATGCATATCATAATAAGTGTGCCCTACCCTTATAACATTCTGACTTGGATTGCCTATGTCTGATGCACAGAGTGCCAACCTGTGCATGTGTTAGCACGGTCTGGTGTTTTTCTATGCATCATTACTTGTCTGTATCTGCTTAGGTACTGTATAGTTATGTAGCTCAGATTTCTTTCCTACCTGTGCAGATGATGATGATGATGATGATAAGTATGGCTAGTACTTTATGACTTTGGCTGCCTTTTGTCTGATGCATATCCATCCTTTGCATGTGTTGGCACAATCTGGTGTTCTTGCATTCATCACTACATGTCTGAATCTGAGTAGGTATCTGTAGTACAATTTCTTTCCCCACCTGTAAAAATAGGTGTGGTCAGGCCTTTCTTCATTTTCTGACTTGGGATGCCTGTATCTGATGTATAGAGTGGCCAGCCTATGCATGCATTAGCACATTCTGGTGTTTTTGCTTGCATCATTGATAGGTGTCTATATCTACTTAGGTATTGTGTAGTTATGTAGTAAATTTCCCTTCCCCACCTGCGCAAATGATGGTAACTGTGGGCAGGACTTTGTTCATTTTCTGCTTTGGGCTACCTATGTCTGATGCTCAGAGTGGCCACATAACAGGTTTTCAGTTGCTGCATATATCCCTGACATTTTTAGAGCTGTTCTCTGGCGAATAGTAATGTACATTGCTGATGTATGCACAACATAATTGAGCTACATAGGATCATAGTATCATAGGAGGTTACTAGGCTATTGGCCCTGAGGCCCTTATAAGCCTAGCCAATAGTTAAGCCCATGTTTAGACAAATCAGCACCCAATGCCCCTGTCCAGCAGGGACATGGGTGGAATCCCCGGGGTATATTTTCTGTTATCCATCCAGTTATCCAGGTTGCACTAAAAAAGGGGTAAATAGTTACTCTGCTTGATGTGGAGAGGGAGACTATTCCGTAGATGGGAGAGTCTCTGGAACACAAATCTGTCCCGCCAACAAGTTTTGTTGATGTCACAGACCAGGTTGTGGCTGTCCATGTGGGTTACTCGAGTGGAGCTTGACTTGCAGATATGCAGCAGTAAGCAGAAACAAAGCACCCTGAACCACTGCTAGGTAGGCAAACAAATTTATTAAGCCGAACAGTTCACTCGAAAAAATAACGCTGAATCAAATCACCATACGTTTTCGTCCACAACTTCATCAGATTACACTAATACATTCAGTTAACTGCTTTTATATACTCATCCAAATTTTAAAAAACAGCCAGTAAAAACAATCATTGTACATAGAAATGCATTGAGTTACTGCCCTCTACTGACAAGGAGGATTATTACACATTAAAGTCACAATTTTGCTGATCTCATTTTTAATACAGGGGCAAGTGAGATCATGTCATTTAAACCAGGGAATTTACTGGCCTCCAACACCACTTGCCAGTATAATTCCCTGTATTCAACTAAAGTCTCCCACATACCGTCCCTGGGGTCCTTTGGCACAACCTCTAATATAAAAAACTGAAATTCAGCTTCAGGACAAGTTTTTGTGTGTTTGTACAGAGAATTTGTTTCACATTTTATACGAATATCATAGGTGTGCTCATAAATTCTCTGCTTAACCTTTCTTTCACTCTTGCCAATGTAAAAGCATTACATTTTTACATAACCCAACATAAATAATCCCTTTGTGTTACAATTAAAAGTTTTTAAAGTTAAAATTTTGTTATTTCTGGCAGGTAAAGTAATGGTATCCCCAGTAATCAAATAAGAACAATAATTACAAGCACCACATTTAAATACACCAGCCTTTTGTTTGTACCTGCTAACCTTGAATTCCCTTTACTACCTCTTTCAAAAATATCCTTCAGGGTGTTCCCTTTCCTATAAATATGTTTTATTTCACCCTGGAAAATGTGATTTAAGTCAGAAACTTTAGAAAAGTTAATCCACTCTTTGTCAAAAATTCTTTTGATCACACCAGCTTGTCCATCATATGTGGTAATGATACCTGATACGAATTCATTATTTAACCCATCTACTTTCTTGTTTGTGACTTGTTGAGTTGCAACATCTTCAATTTTACCCAATACAGGGCAAACCTTCCTTCCTCCCATCACTGACTTCTTTGGAAACTCTATCAATGAGCTCTTCCGGTAGCCTCTATTCAGGAACATGTTTCTCAGGTTTTACATTCGTTACCATAACATGCATCATCAGAAGTCATTCTACACAAGCACAAATTGCCCTTTTATAACACTCCTTTTCTGGTGTGGGGTGCGAACTTGAGTAGTGCAGATAAGAATTAGAAAAGGTCTCTTTTCTATAAATTCTAGACTCAAAGCCATACTCAGTTTTAGATATGTTAACATCAAGGTATTTCAATTCATCAGTAGTGAATTTGTGAGTGAATTTTAAAAATTCTGTGGTACCATTTAGGTATTCCACAAAGCTACCAAATTCATCTTGAGTGCCTGCCCATAAGAAACACAAGTCGTCCAGAAATCTACCATACAACTTCCATAAACTACTATATTCTGAATTCAGTACAAACTTATTCTCCCAGAAGGACATTATAGTGTTAGCATAAGTGGGAGCACAGTGTGCCCCCATCGCCACACCTTTAGTTTGTCGAAAATACTCGCCCTGAAAGAATATAAAATTATTCTTTAGGACAATCTCCATTAATAACAATACAGTTCTGAACTCATTGTGCCCTAGTAGTTTGGATTCAAGTAGCATTTCTTGAACCATTCAAGGCCTACATCATGGGGTATACTTGTGAATAAGTCAATCACATCCAAGGTACCAAAACCTTTTGTTTCATTTGCAAGTGATTCATTTAGTTTTCCTAAGAAATGCCACGAATCTTTTAAAATAACATTGTTGTCACAAACAAGCTTTTTATCTTCTGGTCAATGTACTTGGCCAAAGGTGCAGTGCCGAAACCTTCGGCTGACACTATCACTCTCAAAGGTGGGTCACTTTCATCTTTATGCACCTTTGGTATCCCAAATATGGAGGGTATTCTCGGTTTGTCTACATGCAAATATTTAAAAGTACTCATGTCAATAACTCCATCCATTTATAAGTCATTTAAAATAACATAAATTCCCTTGTAGGCAATATTAATTTCATTCAAGGATATTCTGGTGTATTTGGTATTATCGTTTAATATGTCAAACATTTTGCTCTCATAATTAATGGCATCCATAAGCACAACCCCGCCTTATCGGGCTTCATAATTCTTATATTCTTGTTCTCACTTAATGATTTCAAAGTTTTCAACTCTGGGTCTGTTAAATTAGACTGCACTTTGTGACAACTCAGAATTTTCCTAAGCTCGTGTTCCAAGCTCAATTCAAAGTTTCTTAGCTGAGGGTGTGTTGGGGGATTAAAGGTGCTCTTACGTCAATTCTACAATGTTCATGTTGACACCATTTCCTTTAAAATATAATTCTAAGTTTTTCTTCCTGATAAATAATTTAATATCAATTAAAAGTTTAAAAATATTTGTTTTCTCTAGGTATAAAACCAAAACCTTTTGTCAATAGTTCAAAATGACTACTGTTAATTGCTACATCTGTGTAATTAAAAATATTAAAATCTTTATAACTGTATTTAAAACCACAGTTTGTAATTATTCCCAGACTGGTCGCCTCCTTTCCTGAGCTCCCCAGTTTCTGGTTTTGTAGTTTTTGAATTGTAAGTAACAGGTTCCTGTGCATAAGTCTCTCAGACCGCCTTAAAGGTGGAAATGCAGCATCATAATCATTCTCTAAAGGCAATTCATTGTCAGAAATGTCATTGTTAGGTTCTCTGAAGTGATTAATGTCATAATTTCTAACATTTCTCACCCAATTCTTAGGCTTGTATTGTTTCTTTGTTTTGTATTCATTTAAATCTCTCTCAATCTTGTTTAATTTTCTGTTTTTAACCTCCAAACATTTACTTTCTAAATTATTTAATAGTTTATGATATTTGCTTCTCTCTTCGTCCACTGTAAATAGTAAATCGTGAGTAATGTCCTTGTTTATACATTCAACAGTTTCTTGCAACTTCTTTATTTCTACCTCATTGTTTTTAATGATAGCCCTCATTATATCAAAACCACAATTATCAAAAGCCTCTATTAGTTCAAAATAAAACTCTGTACCTTCCATTAACCTTGTTAGGGTATTTGCATACCCTAAGCCCTTTGGGCACAATTTTCTGTTCTAAACAATACTTTAAATAAGTGTTATCCATTTCTAACATTTTGCATTTGTATAAAAATAGTCCAGGTCATCAAGCTTTTGAGAAAAAGTTCCTTGTAGTTTATCATTGGTGTTGTTTTTGCTAGCAAAATCATAAACAACATTGAATAAGTCACTGAAATGTCTTTTTGTACCTGTAGAGTTTAAACTACCACCAGGGCCAAAACGAACTCCTTCACACATTTTTCTAACATTGTTAGGCTGCTCAGATTGTCCGTGGTCGGTTTCTTCAAGCAAAATCCGAGGGAAACCATCCAGACTGCTGGATCCTGCTCCATTTCGTCTTTCTACATCTCTGGAATCATTTTCCTCACCAACAGCCCGGCTCTCGCGCCTCAACACTCCGATGCACTTCCTGGTTTCCTGGTTCCAATACAGACGTCAATACCGAGGCCAAAGATTGGCTGACTGGGGTCAAAGCCCCACAAGTTGAGTGAGCTGTCCGATAAGCTTCCTGAGCTCACCGACTTCATTAGTCTTTGCTCCATTGCTTGCCACACTCCCAGCAGGTGATTCCATCCCAAAGTTACTAGTAACCAAAAAACGGAGGATGCAGAACAAACCAGTAAGCAGAAACAAAGCACCCTGAACCACTGCTAGGTAGGCAAACAAATTTATTAAGCCGAACAGTTCACTCGAAAAAATAACGCTGAATCAAATCACCATACGTTTTCGTCCACAACTTCATCAGATTACACTAATACATTCAGTTAACTGCTTTTATATACATAACAGGTTTTCAGTTGCTGCATATATCCCTGACATTTTTAGAGCTGTTCTCTGGCGAATAGTAATGTACATTGCTGATGTATGCACAACATAATTGAGCTACATAGGATCATAGTATCATAGGAGGTTACTAGGCTATTGGCCCTGAGGCCCTTATAAGCCTAGCCAAGAGTTTAGCCCATGTTTAGACAAATCAGCACCCAATGCCCCTGTCCAGCAGGGACATGGGTGGAATCCCCGGGGTATATTTTCTGTTATCCATCCAGTTATCCAGGTTGCACAAAAAAGGGGTAAATAGTTACTCTGCTTGATGTGGAGGGGGAGTCTATTCCATAGATGGGAGAGTCTCTGGAACACAAATCTGTCCCGCCAACAAGTTTTGTTGATGTCACAGACCAGGTTGTGGCTGTCCATGTGGGTTACTCGAGTGGAGCTTGACTTGCAGATATGCAGCAGTCCCATCAAAGTGGGGTCTGTGATCACCTTGTATGCCAGACAGAGGTCACCTCTGAGGAGTTTGTATGAAACTGAGTAGAGGGATAGGGCTTTTAGCCTGTCTGTGTATGGTAAATGTTTGAGGCCCTGGATTCTCCTGGTGAGGAACCTCTGTGGTCTCTCCAGCTGCTGCATGTGCTTTGTGAGGTACTTGCTGAAAGGGGCATTGTACTTGATAACGGGCCTTATAAGGGAAGAATACAGGTATGTTATAACCTCCTAGTTGCTGGATGAGATACTCTTACTTATGAGGTGGGCCATGTAGAAGGCTTTCCGTACAACGGAAGCAACATGTTGGTCAAACGTCAGGTTTCTATCAACCTGGTTGCCCAAATCCCTCATGACTGAGTGCTTAGGACATTGTTATTAATGTGATAATTTGTGGGGACATCACTCTCGCCAAAGGGGATAATGATGCATTTTTTGGTATTCAGCATGTTTCTGGCACCAGTCATTTGTCTGAGTGAGACCCTCTTGGAGGATGTCCACATCACTAGAGGAATTGATGTCAGCACCCAGCTTGCAGTCATTTGCTAACTTGGTCAGCCATAGCCCAGTGGTTTTGGCCTGCACCTCAGAAAAGTATATCCCAAATAATAGAGGCCACAAGACCAAATCCTGGGGTATGCCTTTTGTTACAAGTCTACTGCTTGAGGTTGCTTCCCCTATTTTGACTACGTGGGTTCTATCAGTGAGCCATTTGGCTACCCATCTGGTAACATGTGGAGTGATGCCTAGTTGAGAGAGTTCATCTATTATGCCTGAGTGGGGAATAGTGTCAAAGGCTTTGGCCAGGTCAAGGTTGGCGGTGTGCATCATCTTCCCCTCATTCATGATGTTAGTGACTGTCTCAAAGAAGTTGACCAAATTTAGCAGACATAACCCTTGACAAAGCCAAACTGTGTGGGATCAAGTGTTTGGAGGTTGCCAATGTCCTTGTTAATGAGGTCCATGATAATCCATTCCATGGCCTTGCAGATCAGGCTAGTTAGGCTGATGGGTCTATAATTTCCCGGATCAGTGGACACTCCACCTTTGTGTAAAGGAATGACAGTGGCTGTCCTCCATTCAGCTGGGATGAAGCCAGTACTCAGGCTTTAGTTGAATAGGGTGCCTAATGACACTGCAGGTTCCTGCCTGAGTTCATGTAGGATGCAGCCTGGGATGTTATCGAGCCCCATGGAGGCTGTATTTTTTGCCCTAGAGACAGCAGTGATGACCTGTTTCCTAGTTATAAAGGGAAGGGGGCAGGTACTGGGGATTTCCTGATTTACTGATGGGGGAACAGAGGGGTAATGTTTTCACTAAATCTGTCAGCCAGCAAGTTTGTTATATCTATGGCATTTGTCTATGTGGTGTCCTTGACCACCAGCTCTGAATAGATTTGGGTGTTTCTTTTGAGGTTGCGGACATATGTGAAGAAGGCCTTATGGTTGTCTCTAGTAGATATGGCCAATTTGGACTTGAAGCTTGCTTTGGAGGATTTCATTACTGCTCTTATTTGCTTGTTCAGGCTAATGAGACATTGCTTCCATTTGGGCACCTGCTCCTTCTTGGTCTTGGACAGCAATTTTTTCCTTTTGTTCTAGAGTTTATTTATTGCAGATGTCCACCAGACAGGTTTACTCTTCCTTGAGGAGGATGATTTAGTCCTATCGGGTATTCATGATTCCATGCATCTATATAAATGCTCATATAGTGCTTTGTTGTAGTTTTGGATATTGGTGCCAGTTCCTACAGAGGGGGAGGGGCTGTGAAGCTGTTTATACCATCCCTCAGGAAGCTGTAATCAGCTCTGGAGAAGTTTTTATGCCTGATCCTAGCTAGAGGGGGGTTGGGGGAGATGCTGACTTTGAAAGTGACTGCTGTGTTGTCAGATCTTATCAGGGAAAATGATGCTATAAGGATGCTGCAGTAGTTACTCATGTTGGTTAATACCAAGTTCAAGATATCATCACCCCTTGTGGGGGTATCGACTAGCTGTTCCAAGGCATTTGCATTGACAAAAATCAAGGAATCTCTGGGAGTTTGTGTTCTGGCATAAGTAGTTCTTCCAGTCTATGTTTGGGAAGTTAAAGTCACCCAGGATCAGGGTAAAGGATTGCATCTTGATAGATTCAAACAGGTCTAAATAGGCGGATTGGGCATCTTGAGTCAGATTCATAGGTTGGTACTAGGCTATCAGCCCTAGGGCCTGTACAAGCCTAGCCATAACAATTTCCTGGCTATTTCTTCCCACACTATTTACTTCCCTGGACCCCTGTCTAGCAGGGCGACTGACATGATCTCCGGGGTGAATTTCCTTTCTCCCATCCAATCGTCAAGGTTCCTTTTGAAGAGGGCCAAAGAGGCACTCTGCTTGACATGTATGGGCAATCTATTCCAGAGTCTGGGGAGTCTCTGGGTCAGGAACCTATCCCTCCAGCATGTTTTGTTTATTGTGATGACAAGGTTTAGATCCCTGGAGCATGTGGCTCTGAGGGATTGGGATTTCTTTAAGTGTAGCATGTCCAACAGCTCTGGGTTTGACATGGCCTTGTATGTTAAGCAGAGATTGCCTCTGAGTAGACGATATGCGACAGAGTATAGCTGGAGTTTTTTAAGGCGGTCAGCGTAGGGCATCTGCTTTAGGCCTGTGATTCTTTTAGTGAGGTATTTCTGCGGCCTTTCCAGTTGTTGCAGATGTCTTGAGAGGTACATACCAAACGGGACATTGTATTCTATAATGGGTCTGATGAGGGATGAGTATAGTGGGACAATGACCTCCTTTTTTCTGGATGAAAAGCCCTTAGTGATGCGGTGTGCCACAAAGAAGGATTTCCTGACTGTTGTGGCGATGTGGTTATCGAAGGTGAGACCACTGTCCACCTGTGTCCCTAAGTCTCTTATCACACTTTCAGTGTTTAGTGTACTGCCACCTATATGGTAATTCACAGGTACATGTTTTTTCCCAAAGGGGATAACTATACATTTCTTGGCATTGAGCTTGAGCCCATGGCTCTGGCATGAAGCATCTGTTTCTGTAAGGCCCTTTTGTAGAGTATCCACATCATTTGGGGATTCAATAATGGCTCCCAGTTTGCAGTCATCTGTGAACTTTGTTAGCCAGAGTCCCTTAGTGTTGGCCTGTACTTCAGAGAAGTAGATGCCAAACAAGAGCGGTCCCAGGACTGAACCCTGAGGTACTCTACTTGTCACTTGTCTGGAGCTGGATTTGGAGTCGGCTACTTTTACAGTGTGGGTTCTATCAGTAAGCCAGTTAGCAACCCATTGGGTGATGCAGGGATTAATGCCCATGGGAGCTTGTCCAGGATTTAGGGGCCGGTAGCTAGCTCTGATTTGAATAGTGGTCTTGTCAATGGTTAACTGCACCTGGAGTGCCTTCTGTGTGTCATACTGTTTGGCCAGCCTGGAGGTCAATACGTTTTTGAATCACTCCACCATTTTTAGTTCATTAGCATACAACTTAGCTTATTAAATGTTCATTAGCATATATCTCTGCTGTGCCTTGTTTTTTTGATGGCCATACCATGTTAGAATTTTTCCTGAATCACACACACCCTGCTTGTCACACAAACATGCCTAGCGTGTGAGATGTGGTGGACATTTATGAATCCTGTCCAGTATTTTTCTGCCAGTAAATAAACACCAAATTCTGGAGATACGGAAATTCATAGAATATTTTACAAATATTCAAACATCAAATTCATAAGTTGCTAAACATCCTAACCAACAGTTTTAGAAACATTATATTTATTTTAAAGAATAAAAAAAATGCTTGTATGGAAATCATTAAGTAATATTGCCTATATTTATCCCACTTTTAGATAACTACTTTCTTTGTAAATGTGTACACTAACTTAAAGTGAGCATCTAACAATAAACAATTGCCCCACACTAATAACGGGCCGTTAGTGCAATAGCTTAGCCAAGACTGGACTGATTTACTGTACAACTGCATATCAAAGGTGAGACCATAAAGAATACAATCCACACAACAGTTTAAATTAAGTCAGGATATGAAAGCAGGAAACCAGTAACCTTAGAAGAAAAGGTTTTGTAGCAGAAGAGTTAGACAGCTCAAGTCTGGAAGAATGATAAACCTACCTGCAAAAGCAGAGAACTGCATCGGCCTAAATAATGTAAGACAGCAGCTAAATGTTGGCAACCTTCCAAGTTTACTGTCATAAAATGGAGTACATGATATGATATCTTGACTATTCGTTCTCTGAGTAACTTTCCGAAATATCAAAACTCATATCATCTGCAGACATTTAAACCCAGCAAAACATGACACAATCTCTTACAGAGTTTTGGTCATAATGTAAATAATCTGCACTCCCATTTCTATCTTTAAATACCTCTGGGAATACTGAGTGTTGTGTCTCCACAGAATACTGTTGTCTACATCATTTCCCAAATATTTCTAAGCACAACAGATACAAAAAGGCTGCTGTCTAAAGCATTAATACACCCCAGAAAAATCAAAACTCAGCCACAGCATTCTGAGTAGCTTTGTGACTCACATCAACCAGCCTGCTGTATTTTTCTCTGGAATAGCAACCACCAAAGACATTTTAGCTACAGAATGATATGCAAATATGGAGGGACTTTCCAAATTGTAAGTCATGTACAAGGGAAGTCAGATCACAAGTGAATCTGAATCCATTCTGCTACTTTTTCTCCGTATTCAAATTTAATATAAACATAATAATATTATTTCAAAATTTTATCTGACGGGACAGTGAGTTCCTAACCTTAAAGCATTCTAACACAAAGTATCACTCAAAAAGAAAACATTTCTTGAAATAAGTAGCAGAGCTGGGAGATAACTCTTGAGATATACTTCTACTTCTAATGTTTACTCCACATTAGAGAATGGGTGACCCGTAGATTCCACCCTGATTGGGGAAGGAACATTCACTAGTAGGGTGTTAATTTGCAGGTAATACTCGCTGAAAAACAAGTCTGCCACTTCACAGCAGCACATTAAGCTGCCGTGGAGCTCGGACTGTAAAAAAATGGCTGCCATTATTTTACCCTCACTATGCAGTGCTTTTGCTGTTTAGCAAGTGTAAAATAAATAAATAAATTAAAAATTAAAATAAAGCATTTGTGTGTGTGAGAGTGTATGCATGTATGAGAGTAAGAGAGAGAGATTGAGCGAAACAGAAAAAGTGTGTATATGTGTTTATGTTATTGTCTGCTTGTGTGAGTGAATGCATGCATGAAAGCAGAAAAGACTGTGTGTGTGTGTGTGTGTGTGTGTGTGTGTGTGTGTGTGTGTGTGTGTGTGTGTGTGTGTGTGTGTGTGAGTGAGAAAGACAGAGTGATCAAGCAGTCCCCTTGCAGCAGTTAGGTTTGCATACTTTTTAACCTCTTAGACATACCTCTCAACCTCTTAGCACAAGAAATCTGGATAAAGCCTGACATAAAGAGGGACACATTTTAAATATTAATAAACTTAGGAAGTTGCTAGAATAACAGGATTTGTGTTAACATGCATTTTCTGAAGGGTATGAAGTCTGAAACTCAAATGCATTTCATTATTTAGTGACTGATCTTATTTATTTATGTATTTGAAGTTTGTTTGCCAGGATGGTCTATTGGGCCAAAAAAGCCATTTTCAATGGAGTCTTGGGGAGAAAAGCTCCATAGATACAATGTATAAAATAACAGGTTGTTATAGTACAAGAAGAGTACATGAAAACAAAGTATTTGATGATACAATTTAAAAGATAAAAACAGAAATTATATAACAATTAGTAAAAGTTTAAAAATATATAGTCCCTATCATTGCTAAAATTGATGTTAAGTCTATTACAATAGTAAGTAGATATTTACAAGTCAATTACAACTATAAGTAGCAATTTACAAATATATATGTTCCCATAAAGGAAATATGATACGTGTATGGGGGGGTATATAGGTTAAATGAGGTAAGGGAGAGATGAGTTAGGGGAAGTAGAGACAGAGAAGAAAATGGGGAGGTAGATAGTTGTTAGGATAAAAGGGGGAAGGGAGAAGGGGTAGGGAGTAAGGTAGCTGCTGGGGACATTATGCAGGATGGGAACATGAGCATTCTCAGACAGATGTTAGGTGTGAGTTGAGTTTTAAAGGTGGAGGGGCACTGGTGAGGCAAATATGAGGTGGGAGGGAGTTCCAGAGATTTGCTAAGGAAAAAGAGAGTAGAAGTTTGCCTGCTAGATGGGCAGGTTTGTGAAGTTCAATTAGATTCTGAGTATTGGTTCTTAAGAGTCTGTTGGGTAGGTGCATTGTAAAGCTTGAGGCAAGGGAGGGGCAGAGAGAGGGACTGAAGTTGATTTTTGAGCATAAATTAGTTGAATATAGATAAGATAGTTGAGCAGCTGCAGCCAATTTAGTTTGTGGAGGGCAATACAGATTATCCCAGTGATTTATCAAAAAACACATTGTTTATGATGAACAAACCAAAAAGTATGAGGCAAAAATCTGGACATTCTATAAAAATCTGTACAGTGGAGAGGTATGCATCTTAGATCAGTGTATCTGGATAAGCCTAAAATAAACAGGGGACAAGAGCTCAAAACAGGAACCTATTTTAAATTATTTGTGTTAGCATGCATTTTCTGAAACCCTGGAGTGTGTGTGTGTGTGTGTGTGTGTGTGTGTGTGTGTGTGTGTGTGTGTGTGTGTGTGTGTGTGTGTGTGTGTGTGTGTTTCACCAGTGGCAGCAGTAAAGAGGTTTGTATACCTCTGGACCCTTCAGCTGAAGAAATCTGGATAAAGCCTAAAATAAAGGGAGAACAAAGGCTCAAAAATAGGAACAGATTTTAATTATTGCACTTATTACATGCTTGCCTAAATAAAAAGATTTGTGTTAGCATGTATTTTCTGAAGGAAATAAAAGTCTGAAACTCAAACATGTCATTATTTAGTAACTTCTATGACTGGTAAGAAACCAAAGGTTTTAGGAGCAGGGGACCAAAAATAAAGTACATACCTGCATATTTTTTAAAAGTGTTGTATGTCTGATATTAAATGCTTCCTCCAACACCATTAAAATGTAATTCTGCAGTTTGAAACCTTAGGCAGAGAAACTATTTTACATCAAAAATATATTTAAAAAAATAATTTAGTATTAAAAAATAAATAAGTAAACCACAACAGTTTTGCAGACAGATCATTTTCTAAGCACAATAATGCCCTCCAGGGTGTGTGTTATTGTGGAAATGACACCCTTCTAGGGGTGTAAAGCCCCTTCGCCTGTGGCGTTGGGCCTCAGAACACCCCTGGACAGGTGTTATTCCCACAATAACACACACCCTGTTGGGCATTATTGCTGCACAGCTGCACACAAAGAAGGAAAGGCATCAAATCATAAACATCAGTTTCCTCAGCAGCTTATGCAGGCCAACAATAAGGGACTCTGGATAACAAAGTTTGCAGATGACTGCAAACTGGGAGCCATTATTGAATCCCCAAATGATGTGGATACTCTACAAAAGGGATTACAGAAACAGATGCTTGGTGCCAGAGCCATGGGCTCAAGCTCAATGCCAAGAAATGTATAGTTATCCCCTTTGGGAAAAAACATGTATCCGTGAATTACCATATAGGTGGCAGTACACTAAATGCCGAAAGTTTGATAATAGACTTAGGGACACAGGTGGACAGTAGTCTCACCTTCGATAACCACATCGCCACAACAGTCAGGAAATCCTTCTATGTGGCACACCTCATCACTAAGGGCTTTTCATCCAGAAAAAAGGAGGTCATTGTCCCACTGTTCTCATCCCTTATTAGACCCATTATAGAATACAATGCCCTGTTTGGTATGTACCTCTCAAGACATCTGCAACAACTGGAAAGGCCACAGAAATACCTCACTAAATGAATCACAGGCCTAAAGCAGATGCCCTATGCTGACCACCTTAAAAAACTCCAGCTATACTCTGTCGCATATCGTCTACTCAGAGGCGATCTTTGCTTAACATACAAGGCCATGTCAAACCCAGAGCTGTTGGACATGCTACACTTAAAGAAATCCCAATCCCTCAGAGCCACATGCTCCAGGGATCTAAACCTTGTCATCAGAATAAACAAAACATGCTGGAGGGATAGGTTCCTGACCCAGGGACTCCCCAGACTCTGGAATAGATTGCCCATACATGTCAAGCAGAGTGCCTCTTTGGTCCTCTTCAAAAGGAACCTTGATGATTGGATGGGAGAAAGGAAATTCACCCCGGGGATCACGTCAGTCACCCTGCTAGACAGGGGTCCAGGGAAGTAAATAGTGTGGGAAGAAATACCCAGGGAATTGTTATGGCTAGGCTTGTATAGGCCCTAGGGCTGATAGCCTAGTACCAACCTATGAACCTATGCCAGAAATTGCGAATAAATTGTAACGTACTAAGAAAAAGCCTGGACCAATCTGGGCACGAATGAGTAACTTCCCAAATTGAACAGTGAAGAAGTGAGAGGTGTCATCTGTTATCTCGATCATGCTGATGTCAGTCAGCCATTGTGAAATTTAGCAAGACGTGAAATGGTACTGTCACCAGATGTATCACCTCACAAGTGAAAGGAAGCTCTAACATTTAAATATACATTCAGTAAGTGTAATATCACTTTGTATATGCCAAGTGTACAATGCCTTCAGAGGGATTCTGAAAGAACCCCCTATTCAAAGCTGCTTAACCATTTTTTTTAGTTTACTTGTATCCTACTGTCTCCCAACAATGAAAATCCTGTCAGCCACAAGTGCTTCTTTTCACAAATAAAACTGCTGCATTGCTCTAGCTACCATTTGAATTTAATGTTTTAATTTATGCAAATCAGTGTTATGAAAATAAAATACTGATGTTCCACAATAAGTTAATTTCTGGGAAGTTACCTAACCTAATAGCGCTTTGCAGTTTTCTTTGCATTAACCTGCCACTCAAGCATTACTGTACTTCAAAAGAAGTATTAAACTTGGCACGTGTAATAACGTGTTCTTTCTAACATATAGAATTAATACGGCCTTCAAATCCAAATGGATGCCCTCTGTGACTGTTATCATAAACCCTAACTTCAGTGACACCACCCTTTCTGGCAAAGACATTTAACACACATTTATTCTCCATAAAATATCCAAAGCAACAACACAGATTCATTTGTGCATCCCTACGTATTCTGAAGAAAATGTAGTTCCACTGAGAATACAAACTGGTTAGAGTAGCTTTGTCAGTCACAGCAAGATAAGTAGTTGACAGTTCTCCGCAGTGTATCCTAGTATCATATAGAATACTAGGCTAATGATGGCCATTTTAAGCCTAACCAAGTTCCTCATAATAAAAATTGATAGGTAATGGTTTCCAGATATTTTGTGGAGGGTATATGTTCTTAGGTAGACAAACAATTATAAGCTTTCTGTCTCTAGTAGACATATGAGTGGCAGACCAGTAGTATATTTGAGGTTTCCCATCCAATGGTCCAGGTTCTGCTTGAATAAATAGAGGGAATACCTCTGCTTCACATTGATGGGAAGCCTGTTCTAGAGAAGCAGGGAGTCTCTGAGACACATATGTGTGCCTCCAGCATGTCCTGTTTATGTTGCTGGCAAGGCTTAAGTCCATAGATTGGATGTCTGTAATACTAGTTGTTTGCTGAATGTGTAATAGGTCCATTAGTGCTGCATCCAAGGAAGCTTTGTAGGCTAGGCATAGGTCACCTCTCAGCAGCCTGTGAGAAACTGAATATAGAGAGAGTGATTTGAGGTGGCCTGCATTGGACTTGTTGTCTACCCCTTGCATTCTTTTAGTGAAAAATCTATCTGGATGCTCCAATTATCGCATATGCCTGGTGAGGTACATACCAAAGGATCATAGGAGGTTACTAAGCTAATGGCCCTAGAGTCTTTTTAAGCCTAACCATGCATCCCAAATCTTCCCAATTATCAATGCCCAAGAGAGTGTTGTACTCAATAATAGGACTTACGAAGGCAGATTATAATGGGCTGATGGCTTGTTTTGACTTAGATGTGATACCTTTACCTATAAGTGTTGCAACATATAACGATATCCTCACCACAATTGCAACATCTTGGTCAAATGCAAAATCTTTACCTACATCTGTTCCTAAATCACTGACAACAGGATCTATTTTCATGAGGGTATTATCGATATAGTAGTTTGCAGGAATGGCCATCTTGCCAAAAGATACTATGATGTACTTCTTAACATTGGAGATTTAGGTATAACTGTGAAATCACTTATAAGAATGTGTCAGGCCCTCTTGCTGGATATAAGCATCTTGGGAGAATCAACGATTGTTCCAATTTGCATTTGTTCATAGGTAGGTACTAGACATTTATAAGCCTAGCTGGAATGTGTTGGCTTTCGCCACCCCCTTAGATTAGTTCCCTGTGCCTCTGTCCAGCAGAGCCATTGAAGTGATCTTTGGGGAAAACTTTCTGTTTCCCATCCACTCGTCAAGGTTTCTCTTGAAGAGAGTTAGTGAGGAGCTCTGCCTAATGTGGATTGGAATCTTGTTCCAGAGCATGGGAAGTCTCTGGGACAGGAATCTATCCCTCCAGCATGCCCTGTTTATTGTTGTGGTGAGGTTTAGATCCCTGGAGCATGTGGCTCAAGGGGATATGATTTTCTTTAGGTGGAGCGTGTCCATCAGTTCTGGGTTGGACATGGCTTTGTATGTCAGGCAGAGATCACCTCTGAGTAGGCGATATGCAACCGAGTACAGCCGGATTTTCTTCAGTCGAGCTGCATAGGGCATCTGCTTGAGGCCAGTGATACTCTTGGTGAGATACTTCTGTGGTCCTTCCAGGTGTTGCAGGTGTCTTGTAAGGTTCATCCCAAATGGGGCATTGTACTCTATGATGGGTCTGATGAGTGATGCATAGAGGGGCCCAATGACCTCTTTTGATCTAGATGCAAACCCTTTTGTGATTAGGTGAGCCACATAGAAGGATTTTCTAACCACTTTTGGCAATGTGATTATCAAAGGAGAGATTACTTTCTACTTGGATCCCCAGATCCCTTATTATGTCTTCTGTATTTAGGGGGCTACCACATATGTGATAGTTTGTGGGTACTTTGTTTTTTTCAAAAGGGATGTCTATGCACTTTTTGGCATTTAGCTTGAGGCCATGGTTTTGACACCAGGTATCTGTCTAAGTGAGACCCTTTTGGGGGGTGTCTGTGTCAGCTGGAATGTCAATTATAGTCCCTAGTTTGCAGTCGATTGCGAATTTGGTCAGCCATAGTCCTCCTGTGCTTGCCTGTACCTCTGAGAAGTATATGCTGAACAGGAGGGGTCCTAGGACTGAGCCCTGGGGAATGCCACTTGTAACTGGTTTAGAGTCAGACCTAGCTCCAGCAACTCTTACCATGTGGGTTCTGTCCATGAGCCAGTTGGCAATCCATCTCTTGATGCAGGGGTTTATGCTCAGGTGGCTGGTGAGCTTGTCTATAATACCTGAGTGGGGAATGGTGTCGAATGCCTTTGCGAGGTCTAGTTAGGCTGTGTGGACCACCTTTCCCTCGTCTATAGCCTTGGTAACTGTCTCAAAAAAGTCCACCAGGTTTAGGAGGCATAATCTGCCCTTAACAAAGCCGAACTGGGTAGAGTCAAGTGTTTGGAGGGTCCCAATGTCTCTGTTAATGAGATCCATGATGATGCGCTCCATAGCTTTGCAGACCAAGCTAGTCAGGCTTATAGGGCGATAGTGCCTGGGATTCGTTGTGGCTCCATCTTTGTGGAGCGGAATAACCATTGCTGTGTGCCACTCTGTGGGCACATAGCCTGTGGAGAGGCTGAGTTTAAATAGTGTGTTTAGGTGAGGGGGTTGTTCATCTTTGAGCTTGTGTAGGACGCAGCCTGGGACACTGTCCGGTCCCATTGATGCTGTGTGTTTGGCTTTGGTGGGGGCTGTTTTAACCTGAGTGTCTGTGATTTCAGGGGCACTGAATTCTTCTGGTATAGTTATGGGCCCTTTTGGGGGTGAGAGGGGGGTGACGTTTGCACTGAACCTGTCTGCCAGGATGTTGACGATATCGGTTGGTTCAGTGAATTTTGTGCCATTCTGCACTAACTCCGAGCAGATCTGAGAATTGCCACTTAGATTCTTGACATAGCTAAAGAATGCCTTGTGGTTATCTTTGGAGTCCATGGCAATTTTTCTTTCGAAGCTAGCCTTGGATAATTTTATGAGGGAACATAGTTTCTTGCTGATACTGATCAGGGATGCCATCCCTTCTTGTGATTTTACTCTTTTCTGTACTAGTTTCCTCCTTCTATTTTATAGCTTGTTTATGGCAGGGGTCCACCAGACTGGTTTCCTTTTCTTGGAGGAGTGAGTATTGGTTTTGCTTGGGATAGCATGATCCATGCATTCTTGTAGGTGCCCGTAGAGTGCATTAGTAAAGGATTTTGCAGCTTGGACAGCGTTATCATTTTGCATGGGGGGCTTTGAAACTTCCCACCTTGATCTTAAGTAACGTGAAGTTTGCTTTTGAAAAGTTTTTCAGTGTGGTTGCTTTGACCGGGGGATGTCCGGAGTGATTAGTTTATGGTCAGATCTAACCAACGAGGAGTTGATGTCCGGTGTGGAACACCGGTCACCCATGTTGGTGATGACCAGGTCCAATATGTTGTTACGTCTGGTTGGGGTGTTTACAGTTGATCCAGGGCATTTGATTTTATAGATTCTAGGAAATTTTGGGCAAGTGAGTTTGTACTTGAGTAGTTCTCAAAGTTAATGTTTGGGTAATTGAAATTACCCAATGTCAGGGTGTTTGGTAGGACCTTTATGTTTCCAGGAATGCGGAGTGGAGGTCCTGGGTCATGGTGGGTGATCTGTAGCAAGCTATAATTTGAATAGCAGTTTTGCTCATTGTTAGTGGCATGTGTATGATCTCTGAAGCATCGTGCTGTGCTACTAACTTGGAGGTGTGGGTATCCTTGATGATTATGGATACCCCCCCCGCCTTTTGTATTTCGGTCTACAAACTTGGTTAGCCAGGGCCCTTCACTATAGCTTTGACTTCAAAGAAGTAGATGTCAAACAGCAGTGCCTCTGCACTGAGCCTTGGGGGTACTTTTTGTGGTGGTAGAGTCCCCATTTCTAACTTCTTGGGTTCTGTCAATGAGCCAGCTTGCTATCCAGCAGGTGACATATTGTTTAATACATAATTTACTGACTTTGTTAACAGTACTCGAATGGGGTATTGTGTCAAATGCCTTGGCCTGATTGAGGTAGGCAGGATGCACTCATTTACCCTCCTCCATCACTTTAGTAATTTTCTCAAAGAAGTCCATCGATTTAGCAGACATGACCTGCCCTTGACAAACCTGAACTGACTAGATTCCAGTATTTGTTGGTGACCTATGTCATCATTTATGATATCCATGATTATCCTCTCCATAGCTGTGCATAGCAGGGTCATCAGGCTAATGGGTCAGTAGTTTCCTGAGCCTGTGCACAAAGATATTATAATTAAGGAAACAGATAAGGGTGGCTGTATAGTGATTATGAATTATATTGACTTTATTAATGCAATGGATGAATTGTTGATGGATATACAAATATTTAAACCTATTCAGGATGCTGATGTCAATAAAATTATTAGTAAAGTAAATATTAATATCTATGAATTGCAAATTAATGATGAAATAACAATATATATATTTTTAATTTTCTTACAGTACCTAGTCCTGTCATCCCAGTCCTTTATGGACTGCCTAGAATACACAAATCTTTATGTAGGCCTCCTTTGAGACCAATTGTTTCGGGCAGAGGATGGATCACTGAACCCATCTCAGCCTATCTGCAGAACACGTTGAAAGATTTTCTTTGTTTTGTACAAAGTTTTATTAAATATACTGGTCACTGTTTTACCTTGTTGCATCAGTGGTATGAAAGGAATACTGAAATGGATGATGTTCTTCATGTTTCACTGTTGCAGTCATCACATTAGGGTTATCTGCCTGCAGGTAGCCCTCAGTCGGCCTGAATACCAGAGTCTTGGGATTTCTGCGTCGGATGTTGTCGCTTCTTCCATGATGTCAGGTCGTCAGGGGTATAAAACATGCAGCCGATGCCATTACATTAGTCTTTCTTGCCGTGCAGTGCCCGAAGCAGAAGCAGTTCGCAAGTGCCAGTTGGCCGACTCCTGAAATTTTCATTTTTGAGTTTCAGACCCGAAGTCTTCAGAAAAGATAAGTGCCCCATTGGGGATCCTTTTTTCTTGCTCTAACCGATGTCAGAAAAAGTTAACAATTGTCTTGCTTGTGGAAAGCAAATACTTCACAGAGATTTTCATTCTTACTGCGTCATCTGTTTAGGCCCAGACCACGACATTCCTCGCTGTCAGTTTTGTGCTTTGTTTAATGCCCAAACTATTTGTCATTGGGCTATATTTGTCGCTAAATTCTTTTGCTCTTGTTCTCCAAATTCTGAAATGGCTTTGATAAGCCATCTGAATACCGATCCGCTGAAAAAACGTAAGGATAAAGACAGAGACAGACCGCATAGGCCAGTACTCAGTGAGGCGCCTTTTCAGCCCCTGATACCCGCTTCTACAGATTCACAGGCCTCTACTGAGGCCCATTCAGAGTCCGGTATGCTACGAGAGGCTTCTTCGACTATGGAACCTGTGGATGTCTCTACCTTGTATAGGTCCGGAGCTGCTGTGCAGGCACTGGCTTCTGAGGGTGTAGTCAAGCCTTCCGATTTTCACTCCTGTTCTGGAAATTGTAGATGATGTCTTCTTGGAATCCAGCCTTGCCCCTGATACTTTGCTCCCAGCTCCCAGGGAACCTGACAGGTACTACAGAGTACCTGACTCCCACAAATTTCTCTTTAAAAATCCTACTGCGGATCCAGAGACCATTTCCCAGGGACCTAAAGGCATAAAGGCTACAACAGCCAAAACCCTACCCCTTCAGACAGGGACTCTAGGGCTTTAGACAGATGGGGTAAGAAGGTATACACCTCTGCTACTCTTGCCATTAGGGCTTTAAATTGACAGTTTCATATGTTAAAGTATCAGTAACATATTATGGAACTAATTAAACAGAAAATAATGTTGATTCCTGATTGTGCAGAACATAAGGATTTACAAGAGTTAATGCATTCTGCTAACCAAGTTGGAAAACATAATTTGCAATGTGGTTTTGATGCCTTAGAAGCATCTTGCAGGGCTGCTGTCACTGGGTCTGTTCTTAGAAGGCATGCTTGGCTTAATGAACAAACTTTGCTGACCATGTCAAAGCAAAATTACTAGATGCACCATTAAACTAAGAATGTCTTTTTGGCAATAAAGCAGAAGTCCTCAAAAGGATGGAGGAAAAAGCTAAATCTATGCAAACTGTTAAAGATTTCCTACAGGTACAGCCACCTAGATTCAGTAGGCATTGGCCTTCAAAATACTGGTATTTTTCAGTCCCTCCCAGACCTTCTCAGTCCAAAGCCAGGGGCAGCAGACCACCAAGACAACAGTCTCAGGGTATGCACAGATCTAAGCAATGGAGTGCTCCCACCTCTAAAACAGGGAGTAGTGAGCCGCCATCCTATGGTAAAATCTCACAATGACTTATCCTTAACTCTTCCAAGCCTTGCTCAAGTACTTGCACCTTTAGGAGGAAAACTTGCGCGGCATGCAAAAAACTGGGAGTACATTACCCATGACAGAGGGGTCTTAAACATTGTTTCCCAGGGATGCAGATTCCACTTCCACTCACTGCCAACCCAAGTGGATGGCCAGACCTCCCCACAAACCAGTGGGCAGAGGCCCAAAAGCAAATAATTTCTCTTCTCAATAGCAAGCCTCTTCAACCTGTCCCAGCAGAGTAAAGGGGACAAGGCTTTTATTCCAGACTGTTTCTGGTACCCAGAAAAGAAACTCTTGGTGCCCTATCCTGGATCTGTCTATTCTCAACACCTTTTTGATGGTTCCAAAATTCATAATGCTTACTCTCCAACAGCTGCTTCCTATGCTAATCAAGGACTCTTGGCTGGTCACCCTAGACCTAAAAGAAGCTTATCTGCACATCCCCATAAGGGAATCATGCAGGAAATATCTACGTTTCAGAGCAGGCGCTATGCACTATCAGTTTTCTGCACTTCCCTTTGGCTTATCTACTGCGCCCAAGGTATTCACAAAATGCCTAGCTGCAGCCATTGCATATTGCAGGCAGAGAAGAATTCAAATTTACCCATACTTGGATGATTGCCTGATTCAGGTGGACAGTCAGGAATTGCTACTACAGCACCTGACATTTGTAAACAGACTTCTAACTTCACTGAGGTACACCATCAACGAAAAGAAATCACATCTGGTGCCCAGCCAACAGATTGTATTCTTGGGAGCAAGCTTGAACACAACTTCCCAGATGGCATTCCTCACTCCAGGAAAATAAATTTATTTGACAAACTACTTCAGTCTACTGGCCACCAAAACCCAGCTATCTGCAAGAAAAATACTGCAAGCCCGAGGGTTCATGGCCTCTTGCATTCTACTAACTCCATATGCAAGACTGCATATGAGGAAGCTTCAATGGTACTTAAAAAGTCTCTGGTGTCAACATTCTCAGGACCTGGAAACAATGATTCTTATCATTCCTTGCCTAAGGACAGAGTTTCTTTGGTGGGCAGAGGCCTGCTACCACAACAAGGGACTCCCTTTCACTCAACCCCCTGCCACCCACACCCCAACAGACGCATCAGACTATGCATGGGGTCTCACATGGCAGGACAATGCATTCAAGGCCAATGGAGCCCAAAGCAAATGCACCTGCATATCAATCAAAAAGAAATGTTATCCAGGACAACACCACAGTTATGTGATACATAAACAAGTGGGGGGGGGGCATTCTTACCCATTCTGCAGATTAGCCACAGCTCTGTGGAAAACAGCCTTGAGCAACCAAGTGCACCTGCAAGCTCAATTCCTGCCAGGCAAACTGAATTCACTGGCAGACGACTTAAGCAGAAATCTAATGGACCCACACGAGTGGAAACTGGAACCCAACATATTCAAGCTTCAGAGGCACAGGTGGGGGCACCAGAGGTGGACCTTTTTGCTTCCCCTCAGAACTATCAATTGAGCAAGTACTGCTCCAGAACTCCCCACAGCCAAGCATGGAAAGTGGATGCCCTGTCCTTTACATGGGAAAACCTCTCAAACTATGCTTTTCCCCCTCTGCCCCTCCTCTTGAAGGTTCTACTAAAGATCAAACAGGACAAGCCAAGGACAATCCTAATTGCAGCAGACTGGCCACGCCAGCACTGGTACCCTCTTTTGTGCAGTCTGACAGTAGTGCCACCATGGCACCTGCCTCAGACCCCTTCCCTGCTGTCTCAACAGGATGGCCAGATTTTGCATCCTCAGCTATAGACCCTGAACCTAGCTGCCTGGCTCTTCCCCTGAACTCCTCACCAGCAACCCTCAGCAAACAGGTTCTGGATGTCATCCTTGAGGCAAAGAGGCCTAGCACTAGAAAATACTATTCGGAAAAGTGGGAAAGATAATGTTCTTGGAGTCACTCTCAGGGAATGGACACAACTGTGCCCAGCTTACCTCATGTACTAGATTACTTAACAGAAGTGCTCCACAAAGGCCTATCCTTCTCTTCAATTAAGATTCATGCCTCTGCCATCTCAGCTCATTATAATGCTGAGCCACCCCTCTTCTCTCATCCTCTGGTCAAACAGTTCCTGAGAGGAGCCAAAAATGTAATACTCCCCAGGAGAGCTCCTACTCCAGCCTGGGACTTTAACTTTGTATTGGAAAAGCTCACACTTCCTCTCTTTGAACCTGCTGCTAAAGCAGAGTTAAAATTCCTCTCATGGAAAACAGCTTTACTTCTAGCCATCACTTCAGCAAGAAGAGTTCCTGAATTGCAGGCCTTTATGGCCGTGGAATCATTCATTATCTTCCATGCGGACAGGGTTTCCCTCAGGACTAACCCATAATTTATGCCCAAGGTGGTATCTAGTGTGGCTTTAAACCAATCCATTAATTTAACAATTTTTTTCCCTAATCCTCAGAATAAAGGGGAAAGGATCCTGCACTCCCTGAATGTACACAGGCTGCTTAGGTTCTATCTGGACAGGACTAAGCCTTTCAGGAAAACTGACCAGCTGCTATTCAGCTTTGCTGCAGGGGCAGAGAGCAAGACCATTTCAAAGCAAACCATTTCTAAATGGATAGCACACTGCATCCATTTCTGCTACAAACACCACGGGAAACCTATACCACAGGGGATCAGAACACATTCCATTAGGGCTACATCTACCTCTACAGCCTTTCTCAGGGGAGTCCCTACCAGGGACATCCTGGAAACTGCAACCTGGAGCTCGGTACACACTCTCACCAAGCATTACTACTTACCTATCTTTTCTAAATCCAGAGCTGGATTTGCCACAGCAGTCTTACAGGGCCTGCATGCCAGCCCTAATACTTCTTGACTGCCTCCACCCATCTTCTGCTTTGGGAATCAACCCAAATGTGATGACTGCAACAGTGAAACACGAAGAACATAGTACAGTTGTATACACTTACCATAAATATAGATGTTCGAGTGTATTCACTGTTGCAATCCTGGTTACCCTCCCTCCAGCCCCCTGACTTCTCTTTACTTCTACCTATCCTTTTTGTTTGCCATACCTTATATCATTGGTATTTGCTTTTTGCTGGGGGGTGTTCCACACCATGTAATTGCTTCCTATTTAGGGGGCTCCTGACATCTGGGGCAAGAAAAACTGATGTAATGGCGTCGGCTGCATGTTTTATACCCCTGACGACCTGACGTCATGGAAGAAGCAACAGCATCCGATGCAGAAATCCCAAGACTCTGCTATTCAGGCCGACTGAGAGCTACCTGAGGCAGATAACCCAAATGTGATGACTGCAACAGTGAATACACTCTTAACATCTACATTTATGGTAAGTGTACACAACTGTACTTTCTCTTTGTGACCTTGGACATTAAGTCCCTTTTCATCTGTATTCATAATGAATATGGGGTGAATAGTGTAAGACAGATTCTGTGTATACATGGTAATTTTACAGCTAGACAGATTGAAACTATCTGTGAATTATTGGTAATAACTTTAGAGAATAATGTGCTTCTCTTTAATAAACAGATTTACCATCAACAATTGAGTGTAGCTATGGGCTGTCCAGTGGCCAATACATATGCTAATCTTACCCTTGGGAATTGGGAAAATGTCTTTTTTTTTTGATGAAAATAAGAATATATATAAAGATCTAATATTCTTTTCTATAAACATTTTGTTGACAATGTTTTATTGTGTGGCATGGTAATGAAAGTGCACTTAATAACTTTGTATGTTATTTAAACCAAACAACGAATTTCTTGAGTTTTGAAATGAAATTTTCTAGGTCAGATATAAATTATTTGATGTTAGAATTCAATTGGAAGGACAACATATAAATACCAGTATATATAAAAAAGAGGTACATACTAATAAATAACGGGTCTATATTATATCATCGAACGCTTAAAAAAGCGAACGCTGATTGATCGACCTAATTTAAGTGAAAGCTTACAATCTCGAACTGTCAGATCAGAGATGTTTTCCCAGGGAAAAAAATCGCTGATCCAAAACACATACACACAACACAAGCACACCAAACAAACAGAAATCCACACACATACACCTAAAATCTGATACCTAACCCTACACTAAACTATGCACACACCACTAACTACCCACTTACCTTAACCCAAAACCTAACCCTAAGGTCTGTCACTATCGCACACTCACCTCACTCACTCCCTAACCCTAACTCACTTAAATCTGCCCTAACCCTCATGTCGACTCAATCGCACACACACCTAACCCGAGCCCTAACCCTAACTCACCTAAATCACCCTAACACTCACATCCACACAATGGCACACTTACCTGAATCCGACCGGTAACTTTCCACCATAACACTGAAAATACTGAAGCAACAGAAACGGACAACCGAATTCTTTCCCTAGGAAAAAATTCAAGTTTCTGCTGCTTCGATATTTTGCAGTTTCACGAATATAAGTTTGATCAATCAGCGTTCACTTTTTTAAGCATTCGAGAATATAATATAGACCCTAAATACCTACATAGAAAAAGTATGCATGCTGGTCATGTTTTTAAAGAGGTTGTAAAGAGTCAATATATGAGAGTTAATAGACTCAGCACTGATGATAATATATGTGTTAGGCAAATGATGGATATGACTCATGAATTTGTTGAGAGAGGGTATGACGTGGCCCAGTTGGATAATCTTAGCGAGGAGGTAATGACTCAGAGATGGAATGAAATTCAACTATATTTCTCAACTAATGGGCACACATCTAACAGAGAACAGAATAATGATACATCTAGGTACTTAAGATATATTATGACCTATAGTAGGAGTAGTAAACCAATTGAAGACATTGTAAGAAGAAATTGGGGTATATTAAGAGCTTTACCTGGTCTCAATCATATTATTTCAGAGACACCTCTCTTTACATGTAAGAACTGTAGCAATCTTAAGCAACATTTATGCTACAAGGACTTTTCCTTGAATAAGAAAACATCTATTTCTAATAGTAAAGGTACATTATCATGCTTTAATTGCTCTTGCTGCTCTTATATTTGTTCATCTAATGTTTTTACACACACTGTAACTATGAAAAAGTTTCATTTTAAATGTGTAGCAACATGTAATACATCACTAGTGGTCTATTTAGCTACATGTAAATCATGCCCATCATTTTATGTGGGGAAATCTACTAGGAAACTTAAGAACAGAATTATAGAGCATAAATCAGACATTAGGAGAGTTGTACTAACAAATGCATTAGCTAAGCATATAAATGATAATGAGTCCACACATAGCTTCTTGTTTAGAGTTATAGAGGTCTTAGAACCTAGTCTGAGAAGGGGTGACATTAATATTAAACTTGAGACTAGGGAATATGACTGGATTATCTGTCTTCAAGCAGATTCCCCACCAGGAATTAATAAGCAGGTTTTACTTAAACCAGTTCTGAAACACAAACAATGTATAAGGTCTTGAAATATATATATAAATATATAGATATATATATATATATATATATGTGTGTGTGTGTATTTTTATATTTTTAGATATATCTTATGAAAATGAATATGTATGTATATGATTTTAGAAGTTTATGTAAGGAATTAGTGAAAATTTCATTGATTATGTCTTAACAGGTTGGGTTGTGTCATGTGATATTTGAATGATATAAATTGGATGTATTTAGAAGTACTTTGTAACACTGATGAAGGACCTTGTCCGAAAACTTTGGTATATAAAAGTTATATTAAACTTCGTTTTAATTCAGTGCTGTGAAGCTGTTTCTTTTCTTGTTCTTGCTGGTTTACAAGCTTCACTTTATCGCAATGGTGTTTGTTTCTTTTGTCTGTGGATGGGATGCCAGGAAACTCTAGGCCTGTATATTGAAGGTCATGTATGGCCCAGTTTATATTGAGGTAGTTGAAGTCACCCATGAATATAGCGTTTGGTTGGAAAGGGAGTGTGGGAACTGCCTTTAAGTAAGTGTAGTGGTTTTCCTGGGTCCTCGAGGTGTACCTATAGCTTGCAAGGATATGGTATGGAACCTTATTAATAGTGAATTGGATATGGACAAGCTCAAATATATATATATATATATATATATATATATATATATATATATATATATTGAGAGAGAGAGAGAGAGACTCCACCACCTAATGTTTCTTTCTGTGCAGTAGATAGTCTAAATGTGTATAAAGCACTGTAGCCCTGCACTGTTGGGATGCTCTCACTGGCTTTAAACCATGTCTCAGTGACTGCTTAGACATCTGCATTTTCCAAGATGAGGAGACCCTGCAGG
Organism: Protopterus annectens; assembly: GCF_019279795.1. NCBI lineage: Eukaryota > Metazoa > Chordata > Ceratodontiformes > Protopteridae > Protopterus > Protopterus annectens. Next base: position 1,092,021,492 of record NC_056732.1, read on the forward strand.
GAGTGAAGTTTCTTCTTTAGACTCCTAACATTGAGCAGTAACACCTTCAGATTTTTTTGGTTTGGTACAACTATGTTGGAATGTTTATGTGGTTGACAGTGCCTGAAAAAGGCAGTACGGGGGTGGAAAAGGTTTTAGCCAGTATTCAAAATTCCATGGGGGACAGGTGCAGACCATCCCTTGCAAAGCAGCATGCTCTGTCAACCACATCCCTCCAGGCTGACAAATATTGTACCCCCTTCAAATGAAACCATAGTTTAAGCCAATTGTTTTATTCAATTATTTTCTGTTCATATTATGGCATCATCTTAGGAGAAGGTAGAATGCTGTTCAATGCTAGGTTCATACCAGTCTGGGACATATAGTGTGAAAAATTAATCATTTCTCTCTTCATATAGTCCAGGAAGGTACATCTCAGATTGTTAATAACCATGTGGGCTATAACCAGGTCATACTTGTAGTTGGGGTTAAGTGACCTGAAAGATATGACAGATCCTGGCCCCTTATAAGCAGCAACCATGACTTTCTCCCTGCTTAGCATGCTTAGTAGGATGTCTGTGTGTCTCACTACGGAGTTTCCTATGACCAGAATACTGGCTTGTGCAATGGTTTGCCTTGTGGGCTTGGAGGTTGAGACACCATAGGTTGTAGCAATATGTGTATTGTTGAGTGTTGCTTTTGTGGACTGCTGTTGAGGTTGCTGGGGACTTTTTGTGGCCAGTATTTGGCAGGTGACTGTGGTTTAGGGAGATTACATTTAAGAGTCTCAGCATATGTGGATCTATGTGACTGGTCTACACTATGTGAGGTGGGTGTCATGTGTGCTATTGACAACCTGCTTGATAGTGTAGGTTCTTGTATCTGAGACCCTTGCCTCCACTGAGATTGCATAATTACATCGATTACATACCTTATTCTTATGTTTGAGGATTAGGTGGTTGTTAGTGTACATAAGACAATTGCTGCATTGTCTCAGGATGCCCATATCCACCAAGCCAGTTGTGTAGAGAGCAGAGACATTCATTTCAATGGCTTTGGATCCCAGATGTTTATTCTACAGGGGGATAGTACAAGGTAGGTTCACAGCTGATTAGTTTGGTTGCCATAGGAGTCTAGATTACTAACAAGACTGCTTAAAGCTGTGCAGGGTCAAGCTGAAGGTATGGGTACATCTCATCATGGAAACCAGCCACTCAGTGCACAGCTAGGGGGGGTTAGGAAATTAGTGAGGTAGTTGTATGGGAAAATTTTCACTTCTAGGTTTCTGTGTCCACAGAGGGCACTGCCAGCTGCCCCTGCATGATGAGCAGCATCTCACAAATGTGATGACCTTATACAGGTAGAAACAAAGGTCAAGCGAACAAATAAGCTCTCTGTCCAATAGCAGCAGGCATGTGAAGGTTTTGAATACTATATTCCAGCTCAGAAGTGACTTATCCCCCCTCTACTGCCATTAGAGAGCAGACCAAACACTTTTGGAAGTAAGAATACTGGGGTATCTAACAGAATCAACATATTAAGGCTAGAAACTAAGCAGAAAGTACAGTAACTCAAAGAAAGTGGCTGTGGCACGAGTCCAGGACACTGATAATTTCAAACCAAGAACAAGGTCATAGTAGTTAATACACAGAGTAGTGATACAGCATTAACTAGTACACAGATTAGTGATACAGCATTAACTAGTACACAGTTTAGTGATACAGCTTTAACAGATTTTCAGAAAAAAAGACATTTCAGTATTGAGTAGTAAGTATACAGTTCTGGCTGGGTCTGGATGGAGCCCAATGAACACTTGTAAAGTATCAGCAATAACAGCTAAAAAACGGTTTAAACTGCAAAATCTTCATAAAACTGCACAGTTTAACAGCAGAACTTTAAACATTTGAAATACAAAAAAAAGCCTTTTCAGACAATAATCTAGCAGTGGATTGATCTGGATGCACAAAAAAGCCTCTGGAAACATAAGGTTATCTCAAAGGGAGATGGTGCTCAGGGCCACAGATAATATTTTGTGAAATCACTGAAAGCTTACAATTATGTTTGTTTAGAGACTTTTAGTACTTTTGTTATGAAATGGATTACATGCTACTGCATTGTGAGTAGAGGTCTTCAAAAGCGAATTTTTGCACAAGGACATCAAAACATGCAGTAGCCAGATTAGCACGATACAATGTAATCCATTGTAAAGCATCTCCCATGAGTTGTATAAACTATACACTTGGTTCAACATACTTTCATTTCTTCCTTTTGATACTTTTGAGTATCCTGAGATCCGTCTTTTCACAAAATAGTGTTGTCCAACATCATATCCTAATTGCAAGGTACAAAATAAACTAACCAAGCTGCTTTTTGTCAGTAATAAATCTCTCAAAGTCAGAAATCATGGGAACCATAGCATTTTTAACAGCTTTCAGATTCACACCAAGTAGCCAACAGCATTTTTACTCAAATACTAACTGCCAAGGACATTTTAGCAAGAAAAGGTAATATGTAAAAATGGAGGCACATTCAAAACCCAAGTTGTGTTGCAGATCCCAGCAGGTGAAGCTGAATCCATTTCACCACCTTGTCAGTAAACAACGTGTGCGAAGCTAATTCAAACACAACAATACTATTTCAGAGTTTCATCAGATGAAACACTGACTAAACAACCTAACTGAACTTTGATATAAAACATCAAGAAAGCCTACTTTGTTGAAAGAAAACTAACATTTGAGCAATACCTGTAAGTTATAAATATCCTTCTAATGTTTAGTTCTGTATGGATTCATAGAAAAAAGGAAACGGCATCAAATCAGGAACATTAATTCTCTTGGGTGATTACTTCAAATTTAACATAACATTTATAATATCTCTTCCAATAAGCAAGGCCAGTTAGGCTTCATGCTCACACATATATATTGGCAAAACAAGGAAAGTATTCTTTTTCTTCCTACGAGGCTGTAAAACTTCCTTCCAGAGATAGGACCATGGCATGTTTGCAAACCTGTTAAATTTATCAGATTGCTTTCTTCTGTTACATAAGTGAACTAATACACCTAAAAAGTTAAACGGCTATTTACACATTTTTTCACTTTCTTAGATATTTTTATTATTTACCCCAACTTTACAAAGTTGGTCAAACTCATTTTGTTTTTCACATTAGCTGTATTTTATTGTCTCCCAACACTGAAAAACCTACCAGTCACAAGTGTTTTTCACAAAATGAACTGCTGTATTGCTATAGCTACCACATGATGTTAGAGTTTAGTGTTATGCAAGTTAATGTAACAGAAATAGAATGCCGATCTTCCGTATTAGTTTCAATTAATGGATGTTTCCTTTGCAGTAAATTGACACTTTACTGCAATTCAGAAGTACTCAAATTGTGCATATGGAATGTCATTTTCTATTTTGCCTGTTTATAGATACTTTGTTGGACAATTCTACATACTGATACTAAATATAAAATAAAACAGTGTTCAGAGCTGTGGATAATGGCATGCGCAGAAAGTGGTTGGGAAGATGTGACTGGCAGTGTAAATAATATTCCTTGCCACAGTACCTTAGAAAGCATACGGGGACCACCTGTTAGACCTTACAAGTCATTACTCATTAATGACATCTGATAGATTTGCTCAGATGAGGTGAACACTGTTGAACTCAGCATTTTTATATGTGTACTTTTTCCAGCTATGACACTATGAGTCCCTATTGCATCCTTCATCTGAATAAGAGGTACTTAACTCGCCAGTTTGTGTTGTGAAGCTGCTGTTGATGCAAACCTTTCTACAGACGTGATCCAGTGTATGTATGTACGGGATCCAGACTCTCCCCACAAACAAGATAGGCCTGGTAACCTTGGTGAGAATAGACACATTCCTAGAGCAGCAGAGCCCTCCAAAATAGTTACCTTAGAAAATTGTACTCCAAGAGTTTGTAAGGCTGTTTTTTTTTCTAGATGAAAGAAATTAAAACAAGCAACAAGCCTAAGCTGTAAGTTGATAACCCCGAATCAAAATAAGTATTAACCATACATATGGGCACAAAAAGGGTATTTGCCTTGGGTGTTATAAATTTAATGAAAATGGGCATTTGTATAGAAGCTGCCTTGTACAAAAGCAGCCTATGTACTGATTTATAAATAGAACTGGTAGTCAGCTTTGTTTATACTTTAGTACATAATGAAAATAAATAGAAAATCAGTTTGCTTGCAGTGTTACATAGGATCATAGGAAGTTATTAGGCTAATGGCCCTAGGGCCCTTACAAGCCTAGCCAAGTTCTACCCTCATTTCCACAATCAGCACCTAATGCCCATGTCCAAGAGGGACATAGATGGAACCCCTGGGGTGAATTTGTGGTTACCCATCCAATCATCCAGACTGCGTTTGAAGATGGACAATGAGGTACTCTGTTTGACATGAAGTGGGAGTCTGTCCAAAGGTGTGGTGACCTCTGGGAGAGAAATCTGTCCCTCCAGTAGGTTCTATTAATGTTACATATCGAGTTAAGGTCTTTAGAGTGAGTAACTGATGTACCATTTGACTTACAGATATGCAGCATTTCCAATAAAGCAGTGTCAGAGATTGCCTTATATACAAGGCAGAGATTGCCTCTGAGTAGTCTGTATGAAACAGAATAAAGTGACAGTGATTTCAAATGATCCACATAGGACAGATGCTGAAGACTTTGAATTTTCCTTATGAGGAACCTTTGTGGTCTCTCCAATTGCTGCAGGTGCTTGGAAAGGTACATACCAAAAGGGTGTTGTACTCAGTTATTGGCCTGATGAGGGAAGAGTGGTTATAACTTCTTTTTTTTCTGAATGCAGTGCCCTTACTTATGAGATGAGTACTATAGAATGCACTTCTTACCACTGTGGAGACATGGTGATCAAAGGTAAGATTATTGTCAACCTTTGTGCCAGGTCTCTCTCCAATGAGTGTGTACTTAGGGTGTTGCTGTTGATGTGGTAGTTAGCAGGAACATTGCTCTTAATGAAAGGGATGATAATACATTTTTTGCATTGAGTTTAAGGCCACAACTTTGGCATCACGTTTGTGTAAGACCCTATTGCAGGATGTTGACATCATTTGGAGATTCTATGACTGCTCCCAGTTTGCAGTCATCAGCAAACATTGTCAGCCACAGACCTTTACTTTATGCTTGTACCTCGGAGAAATAGATTCCAAACAGTAGAGGTCCCAGGACTGATCCCTGTGGAACACCACTGGTTATAAGACTGCTGTTGGAGGTGGATTCCCCTATTTTGACTATATTTGTTTTATCAGTGAACCAGTTAGTGACCCATCTAACGATATAAGGGTTGATACCTAGTTGGGTGAGTTTGTCAATGATGCCTAAATGATGGGGGATAGTGTCAAAAGCCTTGGCCAAGACTAGGTAGGCTGTATGTACATATTTCCCCTTGTCCATGGCCTTGGTGACTGTTTCGAAGAAGTCCACCAGGTTTAACAGGCTTGATCTCCCTTTGACAAATACAAACTGAGTAGGGTCAAGTGTTTGGAGATTACCTATATGTTTGTTGATAATGTCCATGATGATTCGCTCCATGGCCTTGCAGATAAGGCTAGTCAGGCTAATAGGTCTATAGTTCCCAGAGTCAGTGGACGCACCACCTTTGTGCAAGGGAATAACATCGGCCATTTTCCATTCAGCTGGGAAGAATACAGTGCTTACACTATGACTGAAAAGAGTATCCAATGGTGTTGCCAATTCTTGCTGGAGCCCATGTAGGACTTAGCCAGGGATGTTTTCAGGCCCCATAGATCCTGTATTTCTGACCTTAGAGAGAGCATTTACAACCTGCTCTTTAGAGATATAACGTAGGGGCAGGTTGCAAGGATGTCATGGGGTATGTGTGGCGGGATATGGGTGTGAAGTTTTCACAGAACCTGTCAGCCAACAGGTTATCTATGTCCTCAGGCTCAGTATATGTGATATCATTAGCTACCAGCTCAGCACAAATCTGGGCATTTCCTTTTAGGTTATGGATGTAACTAAAGAACACCTTATGGTTGTCCTTAGTTGAGGAAGCTAATTTTGGATTCGTAGTTTGCTTTGGAGGACTTCACAAGAAGTCTTATTTGCTTGTTTAAGCTGAGGAGGGAGTGTTTCCAGTTAGTTAAAGGCTCACTCTCTCTTACTCTTAGCAATTTCTTCCTCTTATTGTAAAGCCTGTTAATGGCAGCTGTCCACCAGGAAGGTTTGTTCTTCCTTTAGGAGCTTGTTTTGGTCCTATCAGGTATGGCTGAGTCAATGCAGTTGTACAGGTGTTTGTATAAAGCATTGGTGTATAACACTGCATAGTTGCCATTTCCATCTGGGGGTGTGAAATGAAGCTATTTATACCATTCTGTAAGAGGTTATAATCTGCTTTGGAGAACATGTTTAGCTTAGTTGTTGCTGGGGGGGGGGGGGGGGTCAGGTGTGATATTTACTTCAAATGAGACTAATTTGTGGTCAGATCTCACCATGGAAGGCTTCACAGTGGGGCTACTACAGTGGTTCCCCATATTGGTAAGCACCAGATCCAGGGTACTGGCACTCCTTGTGGGAGTGTCAACTAGCTGCTCCGGGGCATTGTAGTTAACAAAGTCAAAGAACCTTTGGGCAAGTGAGTTTGAGCTTGAGTAATTTACTCAGTCAATGGATGGGTAGTAAGTCACCCAAAATCATGGTGCTCAGAAATATCTTGATAGACTCAAGTAGATCCAGCTAAGCAGAGTGGGTGCCCTGATTCATGGAGAGGGTCCTGTAGCTGGCAATGATGTAAATAGGTGTCCTACCAACAGTTAATTGCACCTGAAGTATCTCCAGGGAATCATACTTTTTAACTAGTCTGGAGATGTATTTATCATTAATGAATATTGATACACCAGCTCTCTTAGTTTTCATCCTTCGGTTTGTGGTCTGAACGTGTAGAAGGAGGTATAACCTGGTATGGCTGGGGTGCTGTCCACAGCTTTGAACCAGGTCTCCATGACTGCACAAATGTCTGCGTTTTCCAAGGTGAGGACTGCTTCCAATTAGTGCAGTTTCATGTTAAGACTCCTAGTGTTTAGCAGCATAACCTTGAGGTTGTAGTTTTTACATTGGGAATTTTGTCTTTGAGACACTGCCTAAAAAAGGCATTACGGGATGTCAAGACCCTTAGCCAGTAGCCTAAATCCCATTGGTGACAGATGAAGACCATCTCTGGCAAAGCATCGAGGTCTATCGATCATGTCATTCCAGGCTGACAGATAATGAATCCCCTTAGAATGACACCAGAAACTAAGACAATTATTGAAGTCAATCATTTTCTGTTTGTAGGGAGGCATCATCCTAGGTGAAGGTAAAATCCTGCTTAAGGCTTGGGAAATGTACGTCTCAAGTCATTCACACCAACATGGACTATGATGGAGTCATAACTACCTATTGTTGAGAGACTTGAGTGCTTGCATGATATGGTGGATCCTAGCACCTGACAGACAGCTAACTGTGACCTTTTTCTTATTCAGTCTAGTGAGAGGGACATCTGTGTGTCTCACAATGGAGTCACCTATGACTAATATGCTTGGTTTTGCATTTTGCCTTAAGGGCTTGACAGGTTAAACACTGGTGCATGAGCTATTATGTGTATTGTGTTCTGTAGAGGAAGTATTATTTGTAGCATGCAAAAAGAGAAACCCATGGTATCCCTCAAAGTCTCAGAAAAACCCAGTATGCAACCTGTACAGAAGAAAAGTTGGCATCTAACTAAGAAAACACTTAGTTTGAGTGTGCAAGAATGCACTTAAGAGTAACTGCAGCCTTTAAAACAGAAAAAGAAAAAACTAGACCCATGCACAAAGTGTGCACTATCAGACTTTCACTGCCTAAAGTAAAAAGTGTAACAAAAGTATTCAGTTTAAAATCTAAATTAGCATTTAATGTGGAGCCATCTGTGACAAAGGGAGATACTGCCAGCCCAGCTAGGTGGAATTTTGTAAATAATTATGCGTCATTAGTGAATATCAAAATGATTTGTGTAAGGTGCTTGTTTTGCAAATGTATTAGAACTGTATGTCATGTGTATGTCAAATTGGTTTGTACAGACGTGTGTTAAAAAGTTATTTTATAAAGTGCTTGTGCTTAAAATGTAACCAGAATGTGCCCTACTGGAAAAGAACAGAAATGTACATGCACTATTGTAACTGTTTAAATGTATATATTTTAACAGTGGAAACTGGAATACAGGAGGTTAACTTTAGAAAAAGAATGGAAATTAAATTACTTTATGGCTATGCCATAAAAGAAGGTATCTTTCAGTTTCAGTGCAGCAAGGAGACACAATGTCTAAAACTAGGGAGCTTCTGGTATTGTCTATAGGGTGAAATAATTACTAATCTTGAAATGTGAAGGAATGTAATTGTTTTATGACTTCCAGCATCTGCCAAAGATTTGAGGTCTGTGTATTTTCACAGGTAGATGCTAAATACTGTTACCTTCCAGCAGTGGGGGGTTTCACATTGGGCAGAGTCAGATGACAAGAAATGATGTCATTCTGTAAGTTATCCCAGCAGTAATATTTGAGATATTAATTTAAAAAGTCTTTCTTAGAGACACGGAGCATTCTGTCTTGGACCTGACCAGAACCATTCACCACATTTGCCTTGCTCTGATGAAGTAAGTTTCTAGGGAACAGTACAATTCTCTTGGATATAGTCAGGAATATAGTAAAGCTTAGCTTAGATATTTTTATTTATTTATGTGAGACTGTTCTGCAATGTTGTTTTAAATATTCCAGTGATTTTTTAACTCTGATGTCACCGTGAATATATACTATTTTCTTGTTCTTTTATTTATTATTAAATATATTCAAACATTTCATTGTTGCTGATCTGTGTAGAGATATTTAAGTTTTGAGAGTACTGGCATATTTATTTGGTGACACTGTGTGGGCCACTCCTAATAGCCTTGCTCTTGGTCAAACTACCATTTGTATTAATATTAATATTACACAGTAAGATTGGACACCATTTGTTGGGGACCTTAAAGTAGCTGATAAGGTGTTGGCTGCTGGCAGTGATAACTACCTTACAGTCTGGGCAAAAGGGAGCATAGCTAGTAAACCTGTGACAGCCTTTCCCCAGGTGTGTGTGTGTGTGTGTGTGTGTGTGGGTGTGTGTGTGTGTGTGTGTGTGTGTGTGTGTGTGTGTGTGTGTGTGTGTGTGTGTGTGTGTGTGTGTGTCAGCTACGTGGGCAGGGACATGAAGCACTGTTTGGACAGAGAGGGGTGCTGGAGGTCTTGGCTTGGCCACTCAGCTGAGATCTCAACCCTACAGCTGTGCCTGTGGGAAGTCTTATTGGGGATCTGGAGAAAGAGGGAGAAACCAGCCCTGGCCTGACTGTGGTCTCTGTGTGCTGTTAAGGGAAATTGCACTTGGTGCAGAGAGCTACATCTGAAAATACCGTGTGTGTACTTGTCATCCTCCCAGTGTATGTCCCCCACTGTTGCCAGTGATGAGGATTGAGGCTTCTTGATTACTGGTCCAGTGGTGGGTCATCACACCATCAAAAATGATTAATGTATACATGAGCCACCTAAGGTATGTCCTTTATAACACTGTAAGTTAGTGCTAAAATAAGTAAACAGTGTTTGATATTTGTTTTAAACACAATATAAGCAAGTAATGGAAACATTAATCAGTTTCATATCAGTCTTTTAATTGTCTTTTAAACAGTGGGGCAGTTTTCTGAGGTCTAGTATGCTGTTTGTAGAGCAATAATAAATTAAGCCCCAGTTTTCTAAAGGAGTTCAGTTTCAGCAGCCACAGCAGTTCATGTTTTTCTAAAAGATTAGGGATGTCTACTTCAAATTCCAAAAGGACTGCATGATCAGTAATTTGAAATTTAAAGCCAATGTGTCTTTTGTGTAGCTGCAGGTGCTGAGCCAGTGAGTTATTCTTGCACTTAGATCGAATTTCAGAAAGACTGCCAGAAATCCTTCTGTTAAGTCAGTTCAGCATTTTTCCCACATAGAATGCTTCACAGTCATTGCAGCTAGCCCTGTAAACTACCTGCATTGAGTTACAGTCACCTCCTGCTTTGGTTTTAATAATTTTCTTTAAATAAGGAAAGAAAACCATGTCTCCCTCCTGTATGTGCTAACAAAAGGCACAGTTGGCTCCACACTTATTGGTGCATGTATCCTGTGGTCTGGGCATACCTTCAACCCAACTCCTGATGTCCCTGGCTTTCCTATACACAAAGGAAGGAACTTTTCCAGGGATGTCCATTAAATATAAACTTTCAGTACTTATGCTCCAGTTCTCTCTAATAACATTAATGATGCTATAATAGTCAACAGTAAAAGTCAAGATACAACTGTCTTTAGATTTGTTGTCCATAAATTTCTTTAACACCCTCCTATAAGACCTGGTAACTGCTGGTGCATTTGTACTTTTTAGTTCAATTATAGGTTCCAAAATGCTTTTTAACATATTGCTTTTGTATCCCCTCGCCAAAAAGTCATTTTCAAGATCATTTAGGTTCTTAAGAACAGGTTCCATTTTCGTGATGATTCTAGCCAACCTATAGCCCTGGGACTTAACGTTATATTTTGTCCTGGTGGGATGGAGACACTTATTATGTAGCAGGAGGTTTACTCTGGTATGTTTTCTGTAAAGATCTGTGTCAATTTTACCTTGGTCCAAGTCTTTAGTAGTCTGCATATCTAAGAAGGCTGCTGAGGTGAGGCTGTAGGAAGAGGTGAAATGCAGAAAGCTGCTGGTTTGATTCAGACAGCTGATAAACTCTTCGAATTTAGCACTGTCTCCTTTCCACACACAAAAAAAAATGTCAGTAAAGTGCAGATACACCATGATATGTTGTATGCATTCTCTGTTGTTATAATCCTCCTCCCACTTGCCTAGGGCTATGTTAGCTAGGCTAGGGATCATAACTGGCCCCATGACTGTACCAGTCTTCTCTTTATAATTTTAATCTAATTTTATCATTTTACGTTTTGTATATAAGTAATTTAATGTTTGTGTGTTTCAACAAATGATATTCCATTTTTAACTCAACTGTGGACTACCCACCATTTTTTTATTTGATTATTTTGTAGCACATATTTTATAGTTCAATTTTTTATTATGTGAACTAAGTGCTTAACATAATTCAGGAAGTGAACATCACACCCTCCACACTGCAAAGTTTCTTATTGGTTTATTATGTGTAGCATGTTTGTGTTTATGTTTGGGAGGTCCCTGGTATTTAGGTATGTTTCTGGTGAGGACCTCTGCATAAGTAGGTATGTGTGATATGTGTCTGGGTAGAGTAGGAGGTGAGGAGTGCATGCTGACAGCCCTCTTATTGTCATATGTACTGACTGGTGTGTGAGCAAGCATGGATTCAAAGTTCTTAATATAGCTGCATCTCACATGTTGAGTTTGTGAGGATTAGGAGTAGAGGGTTGTTAGTGAACATGTGGCAGTTGCTACACTGCCTCAGGATGCCCATGTTGGCCAAGCTGGCTGGAGAAATTTTGAGAAATTGTCTGTCCATGTGATAATTGTGCAAAAAACTATGAATTAGCGGTCAGTGTAGAAATGTAAAATGTCTTTAAATGGAGGCAGCTTATAGAGGCACATCTTGCTTCTGTTAATATTGTGACTCTAGTCTGTAGTCAAACGTTTAGTAAGTACCTTCTCTAGTAATGAAACAAATTGTATTGTATGTGTACATGGGGACATAAAAGAATGTCATTCTTCTAAGCTTATGTTAATACTGAAGCAATGTGTAGTCTTAGTAGCCTCACTTGTATATAAAGTCATAATAAAATAGGACTTTAAGGATGCGTGGCACTTTGGACTCTGAAAATTAGATAAACAAAGGAACCCTAAATAAAGGTAGGAATCTCAAGACCATAGCTAAGGTGGGGTAAAGGGGGTGACCCCCAGGTGCCAACTGTTAGGGAGCATGATTTACAATGCTGAACAGCTACCAGGGTTCATGTCAGCAGCAGTGGCTGATATATTGATTAATTGGAGTCCAAAGTTTGTAAGCTCCTTGCTTCTGTGCATAAACATTTTTTGGTCATTTGAGGGTGCCAGTCTGAACACTACCCAGACCACTGAATGGTCTACAGTAGTTATACTGCTGTATAATACCAAGATGATAAGATAGTTGAGAAAGAGTTTGCACAAACTAACCATCAGACCTTTAGGTGAAGTAGCCTAACTTTCGGATGGTTTTGTGGAAGGGTCTTACATTTTAGGAAGTGGGTAATGGAGTGCCTAGGAGGCCAGTTAATATTCCCAGTTTATGATATTTGAAGCTATCAAACACTTACTTTATAGAATAACTAAAAAAGGAAAGATACTGTAAAACAACTTAAAGTACCTTAACCATATAGGAACATGATTTTGAAACTATCATACAGCCATGTGTTAGGTGGTCATCTTGGCCAAGGGCCTGTGCTACAGTTGAACGGTAGTGTGTCTCATGCCTAAAGTGCTGGTATATTTCTTTACAAAAATGTAGTTGTGCCAGTAGTAACAGAAACCCCCATTCAAGATGATAGCCGACAGCCTAACAGAATGTTCTCACTAGTCTGGTAGGAGATACCAGTACATGGTACTTATGCTAGATTTTGTCATTGGTCACCTGCAAAACAAGTATATTTAGGGCAGTCAGTGTTAAAGCAACTGATGATGACTGTTTCTTATTTTGTTACCTGATAAGGTTGCCCATGTGGTCCTGATGGATCAAGAAAGCCCTTCTATGTTATAAGAAATGGCTGCCCTGTGCTGGCTGCTACGAGTCAACTAGGAAAGAACTTGCTTTACTTATCATCATTAAACAGATGGAGATGAGTTAGCTGAATGGAGACACTTAAAAACTATATTGCTTAACATCATAGGCCAAGAGGGGAAAACCTGGGAGCAGCTATTTTCTTAATGTAATGTTTGCCACAAGGAAGGTGCAACAGTCCGCCAAATGGTTTACCAGTTTTGAACTCCTGCATAGGTATCAAACAATGGCACTGTTATATATAGTAAAATAAGCACATGGAGATGAGAAAACTCACACTCACAGTGAAACATTTGGTTTAAGTACAGAAGTTAGATTTAATGTTCCTGCTAAAGAAGTACACAACCAAGGCATTGGAAGCTCAAGCCACAGTCACGTTTTATTTATTTATTTATTTATTTATTTATTTATTTATTTTTTTCTTTAACATTTGTTAACAGGGACAGTCTGACTTGGAACAAAGCCAAATTTCAGCAGAGGCCCAGGGAGAAACATTCCGAAACATGTGTCTTTGTAATGTGGGAGGAACCCAGAGCACCTAGAGCAAACCAACATGAATGCAGGGAGGATATGTAGACTCTGCACAGAAGGCACTCCAGCCGAGAATTAAACCGGAGAACCTCTTGCTGTAAGGTGACAATGCTACCGCTGCATCACTGTGCCGTCCTGGGGTACAAAGGTCAGAAGTTTCTTCTTGGGGACCAGTTGGTCATATCTTTATGAAACATATGAACATTCTGATTAGTTGTTTAATTGCAATCTGACCTGATATTTCTTTTCATACTTTTTCTGATGATAGCACCTATACCATGTCTGTTTATCCTATTGTCAGTTTTGTTGTCTACTGTTATGTAACTGTGGTTACAGTCCAATTTAGTTCAGAAAATGAAAAGAACAACTTTATTCTAACTCATGTTAGTTCATTGATTAAGGCACAACATGACATTTTGCTATATTATTTTTAAGATTTTGTTCAGTGGATTTTAACAGCATAAAGACAACTGCAGTTTCAGTTTAACAACATCAGAATGGTTGGCTTTACCTATGAAGAGAGGGTGATCAGATAATTGGCTGAATGTGCCAGTTGTTGAATGGACAAATAGCCATTAAAGCTGATTAAAAATTAGCTTATCCCATGTACTGACTTTTTGCAACTGTGAGATCACAGTACAGTGGGGACCTGGGAATCTGTCTTTTCCCATTGTATTGCAGTCTTGGAGATGGTATATATTATTAGCAGGGGGTGTGGAGGTGCGGGAGAGGGGGGCTTTCCCTTTGCAAAAAAAAAAATGTTTTAGAGGTTTTTTTATTGGTTGGTTGATTATCAACAAGTTGTGTTTGATCAGTTGCAATTTGATAAGTTACATTTTCAATGGATGGTCATTCACCCAAAGAGAGACAGGGGCAAAGCATTCTTATTAAACCTACTGATGAAGAAGGCAAAATTGTATTTTATAGATTGTCTATTTAAATTACTGACAAATGTATAAGTTGATTAATATCAAGATATATTAATATCAAGATGTATCATAGGGCAGTTCTTGAACATTAGCATTTATTAGATAAAGTTGTAAGATTACATATTTTAACAGAAGAACACCATGCTGATAATTAAGTTCCAGATGCCATATTGTACTGCTTATGTAAGATGCACACATATTTATTATACCATGCGAACATCGCAAACCCGACAAACGTGCATGCTGATTGGCTAATCCAACCAGCATGCACATAGTAAATCCTACAAGAAACAACGCAAAAAGTCCGGTCGCTAAATATCATGCGGCGACAGCAAATAAACAGTAAAGTAAAGTAAATCTAATACCCAAAACACACAACAATTTAACGAAAACACAGAAAACTAACCAATTTCCATACTACACTCCTCATTCCCTCACCTCGAACACTAAAAAAATAAAAAGTCATGCAGTCGCAAATACATCACACACACACTACATAACCACCACTTATAACACAATAAAACCAAGCATTCTCATAAAACCATTCACTTACCTATATTCCCTACAATACCTATACACAGACAACTCCAAAAATGTACATACTAAAAACACACCTCACATCCCTCGCAAAGTCAAAAACACACACCATACCAAACGTCCACATCAGCATACATCTAATAAAAGCGCATACAACACCACCATCTAGTGACCAAATAGTAAAAGTACATATTTTTTAAAAAATTAATACAAATTAAAACTACACCACATTTCAACATACCTATAACTACTAAAACATAACTACACGTTATAAACTTCTACACTGCTTAAACTATATTATACCAAGCACCACCTAGCCCTTTCCTAACATTTCCTGAAAACTAAAAAATAACATGTATTTAAATTAAAACAGAAATAAACAATAAACACAAACTGAAAGTGTGGACTATTTTATCTCACAAAAGTGGAAGAATACAAAAAAAAAGCAAACAAAAACATAAATAACAACAATACAAACATAATACAAAACAAACTAACACCATGGTATAATAGCAATAACCCACTTCTGGGTGTGGGTAATGCTGATTTACCACGGTTGTCTTTGTTTGGTCCCTTGGGCTTCGCCCTCGGGACCAAACCACGCCAACCGTGGGTAAATCCAGCATTACCCACACCCAGGCGTGGGTTATTGCTATATTGAACCCTCTAGGAAGACCAGTTATATCCAGAATATCCACGTTAAGGTTTCAATGTCAGATTTTCTTTAATTTGTTGTCCAGTGTTTTGTCTCCTGCTTTTATGAAGATGCAGTCATACTCTGGAGAGTCCACTCATTTATATTTTTTATAAAGAAATTTTATTGGGGGAGAATCTAGTAGATGGATGTAATTACACACAGATTAAATATGTCTTGGCATTGGAGCTTTAGAATTTTCTAGATTTCTTCTAAAAACAAATTACATTATAGAACTTCTATTTTCTGTCTAATTAATATCATTATTTTGTTTAAAATTAGTGGGTATGGCTAATGAAGCTGCATTATTTACCACACATATTCAAAGTTAGTTATCAGGCTCTTTGAATTCAGGAATTTAAATATCTTGTTATCCTTATTTCACTGAGCATGTCGTCAAATACTGTTGTTTTAATGACCTTACCATTTTTACCAATTACCATATTTCATGATGGTATCCTATATTTTTTACAAAACTTTATTAATAATAATAATAATAATAATACTTTTAGCTTTTTATTTACTGCCCAAAGTGACAGATACAAAATAATTTCTTGGATATCATCTTAAGTAAAAGGCAAGTTGAGCTGACAGAGACTTTATACAAAGCCTACTGCTGCAGAATCCTTTTTGTGTGTAGCCATTGTCACCCACTGGACATCCTAATGTATGGAAATGGTTGCTTATTAGATTAGTGTCTGGTACAGGGACTTAGTCTTTAAAATGTTCTTAGGAAATTATAACTATGCTTAGAAGATGTGGACATGGCCTAGATAGCTTACGAAAGACTTATTGAAAAGCTTTTAATATTAATACACAAACTTAGCTGCAGACCAGTTATATGCTTTTCAATAGTAATCATGCCAAAAGGAAATATGCTTATGGGAAAATGAGAACAATAAAATGATGATTTTGTGTTTTAGAATGCAACACTCTTTCAGATAAAATATGTGATGTTACCTTTGCAGTACTCAACTGTACTGTAAAGAGTGGTCCGATTATTAATTACTACTTACATCATAAACCTACTATTTCATTATCTACCGGTAGAAATGTTGCTGATTACTTAGCACAGTGCTGTCATGTGGCACTGCCAGGATTTCCTATGAGACTATTAAATGCTAAGGACACTGTCCAGTCTGGTCATTGCATTATATGTAAACATGTTCTCTAAACAGCACAGGGGTAAATTATAATTGGAGTGCTTTAGATGGCCTTGCAGGATCCATAACTGCAGGGGAATATGAATGGTTACACAATCCACTGTCCAGGCTATCTAAAATCAAATATTTTTTATTTAAAATAATGTTCAGCATTGCTGTTGCACTTTAGTTAGATTATGTAGTGAATGTAATGATTACAGATATTATAAGGAGTTTTTTATTGTTTAATGAGAGAAAGAAAGCATTTAAATGCTAACATAAGCATGTCTTTATACCCAGGTTTATCTGTATATGGGTAGTACAAGACAGTGATACTCTGATGATAAAGCATGGGTCATAGGTGCATGCTGCAGATTTGTGAGCAGTGATACTCTGATAATAAAGCATGGGTCATAGGTGCATAAGCATGGGTCATAGATGCATACTACAGATTTGTGAGCAGTGATTCTCTGATAATAAAGCATGGGTCATAGGTGCATAAGCATGGGTCATAGGTGCATACTGCAGATTTGTGAGTAGTGATACTCTGATAATAAAGCATGGGTCATAGGTGCATAAGCAAGGGTCATAGGTGCATAAGCATGGGTCATAGGTGCATACTGCAGATTTGTGAGCAGTGATACTCTGATAATAAAGCATGGGTCATAGGTGCATAAGCAAGGGTCATAGGTGCATAAGCATGGGTCATAGGTGCATACTGCAGATTTGTGAGCAGTGATACTCTGATAATAAAGCATGGGTCATAGGTGCATAAGCAAGGGTCATAGGTGCATAAGCATGGGTCATAGGTGCATACTGCAGATTTGTGAGCAGTGATACTCTGATAATAAAGCATGGGTCATAGGTGCATAAGCAAGAGTCATAGGTGCATACTGTAGATTTGTGAGCAGTAATACTCTGATAATAAAGCATGGGCCATAGATGCATACTGCAGATTTGTGAGCAGTGATACTCTGATAATAAAGCATGGGTCATAGGTGCATAAGCATGGGTCATAGGTGCATACTGCAGATTTGTGAGCAGTGGTACTCTGGTAATAAAGCATGGGTCATAGGTGCATAAGCATGGGTCATAGGTGCATACTGTAGATTTGTGAGCAGTGATACTCTGATAATAAAGCATGGGCCATAGGTGCATACTGCAGATTTGTGAGCAGTGATACTCTGATAATAAAGCATGGGTCATAGGTGCATAAGCATGGGTCATAGGTGCATACTGCAGATTTGTGAGCAGTGGTACTCTGGTAATAAAGCATGGGTCATAGGTGCATAAGCATGGGTCATAGGTGCATACTGCAGATTTGTGAGCAGTGATACTCTGATAATAAAGCATGGGCCATGGGTGCATACTGCAGATTTGTGAGCAGTGATACTCTGATAATAAAGCATGGTTCATGGGTGCATAAGCATGGGTCATAGGTGCATACTGCAGATTTGTGAGCAGTGGTATTCTGGTAATAAAGCATGGGTCATAGGTGCATACTGTAGATTTGTGAGCAGTGATACTCTGATAATAAAGCATGGGTCATAGGTGCATACTGTAGATTTGTGAGCAGTGATACTCTGATAATAAAGCATGGTTCATGGGTGCATAAGCATGGGTCATGGGTGCATACTGCAGATTTGTGAGCAGTGGTACTCTGGTAATAAAGCATGGGTCAGAGGTGCATACTGCAGATTTGTGAGCAGTGATACTCTGATAATAAAGCAAAGATCATAGGTGCATAAGCATGGGTCATATGTGCATACTGCAGATTTGTGAGTAGTGATACTCTGATTATAAAGCATGGGTCATAGGTGCATACTGTAGATTTGTGAGCAGTGATACTCTGATAATAAAGCATGGGTCATAGGTGCATAAGCATGGGTCATAGGTGCATACTGCAGATTTGTGAGCAGTGATACTCTGATAATAAAGCATGGTTCATGGGTGCATAAGCATGGGTCATAGGTGCATACTGCAGATTTGTGAGCAGTGATACTCTGATAATAAAGCATGGGTCATAGGTGCATACTGTAGATTTGTGAGCAGTGATACTCTGATAATAAAGCATGGGCCATAGGTGCATACTGCAGATTTGTGAGCAGTGATACTCTGATAATAAAGCAAAGGTCATAGGTGCATAAGCATGGGTCATATGTGCATACTGCAGATTTGTGAGTAGTGATACTCTGATTATAAAGCATGGGTCATAGGTGCATACTGCAGATTTGTGAGCAGTGATACTCTGATAATAAAGCATGGGTCATAGGTGCATAAGCATGGGTCATAGGTCATACTACATATTTGTGAGCAGATTCAGCTGCTCATGCTGTTATTCAAACACTGTATGCTATCCCAGGCTACTTATTATATTAGTGATAGCATTCATTGTACACTTACTGTGGAACTGAACTGCCTTTCTTACAAGAACAAGTTACATTGCATATGTAGACAGCAAGGTACCTATCACTTTATTACAGCTGTCTGACATTGTATATCCATTTACTCCAGACCAGCGCTGGAATCAGAGAAGTGTTGACCACAAAACTGAGAAAAGGTCATGACTGACTGAATTCATCGTCCACAGGCACTGGGCTCATATGCATTAGCTTTTGATTTTTTTTCAGGCTATACCTCCTTTTTCTAAAAGAGGGACTCATGGTGGTGTCAAAATCATAAATTAAAAATTTTTGAACACACATAATTGGTGTAATCCAATATGTCACTTCTTGCTGTACTGCAGAGGTGTTAACGTCAATTACATCAAGGGTTCAGATGTAATTTCCACAGAAGCTGAACAAGTACATCTGAAAATTTTAAATAATAATAAATAATTTTTGTCAGCTCGACACTTGAACTAAATTTATTAAGTGCTTTTGTCTTAACACTCAGATACTTCATCAGAATAAATGAACCCAATGAATTAAAACATATATACATGCTAAGAAAAAAACACATGTACAAACCATCCAATCAAACATCAAAGAATTCCATTGTGCATATCTTTCAAGATAGTAATAATTGAAAGATTTTCATTTAACCCAGGAAACGTTTCAGAGTTAAATTTAATCTGCTAATATAATTCTCTTGAAAGGAGGTAATTTTTCCAGTCACCACCACTTTCATCCAGAATAATACATTCCACTACACAAAAGACAAATTTATTAAAATTTACACAAGTCAGACTGTGTTTTACCATAGCATTCAACATATATTTTTCTTATAGCATAGTCATGTTGATAAATACATTGTCTCAATTTATTATTAGTTTTTGCAGTATAATAAGCTGAGCATGATAAACATGTGGCTATATACACCACCACTGAGGAGAAGTAGTATGGGACAGGGAAGCAAGGACATTATTTTTATTTTGGGATAGATACCCATTGTTTCATATTTCCAAGAAGGGTAATGGTGAATGTAGCATGGGGAAAATGTGGGCAGGAAAAAGAGTATAGGGATGGCAACAGGGGCAGACAACCCCCCCCCCACAAAAGACGACAAATACCAATAGGGAAGGTGTTGACACATATATGGTGTGGAACATAAAGCAGAGACACAGTCAGCCAGAGGGAGAGCAATTGGAGATGGAGAGAAATGGACTTGTAACAGTGAAGGGAAGTGACACACCAGGACAGGGAACCATGATGTGGAGAGAGTGGAGTGTTAACTGAATGGCATGCTGCCAAGTGCTGTACCCAGTCTGAGGTCAGTCACCTCCACGACTGCTGTCATGGCTGTGTCCAGCCACTGTTGGCTCTCCGGTCAGGGCCACGCAACTGTCTGACACTGACAGTCACATGAAGATGAGCTTCAGGCTACCAGTGTGAGTGTCCAGCATGCAGTCCACCAGAGCTATCACAATGTCTTCCACTCTTACTGGGTGATATAAAAGAACCTAGTGGTAGCACCCCCTGATAGAAAACCTACACCCCCCCATACACAGACCATCAGAGGGCACCAGATGAACCCTTCAAGTCACCCCTACCAGATGACCTATGTCACCTTCCTGAGAGGCCGTCCTGGAAACATTTGGAGGACCAAGCAGGCAATGGCAAGAAGAGGGCATGACATGCAGTGACAGGCAGCAGGGCAGCACAATGAAGTCCAGTGCCACCATATAGCCGTGCATAGGGTGGTGTTAGTGAGAAATACACTGGCCTAAAAGGTATGAGTCTGATATAACCCACATTGGTGTCCTTGCATGTGACACAGTGCTCTTATCAGTTGTGAAGTTGATTTAGAACTCTGTTTTTCCACAGAGGTTATGGACCTGCCTGTGCAAGGCATATGCAGTGTACCCCATGCAAATGTGGTGTATATGCCAGTTAGAAACATGCCTTGCCCATGTTGTCCAGTCTCACAGTTCACCGTCATCATTGTTGGTGGGTGATGGTACCAGTGCCATGTCTCAAAGGGGATGCTCCAATGGCCAGGGACAACCAAGGTCTACATCCTTCCCACCTGAAGTTCCAAAACATGTGTCTCTCACACACATACATGCATATACATAGTGTAAGAACACCTGAAGGAGATGTGCCCTCTGGCACCCATTCTGACATACCAAGTACTGATAGGCACCTACATCTCTCATAGAACACTGCCAGCTCAATATACAATATACCCAGCTCTCCCAATCCCCTGGCCATTTCACAGTTACTTCCTTCATCATCCTGAGGTAACCTCCAGCATCATCCCTATTGTGAATTCCTGTCATTATGCTCTTTCCCACCTGTGCACAGAGTGATTATTGTGTCCAGCCCTCACAGCTGTGTTTTATAGATAGGAAATGTTTGATGCAGAATGTGGCTAGTCAGTGAACTGTATAGCATAGCCTGGGTGTAGCATTGCATACATCAGGTTTAATATTTGTTGTACCTAATCTGTCCCATAGTTATGGATAATATACTACCTCTTGGCCACTGCAACAGCATATTGTGTCTGCATCTGCATTGCATGGTCTTCCCCTGCAGTTGGCTCCTCCTCAAACGGCACCTCCTCTGCCCCTTATTATGGTCTGTTTGGTTCTCCAAAAGCAGTCCTCTACTCAGCTGTCTATACAGAATTGCACAAACTGCAGATACCTTGTTCATGTCCTCTGGAGCATACTGGCAGTAGAAGCAGGTCTTCATTTGTCTGAGCACGTATTTCATGATGTTTTGGGTCCGCAACAATGCAGTGTTGTAATCCATCTCCACCATGCTCTGTAGATTGCATATTGATGTCATAAGCCATGGTTCCTGGGCATATCTTAAATCTTTAATAAGGTTTCCCTGTGGGAAGACACCCCAAACAAATCACTAGCATATGTCAGATGTGTGTCAGATGTGGAAATTGTGGGAACTTCCTGGATGGTGCACAGAGACATCATATATGATACCGTGTGTGTTGTCACCACTCTGCAGTTGATGATGTAGATATTGTTCCAGTGGATGTACCATTGTTCATGTAGACCAGGCAGGGCAGTGATAGCAGTGTAAGTATAATCAATGCTCCATGAGCCTCAGGGAAATTAGCTGTTTCATAAAATGCTCACATTGTATTGTTTTGCTCCTCTGTGGCATAGGGAAGTACACATTCACCACCACATGCTGTAGCATCACATTGGAGAACTGATGTAGTATTCATGAGGCAGATTCCTGTGATATACCCCCAGTGCTCCCTGATGGATGCTAGAAGGTCCCTGTAGCAATAATTATCAGAGCTGCTCATATTGTAGAGTCCACAAGGAACAGTATTCCAAAAATACCACAACATTCCATGTGTACATACTACGACATTCCATGTGAGGATGGCACTTCTACTAGCTCCTATATGATGTCTCTGTCTACATGATAGTGATTGACTATGTTCCTGTCATGGAGGTAGTTATGTACTGGGCATGGTCAGATTCTTCAGTGATGCAGAGGGTAATGCTGCACTCTGTGATGGACACTTGCAGTTAGAGGGTATCTAACATGTAGTACTCAGCTGTAATAGCTACGACACATGATACCACGGTCCCTGTTCAGTAAGAAGTTACTGTGTACAGACTCGCTGGCGGGTACAACTGATATCACAATTTTTATGCATTTCTGAATCGGAGTACCATATTGTTTATCCTCAGTGGGCTTCATTACCATAATGTTCCTTGTATTACATACCATTCTAAGGTTATTAGCAATATGATGCAGTCCACACAATTTTATCTGCCTGCACAACAGCCCTAACTGTGTCTTTGAACTGGACCTGCTCTGTGTATGACTGCTGTTCATGAAATGCATTGCATTATTTGTTTCTGAATCCAGGGGATACAGTGAAGTTTAGACAAGTTTCCATATTATTGTAAACATTTTAAAAAAATCAGTCTCAGAAAGGAATTGATTGTCATCATATGGAAGTATAAGTCTCAATAAAGTGTGCTAATACTATATGTCTATTAGGAAGGGAAGCAGCTCTTTGGTTGAAAGTTCAGAATTCTTAACACTTGTAATGCTGGCAGAAGTGATTGAATAGCCATTACCATCACAGAATGCTGGCATTACCTAAAGGGATGTTGTAGTACATGGGGGATTGGGAATTCACACTTTCACTGCTGTTGTGCTATCTTCGAGTTAGTGTATATAATTAGCAGGGGGTGGGGCGTGCAGTGTCCCCCATGGAGAGTGCAGGGGGGGGGTCACCTCCCTGCAAAAATTAATTTTTTTATGTTTTTTTTTTATATATTTTAACTTTCAGTCTTTTTACGTCAATGAATTTAGTTTCAATATTATGCCTTTTCAATTATAAATAGTACACTCATCTAGACCATGTAGTTTCTAAGATATAAAATATATAGAAAAAGGTTTATAAAAACTTATAGGAAAATATAAGTGTAGATTTTTTTTCCATTATGGTATATATTCATGCTAACAATCTGAACGATTTTCTTACTATGTGGAAGAGTTTCTGCAGTTTGCAATTTTTTAATACCACATTGTTCAGAAGGTGCTTATATTTGCTTGGCTTATGTTTCTAACATGATTTTTCAGAAAATGCTCATGAATCTAAGGTTTTATGTATAGATACACTGTTATCTTCAGCTTGCCATATCATCAAACCATTTCTCTTCGTTCAGAGTCTTACACCCCACAACTAGTCTCCACCAATTCCTGAACAGTTTTACTGGCATCTCACACTCATATGCATAGTTGTGTGTGTCACTGTTCACTCCCCCAACCTCTATACTTCTAATACAACCTTTATGATGCCAATATATATAATTATCTATGAACCTGCTTTATACACCACCACTTAAATACATTAACATTTTCTGCCCTACTTAGTTCCTTCCTCTCCTCCATTTCTTTGAGTTCCTAGTCACTAATCACATGATCTATTATGCATTTGAAAAGCTCAAAATGGTTTGTCTAAACCCAGTTGGATAACCACGGTAAACAAAAGCTCCCCACCCCACTCCACCTTAGTAATACTTGGTTACCCTAACCCTGTCCCTAACCCTAACATGCTTCTTAAATTTAAAAAATGCTTCCCATGCACTGTATATGACAGTGCTTGGACACTTGTCACATGCATGACACACACACGCACACACATTATATCTATCCCATAATTTAAACCTAAATTTGCACACGTACTTAATCTATCCCCTTACCTAACCCTAAACCCCACACATTCACAAACACACACACATCTATTACACATCCCACTTACTTGTTTCAATGAAACACACATCCACAAAAATGTCCATTTGCTAAACCAGAATTTAGCTTCACCCAAAAAATGCACTTCTGCCTGTCGACCAAAGCAACCATTGCCAAACACATGGAACCCATATATATGTATATATATATATTATACATATAGGATCATAGGAAGTTACTAGGCTAATGGCCCGAGGGCCCTTTACAAGTCTGGCCAAATTCACCTTTGTTACCATGATCAGCACCTATTGGTAGAACTCCCAGGGTGAATTTATAGTTACCCATCCAATCATCCAGATTGTGTTTGAAGAGGGCCAGTGAGGTGCTTTTTTTGACATGAAGTGGGAGTCTATTCCAAACATGTGGTAACCTTTGGGAGACAAATCTGTTCCTCCAGCAGGTTCTATTGCTGTTACATACCAGGTTTAGATCCTTAGAGTGAGTAACCCATGTGTCATTTGACTTGTGGATGTGCACCATTTCCAATAAAGCAGGGACAGAGATCACCTTATATGCAAGGCAGAGATCACCTCTGAGTAGTCTGTATGAAACAGAATAAACTGACAGTGATTTCAGCCAATCCACATAGGATAGCTGCTGTAGACTTTGAATTTTCCTTGTTAGGAACCTTTGTGGTCTCTCCAATTGCTGCAGGTGCTTTGAAAGGTACATACCAAAAGAGACATTGTACTCACTTATTGGCCTAATGAGTGAAGAGTACAGGGAGGTGATAAGTTCTCCTTTTCCTTGAGGCAGTGCCCTTACTTGTGAGATGAACCATATAGAATGCCCTTCTTACCACTGTGGAAATATGGTGATCAAAGGCAAGGTTGCTTTCAACCTGAGTGCCCAGATCTCTCACCACTGAGTGCGTACTTAGGGTATTACCACTGATGTGGTAATTTGCAGGAACACTGCTCTCACTGAAAGGGATGATAATACATTTTTTGCATTGAATTTGAGGTCATGACTTTGGCACCAGTCATTTGCTTGCATAAGACCCTCTCGAAGGATGTTGACATTGTTTGGAGATTCTATGGCTGCACCCAGTTTGCAGTCATCAGCAGACTTTGTCAGACACAGTCCCTTGGTTTTAGATTTTACTTTGGAGAAAATATTCCAAATAGTAGAGGTCCCAGGACAAATCCCTGTGGAACACCACTAGTTTTGGTCTGCTGTTGGAGGTGGATTCCCCTATTTTGACTGTATGGGTTCTATCAGTGAGCCACTTTGCAACCCACCTTACGATATAAGGGTTGATATCTAGCTGGGAGAGTTTGTCAATGATGCCTGAGTGAGGGATAGTATCAAATGCCTTGGCTAGATCTAGGCTGGCTGTATGCACAGACTTCCCCTCATCCAGGACCCTGGTGACTGTCCCAAAGAAGTCCACCAGGTTTAATAAGCATGATTTCCCCATGACAAATCCAAACTGGGTTGGATCTAGTGTTTGGAGATTATATCTTTGTTGATAAGGCCCATGAGGATTCTCTCCATGGACTTGCAGATAAGGCTAGTCAGGTTAATTGGTCTGTAGTTCCCGTGGTCAGTAGAAACACCACCTTTGTGCAAGAGGATAATGGTGGCTGTTTTCCATTCACCTGGGATGAAACCAGTGCTTAGACTGTGATTGAAAAGAATACCTAATGGTGTTGCTAATTCTTGTTTGAGCCGATGTAGGATGCAGCCTGGGATGTTATCAGGTCCCATTGATGCTGTGTTTTTGGCCTTAGAGAGAGTGTTTACGACCTGCTCTTAAGAAATACAAGATAGGGGACAGGTGGTAGGGGATGTCATGAAGTACGTGTGGTGGGGACAGGTGAGTGAAGTCTTCACCAAACCTGTCAGCTAACAGGTTAGCTATGTCAACTGGCTCAGCATATATGTTATCATTAACTACCAGTTCTGCTCAAATCTGGGCCTTACCTTTTAGGTTACGGATGTAACTAAAGAATGCCTTATGCTTGTCCTTTGTGGAGGATGCTAACTTGGATTCAATGTTTGCCTTGGAGAATGTCACAAGAAATTTGCTTATTTAAGCTGAGGAGGGAGTGCCTCCAATTTAAAGCCCACTCCTTCTTACTCCTAGACAGCAGTTTCTTCCTTTTATTGTAAAGCCTGTTAATGGCGGTTGCCCAACAGCAGGTCTGCTCTTCCTTGAAGTGCTTTGTTTGGTCCTAACAGGTCCTGCAGTTGTACAGGTACTTGTATATGGTATCGGTGTAGAGCTTGGCATAGTTACCAGTTCCATCTGAGGGAGGAGGTGCAGTGAAGCTCTTTCTACCATCCTGTAAGACGTTATAATCTGCTTTGGAGAAGGTTTTTGCGTGTGTGTGTGTGTGTGTGTGTGTGTGTGTGTGTGTGTGTGTGTGTGTGTGTATATATATATATATATATATAAAGAGGGAATTTAAAATGATTAGGTGGGTGAATAAATATTTTTAGAACAATCAGTAAGTTAAATCCAAATGAACACTTGCCCTTATCCATTGCCCTTAGTAAGAACAATCAGTAAGGTAAATCCAAATGAACACTTGCCCTTATCCATTGACATTAGTAACAAGTGGGATAAAAGGGAGTGTATATATTTAAAAGATGAGAGGGTCCAAGGAAAGCTTAATCCACCATTTAAGTGAATAACTTTATGTTAACAGATTTTACTTTCATGCAAACTCCACTTTTGATTGCTGGACTCAACAAATTATTTATGTTCTGTTTTGTCCATGCAATTTAAACTATGTAGGTGAATACTAAGAGATGTTTTAATCTACAAATATTAGTATAACAAGCAGTCCAGGAGATTGTAAGATCTGCAGAGAAGAGACAGACTGAGAATCCAGTACCCTCCCAAGGTTCAGGATCAACAGTAACTGGTCAAGCAACTGAACTGAATGCAGTTCAAAGTGAAGATAGTTGCAAAAAAAAAAAAATTTAGACATGTCTTTAAGGCAAAATGTCTAGTCCAAAGAGTCATATAGAAGCTTATTAAATACAGCAATAGAACATGGAATAGAGCCATATCAGACTGATTCACTTGGTGATGATCGGCCATGTTTTCACCAGCTTCGCATTAACTACAACTGCCATAGAAAAAATTTTAGCAGTGCAAAGAGTACAGTCCTGTTACATACTCTGGATTTGAAAGACCACTGAAGATGTCAGCAGATGCAGGTACAGTCTGAGACCTGAGTATGATACTGAAAAGTCTGCTGAATGTGAATAAAGATCAGGTTGATATAAAAAAGTAATTGAGAGGTTTATTGCAAGAATAATCTAAATATAATCAGTGTACAGTGATACAAAATAATTTCACAGAGTAATATAAAGTAGCATATTTTATAACTAGAAAAAGGAAGCTGCAGTATATTAGAGTAAATAGTTTTCAAAATTAAAGAACTCATAGAAAATGGGCATTGTGGTATGCAGTATACCTCTTTCAAAAGATAGGCCCAGTAAAGGCCTCATGTAGTACTATGACTCATTATCAAGTATTTTAACAGAAATTGCAGATGGTACAAGTAACATTATATCATGAGTTTCTTCCTAAATCTCTAAAACTTTTTGTCTGTACTTTATGTATAGAGAATTTCCCAAATGTTATGATGTTTGTTGACTTTAGATATCTACTATCAGAGGACAAGCACTTGTAGCATATCTGTCCATCTAATTTCTGGCTTCAAATATATTGCCTTTGAATTTTTGCACATGTTGCCCCTTGTAGTTAAATAAGCATTATTAAGAACCCCTTCTTATTAACTATAGGACTGTCATTAGTTTAAGTGCAATAGGTTATCCTACAGGTAATAACGTAAAACCAATATGATTTAACCAATTGTAAACTGTTTCCATGACTTCATTATAAGCAGGCAATAATTCCAGAAATGGTGAATGTTATCAGGGAAATAACAGCTTACCCAATGGTATTATGTTATCAGACCTGATGCCTCAGACAGATGGCTTCACCATCCCCAGAAGGTCTGTTATTTTGTTAAATTTTATATTTGCTTTTTTATTAGTATATATACACTTTTTTATACTTTTGATGTAAAATCACACACACACACACACACACACACACACACACACACACACACACACACACACACACACACACACACACACACAACAATTACAGCTACTTTTCTGACTGAGTGCATTTTAGATGTAAAATAAAAAAATGTATAACATGCAAGACACTCCATCCCCCACCCCACCCCATACCTCTTAACTCAGAAATGTTAGATGTTTTTGGAAAATCACCCAAGACTACTGTTCGCCAATGAAGTCAAGTCATTATAATTTCATTTCACTTATTCTTCAGAAAATGTGTTTTGATGGAACACTTCATGATTTCTTAAGTGAATTACTGTTATATTTTAAATGTGTCCCTTTTTTTTAGGTCCTATCCCTCTTGTTGCCTTCATGCTAAATTCTTGACCAAAGAAGAGGCATGTGCTGAGTCCCTCATTATCTCTTTCCCCCTCTCTCTCTGTCTCTCTCTTTCTCTGTGGCGCACATGGGTGCACACACAGATATGCAGACACACACATTACTTTTTCTCTCTTTTTTTTTTCTTTTTTTAACTTTATGCTCAATAAACAGCAGCGCCAGGCTTAGCAAGCATACAAATGGCAGTCATTTGCATTTTTCAGTACTTATTTCACAGTAGCTTAATATATTACTGTGAAATGCCCTCTTTTTTTTCGGGTGATACCTGTACATTAATAGCCTGTTAGAGAACAGGGTATTGATGTATGTTTCACTCATTATCTAAGACAGAAGTAAAGTATAAAACAGATCTGGTGACTAAAGTGAAATTGTTTCCACAATTTCATTATATGGTAGAGGCAACCATGAAATTAGTCTGAACAAACTGTTTACAAAACCTCATTATATGGTAGACATTAAATCTGATATTATAAGTACAAACTTAGATATAGATAAGTTTTAAGGATTTATGATATAGCCGTACTGTCATATTACTTCATTCATTGGCCAGTTGCTGGGGATAAAACTGTGGCTGTTATATTAGTTTCACATTTTACTGTATCTTAGCAAAGATGTGAAGTAGTAAATAATAATTAGTACAAGTATTGTTAAATTTCAGTTACTTAGTCATTAATCTGATAACATAACTGTGCTGATAAGCCGAAAAAAAATATTTAAAGATTTATTTGTTTATTAGCTGGGTAGGTAGGTAGACTGGTCCAAGGACACTTTTCAGTGATGACAAAGACATAGGATGTATAGATTTTAGTATGTGTGGCTTGCATGATAATTACAAAATCAAAATGTAATACTCCCTCATGTCGCTATACACCATTTGAAATCCTGTATTATTTCCTTTTGGAATTTATAAGTGTGTGTGTGTGTGTGTGTGTGTGTGTGTGTGTGTGTGTGTGTGTGTGTGTGTGTGTTTGTATGTTTGAGGCATCATATAGCCAATGGCAACATGCTTTGCCACTATGAATGCTAGTCACAATCGAGTAACCAAACAAGGCATGAGTGAAAGGAAATTTGCCTCCCAACAGCTGAGTGAGTAAACAACTGATTGGGGTCCCTGCACAAAAGTATTTAAAATCTGTACAAAATCAACTAATACAATCACTACTTATTTATAAAGCTGAAAAGGTTGCTTATATCGCTCTTTTGCAGCTTGCCACCAGCAAATAAATTAAGAATTGAAAGGAATGAACTGACAGTGGTTCCAAACACTCAAAGAAGGCACTAATAAAGGGAACGGAAGGTTTTCACAATATTATGGGGACAGTCAGTATATCATGGAAAGACAGCAGCAAGAATAATGTTTTGGGATGGAACAAATTAGAAAATAATGCTAAGCATTTAAAGTGATACAGGGTCATTAGTACTGTGAAAAGTGCATTTTCAATTTTTATCATATCTATCATTTAACATATGACTAGTGTATGTCATTAACAAATACCTAATTCATTTTTGTGTCCTATGATACTTTGCTTATATTGGGGTATTTTCATTTACAGCTGTTCCATGTTCTGTGAGTGAATGGAGTCACTGGAGTGGTTGCACAGCACAGTGTAAGCCAGCAACTCGAGTCCGCAGACGCTACATTTTGCAGGAACCTCAGAATGGTGGAGAGCCCTGCCCGCCACTGGAAGAGAAAGCTGGATGCCTAGAGTATGAAACTTATCAGGGACAACCATGTGGACAATCACTTGGTAAGAATCACTTTGTTTAACTCACAGTAAAACATCACGGAGGCTAGAAACATCACAACACTTTTAATAGAAAACAATAACATGAAGCGCTTTTCATCCGGTAGTTTCACCAGACTTCATCAGACAACTGTTTAGAAACAAATTCACAATTTAAAAGCCCAAAAAACAATTAATTAATTATCTGCACCCAATCACAAATAAATGACATCACTAGATGTTAAATATCATGGGAGTACATATTAAATTTTCCACACATTGAAACTACGATTTAAAAAAATACTCAATACAAACTAAAATGCTAATTAATCCTTCACTAATTTTTCTCACCTTACCTAAAATATGTATTAAAAATATATATAGAAGTATTGTAAATAAAACAATATATATATATACAAGTCCTTTCCTAAATACTAATTCATTATACTAAAATAAAATAATGCAATACAAAATGTAGTTACAACAAGTAAAACTTCAGTACAATTTAGTGGGGTCATAAAACATCATTAAGACTACACTTAATTGACAACATATTTCACTTTGTATACAAAATACTGCACGTATAAAAAAGGGAGGCAAAAGATTCTGTTCTACAAGAATTTCCGTCTATCTAGTAAGACTTCTCAGCTTCAGTAAGGTTGAAATGGACACAACCTCATTAAGCCCCGGCCACCTACAGGAGTCAAGACCGTTACCTTGTCGACATGCTAAATGTCAAAAGTAGTTTAGCAGGTTCTCAAATGTCCAAACTGGAGATTGTCGAAACACAAAATATCCCCCCTTTTTGACCCATGGTAGCACTTGTTTAGATGGTAGAATGGTCGGAAATGTCAAATTCGATGTTTCATATGGCATTCTGACCGTTTAGGTTCGGTAAAACTGACGTTCGAAGGTAGTTA
The DNA here is from genome assembly GCF_019279795.1 of Protopterus annectens. Lineage (NCBI taxonomy): Eukaryota > Metazoa > Chordata > Ceratodontiformes > Protopteridae > Protopterus > Protopterus annectens. The sequence continues at coordinate 1,092,052,885 of NC_056732.1, forward strand.
CTTTGACTAAATGCATGTATTCCTATATATATATATATATATATATATATATATATATATATATATATATATATATATATATATTCTGTCTAGAACAAAGAAGTATTCTCAAACGGAAATTATGCATGCTCCCCTCTCTCTAATTTAAACTCACGCAGTGACTGTACATTACCTTTGCACCCAAATTAAATACTGTGTGCATTTTGTAGTTGAGTGTCATGGCATATGTTTTTGAGAAACTTAAAAAGATAAAAGATTTTAAAGGTCAATTACACCATTAGCACAACACTTCTCCCCCCAAGTGTATTTTCTTCCCAATCACATATTAAAAAGCATGACTTTTGTGGCATTTCTATCCTTATCATCTTCCCCATTGCATAACATTTTGTATCTAAAAAAAATCAAATTTTAATTTCTTTAGAAATTTGCCTACCTTGATCTTCAGTCATTTCACATGTAATACCGGAAAATTTCTTGCTAAAATTCTTCTTAAGGATAAACACAAATAAGGCGGCAATTCCCTCTTGTTATTTATACTGTGTGGGCTCATAAAGCTGTTCAGGAACTAAGGAATCACATCTGCACTCTCACTTATAGCTGCAGTCTTTCCCTTCAATGGGCTGTAAACCCAGTTAGAATTTGCTTAATTTTGAACGCATGTATATCTTCTTCTTCTTCTTTCGGCTTTTCCCAGTTAAGGGTTGCCACAGTGGATCACCTGTCCGCTCATGATTGGCAGTGGGGTTTTACAGTGTCGAGTTGCCAGCCCGGCACCCAACCTTCCACTGAAGGCACACACACGCACACTTAGGGCCAATTTGGAGTGTCCAATAAACCTACAGCATGTCTTTGGGATATGGAAGGAAACCGGATCACCTGGAGGAAACCCACGCGATCACAGGGAGGACATGCAGACTCCGCACAGAAGGCACCCCAGCCAAGGATCAAAGCGGAGAACCTCTTGCTGTGAGGCGACAATGTTAACCACTGCACCACCGTGGCCGCCCTTTGAACGTATGTATATATACCCCCAAATTAGTACATTATATATGCATTTGGAATATGGGGAAAAAACAACGGTTATGGAAAGCTGACGGACATGTTATAAGGAAGTGCTTGAAAATTGTTAGCAAAAAGTGTGGAAGTATTTTGCAAAAAAAAAAATGCAGGAAAATTGTGGGTTTCTGTATCCAGCCCCACTGTTCTCTAATAATTTGTTATATTGTGTGCTGCAGCTTGTATCTGTAAGAAGGTTACTATGTAGATGTACTGCCATGTATAGATGTTTTCATTATGAGTTTTCCTTAAACGCATTGAAGACTAAGCCTTCACACTTCAAGGCCTCTAAACGTTACAGGCAGTATAACACACACATATCAGGCATTCATATATGTTGAAAAAAATGTAGAGCAACCTAATTATCTATACATGTTTTCCAGAAAATTTATTTATAAATGAACTAGTGAAGTGAAGTGTTGGCTCCCCACAATACATTAACAGTAAATTTCAATTCCAAAGCCCCTTAAATACAAAAAATGTAAGTTGCTAAAAATGATGACACAAGCACAACCTTTATAAAAATGGCAGCTAGTAAAGCTATCGGTGTGTTTTTTCTTACACTTTAAAAGCATGCATTTAGGTCGCTTAAGCTTATATTTAATAACTGGGTCATTTATACTTATCATATACTAAAATTAACATTCAGGAACAACCATTAACACCAGGGAAATTCATCCTTTAGCACATCTGCAAAATGAAGAGCACCAGAAACACTAGATTCAAGGATTTAAACTTTCCTTGCAACATAAATGGAACATGCTGGTGAGACATATGCATCTCAAAGGATCCCCATGCACTGGAATAGACTTCCCATCCATGTGAAGCATACTCTATCCCTAACACTATTCAAATGTAACCTTTACCCTTGAATGGGAAGTTAAAAATTCAACCCTAGTCTGGCACTCACGTCTCTGATAGACAGAGGCTCACAGTAAATATTCCCTAACTAACATACCCCCCACTAAACCTATATCAACCTCTAACATACCCATCCAAATAGACTCATATGGAGACCAAGTTGGATTGTGTTGCATGGTTTTGCTTATAAAGGCCATGGTGGTCATCAGCCTAACATATACCTATGAACCCTAGATTTCCTTACCATATACTCTGACATTTTGTTAAACTTTTGCTATCCTTTGTTAGATTTAAAAGAATAAGTAAATAATTTCAGCATTTTTGTAAAACATATGGTGTCATAGATTATAAAGAGTAAAATTAATACCAACCTGGATCAATTCATTAAAAAAAAAACAAGTATATGGCCAGGCCAAAATATCTGTTAAGCACTTTAATTTGAGACTTCCTCAGACTCATTAAAACAAACAAGCTTCTGAATTAAATACAACTTTGGTCATGTTATAATATCAACTAAATATCAGTGTGTAAGAAGCTTTTTACTTAAAACTGCTTTAAAATTATTATGATCATTGAAGCCAGGCAACACCATGGAATTTATTTTACAATATCAAATACATAGAGTTAATAACAAAATGCTTAAAGTTTCTATATTTTTATTTAATGGGATGTTTATATAAACATTCTTTTCACTGTGTACTAAAATAGAATAGCTGTCTTCATATACCCCTTTCCTCGAATTATGTTTAGGTCTCTTAGTGTAAAATACATCACATGTCATGCACTCTGACAAAAGCAACACATCTAGATTCACAATTAAAATGACCAGCTGTTTCATAACCAAATAATTTTTCTCATTTAATTTTACATAAGTTCATCACCCTCAGTCACCATTAATGAGACATTTATCCATGGAGGCACAGGAAAGGGTTGCTAAAGTGAAGAGTCCGGTAATTCCAGCTCATTTAATGTTCAATTAAATTACAAGGCTAATGTTAATTCAGTAGAAGACTTTGACACATTTTTCACAGTTAGAAAAAGATTTTGTGAAATTAAAGAGATTGCAGTGGGACAACAGTTTATTTATTGAAAGACTTAAAAAGGATATGAAGGGGCGTTCATATCAATAAAAATCTCACTGATATAACCATGTAATTAGAAATCCAGAAACAATGCAATGGCATTAATGAAAAAGAAGGATTGTAACAGCTAATGAAAAGAACATTGAAAACCTTAACATTTCCATAGATCAACATCTTTATTTTCTAAGGTCATCAATTCAACAGACACATTTGGTAGGAAGCTCAGTTTTTATATTTGACAAGATAAACAAAGAAAACAATATTATGTGGTCCAGGAATTATCAGTACAATGAAAGTCTCAATTTGGGTGGCACACATATCAGTAAAGAACACAATACCCCTTCTACCAATCAGAATTATTTTTTCTCAAAGGAAATAACAGTTCATGTCCCTGTTTAATAAGGTTTCAGAGGAATTTGAGATAGAAAGAGGTAAACAAAATGAGATGCAAGCCAAAAACATTTAACTGATTGAATTACGGGAACCAGAACAATTTTCCACAGACACCACAGTGCAATGTTTGGAGAATGCAGTGGAACAAGGAGTAAGTGCAAAAAAACTATACACATTCCTCGTGTGTTCCATGAAGATGAGAGATGACAAGAATTGGGAGCAGGTTCCAGGCAGCACCATTCATCTATCTGTGAAAAGTCAGTAAGTGGTGGAGGTTGCACCATTAATTTATAATAAAACTGTAAATACCTCTGACTACTCCTTAATTGTAAATATTTTTAGTTTGTCTTTGTATGATATGAGATCTTAAAATTAAAAGAAGTAGCGACAAGATGCCTCCAACAGAATACCTCAAACTAAATATAAATACCAATGTTTTATTAAAAGTTAAGCACTTTCATTCTCAGTATTAACAGAATTTTGTCAGAACTGCAACACTGTATTCACTTCCATTATTTAAATCACCAACGAAACACATGGTCTGTTGACATCTTTAATGTGAAAATAATACTGCAAAATTGTGTAAAACGCTAAAAAACTATCCAGTCCCCCAAGTAAAGCATATTAAAATTTACTAAATACAAATTTACTTTAAAATGTACTTGTCTTTTCTGCAGAATGCAATTAATGGAAACATGTTCATTTAATTCTGGTGGGTTTGTTGCATTTAATAATAGCTGCCAATATAATTCCCTACATAGTAAGTGCTCTTCCTAGTTACCCCCCTTTCAAAGAACAAAACTTTTTTCCAGAATAAAAAAATACAAACTATTTAAAATTACTACATTCCCTGAGTGCTTAAAGAACTAGTTCTTATCATCACCCTTTTTAATAGTGTAAACATGCTCATGTTTCCTACTTCTTAAAGTATGCTGATCTGAAGAAGAGAGTTTATTTAAAAGTGATTAGGTTTTGTTTTTCTACTAGGAACACTTCCATAGTGGATGGAATTATTGTTCTCAAGTAATTTTCTATAAAGTGGGATTTGGCTTTTTGTTTCATAACAAAACAATGGTCTGCCAGCCTTTCCTGAAATAAAAAAACAGGCAGGAGAGATATTTTGTTGCTTATGGATTCAGAGAAATATGAGAAGAACATGTTAACTGTGCTATGGAGTAATAATAAATATCTTATAGTGGGCAAGAAAACATTTTTTGAAAGCTGTATGTGGACTTTGAGGTGTTTACTGAACATTTAGTTGATAAAGTACATTCTTCTTTCTCCATCTGTAGGTAAGTTTTTAAAAGTACTTCACTCTCAAATTCTAGTGGTGTTTAGTATTCCAAAAATACACAAATCCACCACAAACTCCCCATTTAGAACTACTCTGTGGATGTTGGTATCTAAGACAGAGCAGTTTGTAATTTTAGTAGTAACTAACGGTCGCAAGGGAAAGTAAGTCACTTATTTTAGAGTCGTGATTTTATTTTAAATTTAGGAACTTTTATTAACAAAACGGGATTTGTTAGTCATGGCAGATGCAGTTGATTTATATGCAGTGATTCTTCATTAATTAGATGCAATTTGAATTAAATATCAATTGTTTTTTTTTAGGTGACAAGGAGGTAAGATTATGTGATTGTCTCAATACTCTTCTGAATTACATTTTCTTTGTTTTTAAGGAATTTGTTTAAAACATTGAAAAGTTTTGTGATATGGCATTATGGGAAGAGGTCTGCCTTTCTAATCATCCTTTGTCCGTGTCAAAAGATTTTTGAGGTGTATTGATTATAACTTTTTTTGTACAGAGAGGAGGTACTGAATATCTCTCAACAATCTCTAAATATTTCAATATTAGCACTAGTTTTTTTGTTTTTTGTTTTTTTTTTTTTTGCATTTTAAATTTCATGTCAAGTCTAACAGTGCTGCTCTTTTAAATGTGACTATTATTAAGAATGTTATAGCTGTCAGGTTTTTAGTAAGAATGTGGCAAGTAATTTATATCTTGAGTTCAAAAGTATGTACACTTTGTATATTAAGAAAAATGTAGTGAACGATCAAATAGCATGGGTCAGCAGGATTACAGTTAATAACTATTCAGGTATGAAATCAGAATATTAAACATAAATTCACAGTTAGAGGTTACCCTGCAGACCTTGTTAAATATATGTTAGGAAGAAAGTTTAGAACACAGAGATTCAAGGTATTGCCCAGTGGCTTAAGTACAATGGATAGGGCACAGGCAAGCAGTGATTTTAAAAAGTTATGGCCTTTACTTTAATATACAGCCTTGACACCCCATTGATCAGAGAAGCTGTAACTCAAAACTGGAAAGTCCTTACAGCCAATTACAATATTAAAACTGTAGTTGATAAAGTCTCTTTTGTCGAAAAAAAACAGTTTGAATATAAAGGACATACTGGAGTGTCAGAATGAGGTAGAATTTCAAATTGGAGGGGTAGAGAAATGTTTTATTGTACCTAGTGTAAATAGTGTAAATTTACATCAATCACCCCATTTTTTGTGGTAATACCAGTAGGCCTTATGAAGTATAGAATTATTGTTTATGCCATGGAGTTCATGACTTGTGATGGCTTTTACACCGGAAGAGCTAAATGTAGTTTGCAAAAGAGGATATACAAACACTACTATTATATTTCAGTGCATGATGAAAAGAATGCTTTATATAAGCATTCCATTAAATGTAGGAAATTTAAGCATTTTTTATGATAGGAATTAGATGTTATTAACAAGGGGGTGAGGATTCATGAAGATAATGTGACATGTATATTTTTGTGTGCATATTGCAGTAACCTTTTGGTTTTCAGCAGTGGCCATAACAATGTGGTGCATGGGGCCATGATGGGTAGGACTGGCTCCATTGCCATTGTGAATACTAATGAAGCAGTCCAGGCATATGCTAATTAGCCATGTGCTCTCACCACAGGAAGCACCTCCAAGAAGGCATATGCATGCCGACTGATTCAAGAAATTGCCCAGCTGTGTAGATCAGTAAGGCCATCCCCACCACATCAGGGTAATGAACAGCCAAAAGCCCATGTTTAATTAGCTAACAAGAGAGGAGTACAGGGATTGAGGTGGGTGGGTGGAGTCACCAGACACTGAGTATTACTCTACTTATTAGAGCCATAATGGCAATGGCTTCAGTACATTGATCTTGGGGTGGGGGGAACACTAGACAAAAAACACACACCTGTGGTAGTGGGATTAAAATAAAGAAGAGACAGCAATACTTTCCAAAATGTATTTAAATGTTTTTTAAATTTTGGAAAAAAATTTTACATTTTGGAAAAAAAAAATTGAAAACAAATTTAAAATTTTGCAAAGTACTGATGGCTCATCTTTATTTTAATCCCACTATGACAGGTCTGTGTTTTTTCTTGGTTTCTCTCCACTGTTTGGGTCTTAGTTTGGGAAAACACTAGACACCAGGGATTACTCTACTTTTTTAGTGCCACAACAACACTGACTTCAGCACAGAGATTGTGGGTGGGGAGATTACTCTAGTTTTTATTGCATGATGGCACTGACTTCAGCACAGGGATCTGGGACGAGGAGAAACAACAGACACAAGGGATTATTCTGCCTTTTAGTTCTGTAATAGCGCAGACTTCAGTATGGAGATGCGGGGAATGGGAGGGGAGGTGAGCACTTGACACCAAGGATTAAACTACAGTTTTGCCATAATGGCACTTACAGCAGTACAGGGATCAGGGCTAGGGAGCCACTAGCCACCAGAGCAACTACAATTGTGCCATAACAGCATGTAAACTTTTATGGGGATTTGGGGGGGTGGGAGAAATACTGGAGAAAGGACAAGTCAGGGGCAGGTACATGGGCTACAGTGTGAGTGTTTTTGTGTTTGAATGTGTACTTGTGTATGTAAGAGAGTGACTAGGGAAGTGCCAATGCCTACAAGACCAGCAATTTACTAAAGTGTCATGCAAATGAGCAATGATCTGCATTTTACATTAGTAACTGTAATTCAGAGATATGCAAATTAGCTGATAATGACATCTTTCCTCATTGCAACTAACATGTTTCTGAATTGCAAAATACCTTGTTGTGAAAGCAGGAGGGTCTTATGGCTTGGGCTAGGCCCTGAAATGAATTCCTGGAATGGGTTTTAGAGAATCAGATTTAATTAATTATTTTGATTGTAACATTGACAGTTTTTTTTTTAATTCCATAGTGATGCCTGGCCTAAGTGATCATATTAATTTTAAAGCAATTTTAAAGAAAAAGCTTCATAAATATTATGTCAGGAGACATCATCATTTGACTTTTTTGTATTTAAATTCATAAGAAAGAACTATGCCATTATAACCCGTTTGTAAATTTTGCTGACTGTAACTGATTCTTTGTTAAATTTTATTGCACTGCAGAGCCTCTCTCCATCCAACTATTACATATATGCTGTCTATACCTAAAAAACAATCATGTTGCTATTTAATCATTTCATTTGCTGTTGTAACCTGATAGTAATTTTTTGCTGATTGTAATTGAATTTTGGTAAATGTTATTCTCTGAGGAGCTTTTCTCCCCGGGTCTCTGCTAAAAATGAGCCAAAAGCTCAGTCAGACTAACCCGGTTAACAAATGTAAAATAAAATAAGTAAATAAATCAGTTTGCATTGTCATCTACCCGGTTTTTCTTTTTTGTTTGTTTGTTTGTTTGTTTGTTTTTATAGATGATTAAAAATACAGAGTTTATGTGGAGAAGAAGATAAAATTTCAGAAACTGTGAAAAAATTGTGACCGTAATTTTCCATTAACCATGGTCATAACTTACTGAAATAGTCAAAATTAAGAAGAAAACAAAACCATTTGTTATGTAAAGCTGAATAATTAAACAGTTCACTTACTATTATGTCCAAAGTTAGATATTAGTGTGAAAACCAAGCATGCGTTTCAAGTTTTTTTTTTTTTTTTTTTTTAATTTTCACATTTCTAGGGTACTTTTGATTTGTTTACTCAGGATTCATAAATGCATTATCTAAGTTACCGTAAATCTGAATCAAAAAGAGTTTACAGGTTTTTGGTGGCAGAACCAAACACTGTGATCTTTTTATGTATAGTGCCATAAACAACTGACTAATTAGTTTAGGTTTTCTAAGTCAGGAAATACAGTACTCTGGCTGACCTAGTGATGTAAAGTGAAGGAGTGCAGAGACAGGACCAGAAATTCAAATTCCATTTTTTAAAGTTTGTTCTGTATCAGATATTTACTCTCTCCTCACTATGCAATTTTAGAATTTGATGAATGTAGGAAAACAAATAAACTGCAAGAGTCACAGCAAGTTAGTGATAATCTTACTAGGGAGTCTCAGGCTTAGCAATATTTCTTACTGTTTCCCTGCTAAGTGAATGGAAGTGCAGTCTGACAAGAGAGATTAGGGCATTATAAGCTAGACAGTTCATCAGCTGTGCATGCACAGTATTTTGAGCAAGGAGTAGCTTTCCAAGAAAAATAAGGTCATGCCAGCTTGATTGCTCCCATAAGGGCATTGAGGTTTTAAAAAAATCAAATTAATAGTAAATACTTATACCCTGGGATTCAGAAATATTGTGGTCATGATCGTGGCCAGTCCCCTTCCATTTCCTGTGTGTGCAGGATGAGCCCAATGCTCATTAACAATGAATGTGGCCAAGGGAATGTGTGCGAGAAGTATCTCATTTAATTTCGTGGCTGCAGCCACAGCAGGGAGGAAGAGCTTATAGGAGTATGCTGCAGCCACAGGGAATTATGAACAGCAATAGTGCTCATGCATCAAACACAAACATCCAGTGTTTTCAGTGCAGTCTGTTGTGCACAGTTGCAACAAGAGAAGAGAAGGTATATGGCAGCTCTACAGGGTCAGGAGGCATAACTGCTGATCTGTATTTGAAACAATCACTTGTGGAAGGCAGTAAAGGAATTAAGATGAAGACAGGAGTGCAGATTAGATAATAGGGTCATGCAAACAAATTAACATAGACAAAACTGCAAAGGGAGGTGGTGATACAATCAGGGATGTGGAAGACAATAGGGAAGGAGGCATCACACACAAACATGTAAATGTCAAATAAATGAAAATAAAAAATGTAAAACAACACATAATGAGTACTTGCAAGGACTTGAATCCTCAAACTTGTCCACATACGCTGTGAAAATCATATCATTTACAAACTGAACTAGAGAAGCAGTGAGGCAAAAAGGCTTAAGTGAAGAAATATTAGTTGACTGTTACACACTTGCAAAATGAAAGAATGAGAAAGACAAAAAGGGACTTCAACCTTCACTGGTGGCAGAACCAAACACTTGCACTGTGCAAAGCACTTCATTTACAGGCTGAGATGCAGAAGCAGCAAAAATAAAGGCTTCAGGGAAACACACAGTAGTTAGTTGTAACAGAATGAAAAAATAAAAGAAAGAAAAAAAGCATACACCTCTGAGGCTGCTTTATCCAACCAGTGTTATTCAATGGGCCAACAGCTGTCATCCAAAACATGCCATTCAGGCTTTGTCTAAAGGCAAGTTGATCTGCTCTGCTGCTTTATTTAATGTGTTGGAGTTTTTCTTAGCTGAAATAAAATTTAATCTTGAGAAATTTCATTCCCAAGGCTATGAACAAGATGATGTTACAAATACTTTATTCACAACCCTATTCACTTATATTGTACGAAGCACTTCATTTACAGGCTGAACTGTAGAAACGGTGAGACAAAAGGTTTAGGGAAACACACAGTGGAACTGCCTCTGACTGATGCAGGAGGATCTGCATCCACTGATAATGATGGTGGGGATGAGCTGCTACAGTGAGGGGGGTACAGAGTGTGTGCTGTACCCAGAGAATGCAATCACTGCATCCCCAGCACAGACTATGGGCACAGCTTCTATGCCTATGGATACCCAGGCTACACATATCTCACAGGGAGAACAGGTTACAGGGGACACTATTGATCAGGAAAGTGTACTATCCCACAGTAGATGGTTATCAGAATCTGCCCCAACACTCATGGGCATAGATGACCACACAGCGGGGTGGGTAATGGTGCTTGCTGAAGTCATGCATACTGCTCTCCCCTGAGGTGTGCCAGTCACTGTAATTCAGCACATTTCAGGACCATTGTGGAGGCACAGGCTGGTACTATCACAACCATAGTTGAGATAATGAGAGTGATGACGGGTGTATGTGATGATCTACAGGAATGTTTGTTTTGTATGTGAGATTGTATGGATAGACTCAAATCACACACTGGAGCATGCACTAGCTTACCTGCTAGGGATGAGGGGCTGTCCACAGAGCTTGTCAACTGCTACATCTACATATGGTAGCCAAGGTGGCTGTGGATGACCAAGATCCTGTTCCTGCAATACTAACACTTTCATGGCAACATCTTTTGTGGAGGTGTCTACTCCCAGGAGTAGGTGTCCCAGTGGTCATAGCTGTCACCATAGGAAAATGTATCCTTAACAAACATTGCTAAAGGTCACATAATTCACCACCATCTAGCCAGGGTCATGGTACATCCAGTGTAACTCCTGGTAGACCCAGCTTTCCTGGTCAGTGGCATGCACAGGATGCTGCACACTCTGCCATGCATGCCCATGTTCCATCCAGAAGACTAAACCACCGTGCTGCAACTACTGCTGAGGCTGTATTCCTGCACACCCACACTCACACCACCACAGCCTCAGTACATCACACACACATATTTCCACTGACACTGGCCCTTCACAAAGCCTTTTACATTAAGCAGTCATTTCTCCACGCCTAGAAGCTGAAAGGCAATAAAACCAGCAGCTCATTTTACTTTAATATTCCTCAGCACTCATAAATTTCTAATGCAGTGTGATCAGCCTATGCATGGGTAAGCACAGCCTGGTGTTGTTTTTGCATGCATCACTTTTAGTATAGTTTATTTGCTTTACTCTTGTGTACTTTGCTGTGAAGCTATATGCAAATTGCTGCCTCTTTGCCAGTGCCATGGCATTCTGCACCTGCCTCTCTCTGATAAGATCATACCTGCTGGCTCCTCCAGTGATTCCTCATCTGACTCAGCCTCACAGCCTGGTGTGCTGGGCACTGCACCTACAAGTGCCCATCCTGCTGTAACTACTTCCTAAGTATGATACTATGTAATACTTGCACACTGACACTATTTTTTCACATTTGCCAGGGTCATACTGCAGGGCACCACTGAATGAATGCAGCCAGTGAAAACATTCTTTCAGCAGCTCAAAAGCATGCTCATTGATGTTTCTTATTTGTGAATGGGTATGATTGTGCATATAGTCTGTTTGGTTTTGTGGATTTCTTATGGGTGTCATAAACCAGGGTTACAGAGTGCATTTGGTATCACCAGCAAGATGCCACTATGGGATGTCACTCCTTGAAAACCTTTAGTACAGGGCACAGATGTACCATATGTGGGAGTCATGCTAACTGCCTGGGTAGCCTGCACACATATTTTTGATAATATCATGTGCATTACAGACCACATGACAGTTGATCTAGTGATACCCTTTGCAGTTCATGTACTTCCATCTCAGTTCACTAGGTTGGGGCTTTACTTCAATGTAGGTAAGTCTATGCCCCCAGTACCTTAGGAAAATGGACTATATTATATAATTCCTGCATGATTTTGGCTCTATCCTTTGTGATACACAGGAACCACATATGTTCCCCACATGCTGAAGCATGGCTTGACATGAAGAAACTGATGGAGTATTCTCAACAAAGATGCCTGAGACACGCCCACTGTGTCCTTTAATAGATCACTGAAAGTTTCCTGCAAATAATGTACTGAAAGCCACACATACCTTAGCATCCACTGGGATAGCTACTGCATAACTCCAACAAGACTGTAGACAAGACCAACACATGTCCACAGTTTCTTTGATGGTGTCTGTGTCTACACAGTACCAGTCCACAATGTTGGTGTTGGGAAGGATATGATATCCATGCACTGGCCCAGCAATCAAGGAGGCTCAATCCTTACCCACTAACACCAGTGAGGGGCATCCATGTAGGGGAAAATATAATAAATACACACACAGCAAAATACAATTTCCATTAAAAGCACACAGAGATCACAGTCAGTCTGAGGCTGGTTTCTCCCTTTCTCTCCAGATCCCCAATAAGACTCTCTACTGGCACAGCTATAGGGTCCAAATATCATTCCTTGTGGGCAAGCTAAAACCTCCAGCACCCTCTCTGCCCAACCAGTACTTTGTGTCCCTGCCCAAGTAGCTGACACACACATACTTTGAGATAAGAGTTATATACAACCATACAGACACTCCTGGGGAAGGCTGGCACAGGTTCTCCAGCTGTGCCCCTTTTACCCAGACTATACAGTAGAAATCACTGCTATCACCCAGCTAATAATTATCAGCTACTGAAAGGCCCTTATAAAAGGGTGTCCAATTATACTGTGCAATATTATTATCCAAAAGGTAAGTGCGACTTAACAGTCAAAATTTACTTGGAGTGACTTGGTACAGTATCACTATATACATGCAATGTACTCTTACAGCTTAAATTATCTCTACACAAAACAGCCACAGTTGAAAGGCTTAAAAATATTTAATAATAAAAAAAACACAAGACAATACTTCTTACTACACAGTGCTATTCGAGTTCAGAGATCACAGAGAAAAACTTAAGATAATACAGTATAAAAGTTCTGACATCACAGAAAAACAAACTAGTCTAATCTTCCTATTTCCTAGCTATATCGAAGAGAAAACACAGTTCTAAAATTCTACTTACATATAGACATAGGCAGAGTGGTGAGTTGGATGTTCGTAAGACAAATGCTCAAATGTTCTCATTCTTTCTGTCCTTAAATTGGTAACACCGTACCACTGATTCATTTCAGATAACATCATTTATTTCTGATTCCCAGGCTAACAGACTCTCAGAAGTTAATAGTCCTTGATCTTGCAGCTGGTCAGGAAACCAGAGCAATAAAAGAAATTATACATGCAAATTCTACCCATTAACTCTGGTCTCAAAACAATAGGCAGAATGCCTTTATCTAGACATCTCGGCTCCAAGTTTTGACATCAAAGTATTGACATCAGCTTTGTTACAGCAGAGTGCACTGTTGTTACATTTTTGCAGTTCCACATTTAACACCATTTTTTCACATTTAAGAGAACAAGCCTGTGGCTTATATTAATATTTACAAATGACAGAATTATCTACAAATGTATATCTGGCTCGGCTGGCAGCCTTCACCTATTTTCATAAAGTATATGAAATATTAAGTGTGGTCAGATGACTTGGCACTTCCAGAAGTGACACTGCACACTGTCGGGCATGGCAGAGGCAATAAGAAATACACAATTACAATGTTGCAGCAACCTCTAACACTTAGTTATTCCCTCAATCTGAACATAAGCATTTGCTTGGGTTCATATATACAGTGGCCACAGCTCTGTTGTGTGACTTTTATAATTTTTCTGAATTTCTCTGCCATGATGTTTTACCTCATTAGCATACACAGAGACTTATTTAAAAAAATCTTGCTCATTACCATGTTATTATATGTCCATTAGCATACATGCCACCCAACCATGATGCTTGGCCTGCCCACATTACAGAGTTTTCTTTCTGAATGACACACACCATGCCCATGGCTAGTCATTGTACAAATGCACTTACTATAATATGACAAAGTTTTCTAAATCCGGCCTATTTTGCTGCTGACAGGTTTGTACTGTGTAGAACTTTACAGCAAAATAAAAAAATGCATTACTTTTTTTTTTCAATTTTTGAGCATTGGGTGCTTTAAACAGTTCCAGAAAAAAATGTTGCTATATTTAGTACCAGTGATAAGCCTAGTTAACCATTATGCTGCTCTGTTCCTGTAACATTCAGTTCACAGAAAACATATGTATGTGGCATTTGTTCTAGCTGACATACTCAGTAAGATCAGTATCATCATTATGTGTTCCTATAACACCAGAAGTAAACGTAGTCATACATCCTATATCAAACTTGTATTAATACCCCATACACATCAGCAAATACTTGTTACATTATATTTTGTCACTAAATGTTTCTTTGTAAATTGTTTGCTACCCTATAGGGGTTGGGAGGGTGGCCTAATGGTTAAGATGTTTGCCTTACAGACACAACATACAGGATTTGAATCTCACAAGGGATAATTGTCTCGACTTAAAATGTCTCGCAAGGGCAGTTAGCCTAGTACTAATCTATGAAACTATGAATCTATGTATTACAAAAGCCATTGTTAAAATCTGTTTTTACAAAGTTTCAATTTCCCATGAGTAGTGAATATACTTTTCATTGTTTTTATTTTTCTTCTTTTCTTCTTCATTCTGTTATATAAGACTGTCACCAGTGTTGTATTACAGATTATATAATGTAATCCTGTACCCAAAGAAAATTCGTGATAATGACTGCAGTGTTGTTTTCATATACACTAGTGTCTGTATATTTCAGTGCAATGTTAATATATTGAACTGTTCCTAAAAATGAGATTTCATGCTGAATTGGACAATCTCAATAAATAAATACAATATAATTTATAAAACAAATTAGGAAAGGTAATTGTTAATTTTGTATAGCAAAAATACAGTTTTTACAAGTGCACACTGGCATGTATATATTCAAGATGCTGTTGTCACCTTGCCTAGGGTATTGTTAAAGCATTCAATGTACTGCATAAGACTAAGTGTTGTGGCCTGATTTTTTTAAGAAATTCTGAAAGAAGTTTAAAGATTGTTTCGCTTATTTCAGGTAGGATCAAATAAAGTCCATAATGACCATTATAAGAACAAGTACACTATTTGCAAAACATACAATTTAAATTGCAGTTATCAGCTCTCTTCAGATAAATATAAAATTATTCAAGACCATTTTAATGTTGTGCTGTTGTGATGCCAAGACTAAAAATACTATGAGCTTCTCTACAAAAGAGAAATTTTCATCATTTTTAAACATTGTGGTATAAAGTGGCATTAAAATTGATTTTTGCATTAAACTTTGAGATGCAGGTGCTCATTTTGAGCTTGGAGCTAGGATTAATGTGTATGGATATTCCATTGATAAGTGTCCCAGTATCATTTGCTGAAGGATTTTAAGAAAATACCTAAACATTTTGGAGATACAACCAAGTATCATTTGTTGAATATTTTATAGTAATATGTCTGCACATTTTGGAGAAACATCTCATAAATAGCCAAAACAATACTTTGGAAGCAGATGTTTTTCGTATTTCACTGTTGCAGTCATTACATTTGGGTTATCTGCTTGCAGTAGCCCTCAGTCGGCCTGATTAACAAAGTCTTGGGTCCTGCGTCAGTTGTTGTCCCTTCTTCCATGATGTCAGGTTGTCAGGGGTATAAAACACGCAGCCGACGCCATTACATCAGTCTTTCTTGCCGTGCAGTGCCCGAAGCAGAAGCAGTTCGCAAGTGCCAGTCATCCGACTCCTGAAATTTTCGTTCGAGTTTCAGAACCGAAATCTTCAACTAAAGCTAAGTACCCAATTGGGGAAACTTTTTCTTGCTCCTTACCGATGTCAGTAAACATTAATAATTGCATTACTTGTGGAAAGCAAATACCTCACAAAGATTTTCATTCGTACTGTATTCCTTGCTTAGGCCCTGACCACAACGTACCTTGCTGTCGGTTTTGTGCTTTATTTAATCAGCGCACTATCCGTCACCGGTATATTTTCGCCACTAAATATTTCGGTTGTCAGTTTAATTATCCAGAAATGTCATCGGTTAACCATCCAACTATCTGGATTCCAAAAAAATGCAAAGATAAAGACAGAGACAGGCCACCGAGGTCCAAAGCTGCCGATGATGCTTCTCCTAAGCCAGTCACCAGTTCACCAGTACTCAGTGAGGCACTTTCGCAACCCCTGATACCCACTACTTCTGACTCGCACGCCTCTACTAAGACCCATTCGGAGTCCGGTATGTTGTGAGATGCTTCAATGTGGAACCTGCGGATGTCTCTACCTTGGATGGGTCTGGAGCCACTGTGCAGGCACTGGCTTCTGAGGGTGTAGTCAGGCCTACGAACTTGCCTATTAAACCAGCACCTCCTTCTACAATTAGGCTAAAACTTGAACCATGCCTAAGGAACCGACACCCAGGGCGCATGCTCAGGCCTCTATGCCTAAAAAACAAATGATAAGAATGGCTGAAGATCTTATAACTCTAATCAGGGGACGCCAACCTCCCCCTTCTAAGAGACCCAGGACTGAAGTTGTTTATGAATCTTCTGACCAGGATTCTGATTTTTCTGATTCTTCTGATGATCTGGATTTGCCCTTATCTACTTATGAGGATTCTAATGCAGATGACTCTATACCCTCTGCTTCCCCCTCTAGAGGATTTTTCCTTTGGTGAGACCTTACATACTCTTAAGAGAGCATTTCCATTTGGAAAGCCAGGAATTTTCTGATTCAAAAAATAGGCTTAGGGATCATTTCCATTGGAAAAGCCAGGATTTTTCTAATTCAAAAAAGAGGCTTAGGGATTTCTTACTCCTGCCTCAGCATAGGCCTTTAGCTTTACCTCCTGTACTAGACATTGTTGATGATGCCTTTTCAGAATCTAGTTTGGCCCCTGATTCTTTGCCTCCTCCTCCCAGAAAACCTGACAGATATTACAGGGTTCCTGATTCACACAAGTTCCTTTTTAAAAATCCTGTTGTGGATCCAGAGACTATTTCACAGAGCCCCAAGGGGATTAAGGCTTCTACTGCTAAAAATCCTACCCCCTCTGATAGAGACTCCAGGGCGCTGGATAGATGGGGTAAGAAGGTTTACACTTCTGCAACCTTGGCCATTAGGGCTTTAAACTGCCAGTTTCATATGTTAAAGTATCAACAACATGTTATTGGATTGCTTAAACAGAAAATGATGTTGATTAATGACTGTGCTGAAAATAAAGAATTACAGGATTTAATACATTTTGCTGAACAGGTTGGAAAACATACTTTGCAATGTGGATTTGATTCATTAGAGGCCTCTTGCAGGGCTGCTGTTACTGGGTCTGTGCTCAGAAGGCATGCTTGGCTTAAGGAGCAATCTTTGCCTGATCATGTTAAAGCTAAATTGTTGGATGCTCCCTTAAATCAGGACCGCTTGTTTGGCAACAAGGCTGAGGAAGTTCTTAAAAAGATGGAAGATAAAGCTAAATCTATGCAAACTGTTAAAGATTTCTTACAAGTTCAGCCTCCTAGATTTAGTAGGCACTGGCCCTCTAAAAATTGGTCCTTTCCAGACCCTTCCAGGTCTTCTCAAGCCAAACCCAGACACAGCAGAAACCCCAGGTTTCAGACCCAAGGGACACACAAGACTAAGCGATGGGGGGTTTCTGCTCCCAAATCTGGGAGTAGTAAGACTCCCCCCTATGGAAAACTGTCTCAATGACTTGCTTTTAAAACTTCCAAGCACTTCCCAACTGAATGCTCCTTTAGGTGGAAAGATTGGTCTGAAGGCCAAAAACTGGGAACTCATTACCCAGGACAAATGAGTTTTAAATATAGCGTCCCAAGGATACAGATTTCACTTCCACACATTACCAACATCAAGCGGGTGGCCAGATCTACCCACAAATCAGTGGGCAGAAGCACAAAATCAAGTACTCTCTCTCTTAAACATGGGGGCTTTTCAGTTGGTACCAGAAGAGGAAAAGGGACAAGGTTTCTATTTGAGACTTCCTGGTACCCAGAAAAGGTAATACATGGCATCCTATCCTGGACCTTTCTACTCTAAACACCTTTCTGCTGATTCCAAAATACAAAATGCTAGGCAAAGATGCATGGTTGGCAACACTAGACTTAGAATCATACCTGCACATCCCTATCAGGGAGTCCTGCAGAAGATACCTACGCTTCAAAGCAGGCTACATGCACTATCAATTGTCTGGACTGCCCTTTGGCTTATCTACAGTGCCCAGGGTAGTCACAAAGTGCCTAGCTCCAGTCATTGCATTTTGCAGGCAAAGAAATATTCAAATATACCCATACCTGGACGATTGCCTAATTCAGGCAGAAAGCCAGGATATTCTTTTGAATTGTCTGGCCTTTGTTCAGAGGGTACTGACTTGTCTGGGGTTCACCATAAATGAAAAGAAATCACACCTGGTACCCTGTCAACAAATTATATTCCTGGGAGCAAGCTTGAATACAATTTCCCTGATGGCTTTCCTCATGCCAGAGAAACAGATTCATTTGACAACCTACTTCAAACAAGTGGCCACAAAAACCCAGCTATCTGCAAGGCAAATACTGCAAGCCTTGGGGTTCATGGCCTCCTGCATTCTTCTAATTCTGTGTGCAAGGCTGCATATGAGGAAACTACAATGGTATCTCAAAAGCCTATGGTGTCAACATTCACAGGATCTAGAAGCAAGGATTCCTATCATACCTTGCCTACGCCTAGAGTTCCTTTAGTGGGCAGAGGCCTGCCACCAAAACAGGGGACTACCATTCACATTACCCCCTGCCACCCAAATCTTAACAACAGATGCATCAGACTATGCATGGGGGGCTTAGCTGGTAGGTAAGTGCATTCAGGGCAAATGGAACCCAAGTCAAATGCACCTGCACATAAATCAAAAGGAAATGCTAGCTGTACAGAATGCTCTGACAGCCTTCAAGGACCACATTCTTCCAGGACAACTAATGATAAAGACAGACAACACCACTGTCATGCGGTACATAAACAAGCCGGGGGGTACACATTCTTACCCCCTCTGCAGACTAGTCATGGCATTGTGGAACACAGCTTTGAGCTACGAAGTGAATCTACAAGCTCAATTCCAGCCAGGAAAACTAAATACACTGGCAGACGGACTAAGCAGAAATCTCATGGACCCACACAAGTGGAAACTGGAACCAAGAATTTTCAACATGTTGACAAGCAAATGGGGAGCCCAGATATAGACCTGTTTGCCTGCCCCCAGAACCATCAACTGGACACATTTTGCACAAGGATTCCCCACAAGCTAGCTTGGAAAGTGGATGCTCTATCCTTCATCTGGAAAAACCTATCAGTTTATGCCTTTCCCCCTCTGCCTCTGCTCTCCAAGGTACTACTAAAGATCAAACAGGACAAGCCAAGGATGATTTTAATTGCACCAGACTGGCCTCGCCAACACTGGTACCCACTCTTGCTCAGTGTGTCATGCTTGGCTCCATGGCACCTGCCTCAGACTCCTTCCCTGTTGTCTCAGCAGGAGAACCAGATTCTGCACCCTCAGCTGCAAGCCCTGAACCTATCAGCCTGGATAATTACCTAATCTCTCCTTTACCATCCCTCAGTAAATCAGTGATGGATATCATTTTAGAGGCAAGGAGGCCTAGTACTAGAAAATCTTATGCAAAATGGAAAAGATTTTGTGCCTGGAACCAATCTCAAGGAATGAACGCAGCAGTGCCCAATTTACCTCAGATTCTACAATACTTGACTGAGATGCTTCATAAGGGCTTGTTCTTTTCCTCCATCAGAATTCATGCCTCAGCCATTTCAGCTCATTATAGCACAGAGTCTCCCCTCATCTCTCACCCACTGTTCAAGCAGTTCCTCAGAGGGGCCAGAAATTTAAGGCCACCCAGGAGAGCTCCAACTCCAGCCCGGGATCTTAACTTTGTTTTGGAGAAACTCACTCTTCCTCCTTTTGAGCCAGCTGCTACTGCAGATTTAAAGTTTCTTTCGTGGAAAACAGCTTTCCTTTTAGCAATCACATCTGCTAGAAGGGTATCTGAATTACAAGCCCTTATGGCAGTGGAACCTTTCATCATCTTTCATGCGGACAGGGTGTCCCTCAGAACCAGTCCCTCCTTCATGCCCAAGGTGGTATCCAGTGTGGCTCTTAATCAGTCCATTCATTTGCCTACCTTCTTTCCTAACCCACAGAACAAAGGGGAATGGATACTGCACTCTTAGATCTGCACAGACAGCTTCTACTTGGACAGGACTAAACCTCAAAGGAAATCTGAACAACTGCTGGTGGCATTTACTGCAGGGACAGAAGGGAAAGCTATTTCAAAACAAACCATTTCAAAATGGATAGGCCACTGCATTAATTTCTGCTATAAGCACCATGGAAAACGTATCCCACAGGGCATTAGACCCCAATTCAACCAGAGCTGCATCTACCTCTACAGCCTTTCTCAGGGGTGTTCCTACTAGGGACATCCTAGAAGCTGCTACCTGGAGTTCTGTACATACTTTCACCAAGCATTATCATTTGCCAATTATCTCTAAATCCAGAGCTGGTTTTGCCACTGCAGTCTTGCAGGGCCTTATAGCTGGTCCTAATTCTATTTAAATTCCTCCTCCCAACCGTAGCTTTGGGAATCTACCCAAATGTTATGACTGCAACAGTGAAACACGAAGAACATAGTACAGTTGTGTACACTTACCATAAATGTAGATGTTTGAGTGTATTCACTGTTGCAGTCCTGGTTACCCCCCCTCCAGCCCCCTTTCTTCTTTTGGCTATACCTGTACTCTCACTTAGTATGCTCAAAAAGCTTTTTGGTGTATTTGCTTTTTTGTTGGAAGTATATCCTTGTATTTATAGATTTAATTGCTTCCCATTGGAGGGCACCTGACATCTGGGGCAAGAAAAACTGATGTAATGGCATTGGCTGCATGTTTTATACCCCTGATGACCTGACGTCATGGAAGAAGGGATAGCAACCGAAGCAGGACCCAAGACTTTGTTAATCAGGCCGACTGAGGGATACTGCAAGCAGATAACCCAAATGTAATGACTGCAACAGTGAATACAGTCAAATATCTACATTTATGGTAAGTGTACACAACTGTACTTTTTCTTGAAACAAGTCAGCAGTAAAGAAATTAAATGTAAAAAACTGTTGAGAGCATTACTGTGTTCCTGACTTTCTATAAACATAAGTATAATCTTATGTTTGCATTTTTGTACGTGTATGTGAGTCAGAGTTTGTGTGTGTGTGTGTGTGTGTGTGTGTGTGTGTGTGTGTGTGGCGCGGCGCATGTCTGTGGTGTCTGTATGAGTGTGCATGCGCATGTTCACACACGAATACACTCACATAGAACACAAACACACACGTTTTAGTTTGTGGAGTGAGACAGTGCCTTGTGGAATGAGGGGGTTACATTCTAGAAGATGGGGTACAATTCCATAAGTCTTGGCTGGCAGAAACAAAATCGTAGTTAATGAAAACACTGCAAGGAGAGACCTTAGAGAGTGAGGCCTACACCAAGTCTTGAAAAGCAGGGGCTTCAAGGAATAGGGGATGTAGCTGAGTCTTGGCCTACAGCTCTGGATCTCCTAAGACCAGACTTATTGTAAGGTGATCTTAAAGCCTTAAAATCCTCCTGAAACTGTACCCTGACACCAGTGAAGGTGGAAAAGTAATATACTTGAAAAAATTTAATGTTATGGGTACTGGCAGTAAATTAGATGAATATGATTTTAAAGATTGTTCCACTCAAGTAAATTATATTACAGGTGAATTGTTGATCAAGTTTTTTAATCTGTTCTTCCTCCACTTATCTTCATCTTTAAGACCACTGATTAAAATGATGCGACAGTAAAGTGCATGTGCATATGTAACTGTAGAAGTGCTCACCAGTTGCCTCCACATTCTTGGAACCCACAGCACAGATAGAATTAGTCAAGCAAAACTTTAATTTCATTCCATGTAAACAGCTTAAAAAGCTGTTCAATAAAGACCTCAAGCATTCATAAGTATATAACAACTTATCATTTACTCACACTTTTTTTTTTTTGCAAACTACTACATGGATACCATTAATCAAGGCAAACATAAATTATTCCTTGTACTCTTACTGATCAAAATGAATATCCATTGCCATTCTGAACAAAATCCTGATATGTACTTCTAGTATATCAAATCTGTGAAGCATTTAGAGGATGCAACTATCATGAAATTCCACACAGACACATCTTCTTCCCTTTTGATTTTATGACTGATGTACAATGTAATTTTGCTCAGCCAACATTACTGGGAAAGTTAAAGCAAAGCAGTAGTCATTGCCATACCATGTAAACCTAAAGCTGAGTACCAAGGCTTAACATGTCTGCACTCTATTTTGCAGTGACCATGGAATAAAGTAAGCAAGTAAATAAATAAATAAGCAGACAAAAAAATAAATGTTGATTTGACCTATTCAAATAACATCAATGCAAGTACAGCTGCTCAAATTCTTATTTTATATTAGCAATATCTGCTGGTGGAAAATTATAGTAAAACGAGCAAACTAACAAAAAAAACTGCAAACAGACACTAATCCACAAACATACTTTGTACATGTTCATTACAACAAAGCCTTGCCATGTTTTAATCTATTGTGATCTATAACATTGCTATTCTGTGTCCATACTACAAGGGCTGTGTTCTGGGTTAATACTTCTTAGTAGCATTCTAAACAAAAATATGGGGCTCTAAAGCCCACTTGTTCCTTTCCTGCCTTCCAAAACAGCATTTTCTTGCCCCCAAATTATTTATATTATAACAAAAAGATGTAACTGTATACAATATTTACAATCATGTTAAACCAAGTAGATCACATTTGAAATTTTAAGCACTGAATTCTCTTGTAACGTCTGACAATCATTTGCTTGTAGTTATCTCATAACAATTTTAATTTAGTCCAATATTTGAAATGTATTTTTTACCATTTGATCTCATAGCTACAACATACATTTCTTTTTGACATATAACAGTGACTATTCAAACAACTCACTTAAGCTTTGTGATAACTCACTTTTCCAGCTCGTGATGACTACCTTCCTTGCTATTACTAATAATGCCCAAACCAAAAGGTATTGTAGATGATTTATATAAACAAGAATTGGAGCATTCATTAGTATCACAGTTTCAGTTAATACTCATCTATCCAACCACAATACTTTGAAGTAAGACTGGACATCTTCTCAATACATATTATTCTTTACACATTTTATGATTATGTGATACCAATTGGTCTTCAAAGCTTTTTTACATTTCCAGCATGTAACTTCATTAGTTTTAAACATTTTGCTGATTTTGTATAAGGTAATGTGCATTCTAGAGTAAATATTTTCAAACAGAAACTGTCCAGAAAAGGTACAGAACATTGTTAATCCTATAGATTTTAGGATTAAATTTGTGATACTATTATTATCATTATCATTTATATTAATATATTATTGATTGTATAGGTTAACATAACCCCAATATTTAATACTAATTCTAATACTAAGATCAAAATACAATTTGTACATTTTATATGGAGATGGTTTAATATCACCATTTCTATTTATAAATTTACAAAAAAATTCTAATATTTTAGATAGGTCTTTTTCTCAATTTCTGTCAACAAATTCTTCATTTCTTCAAGTTTTGTTCTTGTATGAAAAATTGACATCCAGCTTACTGGTTCCAATTGAAAAAATATATATAATTGTATCAGTTGATGATATGTTTACCCTGTTTAGGTAAGTTATTTTCAATATATCCTATTGTATTTGTTATCAGAAGTAAAATAAAATAACATTGTAGTATTTAATATTTCTTTTTGTTATATATGCAAGAATGATTGAAAATGGTTTGAGTTTAATGAAATAGTAAATGAGAACTATTAAATTTAAAGGGGCTCAAATTACAGTTAAATGAGATAGCAAAGTAAATAAATTATTAAATTTCATTTAGAAATTAATTCTATAACTGCGGTGGTGGTGCTGCGGTAGCGTTGTCGTCTCATAGCAAGATGTTGTCCCATTTGATTCTCAGCTAGAGCATCTTCTGTATGGAGGCATACGTCAGTGGGGCGCAAGACGTTGTCCCGTTCGATTCTCAGCTAGAGCGTCTTCTGTGTGGAGGCATACGCGAATGGGGCATGCCTTCGTTGAAGGTTGTGTGTCAGGGCTGGTAACCCGGTATGTAAAAATCCACTACCAATCATTAGCGGACCGGAGTTCCGCTGTGGCGACCCCTAACTGGGAAAAGCCAAAAGACACAAAGACACAAAAGAGAAAAATAAGTTATAATGAAATAAACAGATAAGTATAGTATTAAGTAATCTTGTAATACAATGACAGAATCTTGAAATATAAGCTTCATCCATTATACTGAGTATTATGCATAAAATCTATGGGAAAATTTGTTTTACCATTTATTATCTTAGAGTAAGTAAATGAGTAAATTATGTTAAAGGCAGTAAATTAAGCATCAGTTCTCTTCCATTTATACCTATTATTCTGATCTATCTTTTCTACATCTCTTATCTGAAGTCATACTTAATTTTACATGGTTACTATAACAGGGTACTATGTAACTTCACGTCTTTTCACAATAAAACTGCGCATTGAGAAGCTAGATATATTTTACAGATAGAAAGTTGTTTCATTTTTCCTTGATGTTTTTAGAAGATTTTACAGATTTCCAATTAAAATTTTCAGCTAACCTGTTAAAAGACTCAGTCTAGTCCAGTCTGTGGCTTATGTAGATGGCAAGATGTTATCATTTTAAATAAAGGAAACTGCTTCTTTGAGGGTTTAAACATTTTTGGTTCATCTTGTAGGAAGATCAGGAACAATGTGTGGACTTTAATACTATTTTGCTTTAGTTCTTTGATGAAAGGAAGATATAGTTTTCTTTTTTTTTTCCCCCATAACTTTACTGGAGAAGCAATTTTCAAATCTGATATATTAACTCTTACTCTGGGAGAAAGATTTGTCCATGCAGTTTTCAAGATTAAGTACTTGTCAATATTTGAGATATTGCTGACAATAATTGAGCTTGGAGGAGATTTTTTGTTAGAAGGTGTGTATAAGGATCTATGAGGTTTTTCAATCACATGACATAGAGACTCTGGAAGATTCAGAACTTTGGGGATCTATGAAATAAGAAAATGAATCATATGTCCTCCTTCCATGTCCTGTGGCACTCCATATATTCCCACATTATTCCTTATGTTTCTATTTTCTATGCCATCAACCTTTTCCAGCAACCAGATATTTAGTATAAAGAGAAATTCAGTCTGAAATTCTGCTTCCTTGAGTGTTCCTTCATAGTCATTTAAAGTTTCTTCAGTTCCACTTGTTTTATTATTTTTCTGCCTCTCCATACATTTAAGGATATTTATTTGTTGGACATAATCCTCCTTGATAGAGCCAGTCTTATTATCCAACTTATTTATTTTCACAGAAATCTCTTGGATACATAACACAAATTCAAGTTATCTTTTCATATTGTTTTCTTGTGAAAGAGCCTTAGAGTGACCCCTTTTGTTGGTATATACAATGCTGAAATACTGTATGAGCCTCTTCAATTACTGTCATATTGAAAATGTGAGTCTTGAACCCTGTAGAGTAACAGTGGCTCAAAAACAAGCCATACAAGAGGAAATTTGGAAGGTACTGAAATTACGAGTACTAGAAGAATCAACTAGTGAATAGAATAGTATCAAAAGTTAAACAGTATATAAAGGTTCAACAGTTATGCCATCCCATGGGTAGGTGAACTTGTGTAATGGCTGGGCAAGGCCTACTTCCATACCACACTAGACTTGACTAGAGGATGCTGACACAGACAAAATTATCTTCTCCATGGCAGACAGTCTCTGCCAATATACCATGTTACCCTTTGGCCTCCCCAGTGCCCCAGCCATTTTTCAAAACACTAATGGATATGGTCTTAAAACCTCATCAACTATGTTCTACACCCAGCCTCGACAGTTTCAAAATCCATTCAGTGTATCAGGATTCCCATCTCCCATCTCCCAAAGATTCAGGCAGTTTTAGATGCCCTAAGGTAAGCTGGTCTCACCTTAATGCTCCTAAATATAAAGTGGGTGTGACCAAGGTTCATCACTTATGATTTGTCTTAGGATGGGGTTAAGTAGACCCCGGAAGAAAAAACTAAAAGATATAGGTTCATAGGTAGGTACTTGGCTATTAGCCCTAGGGACTATATAAGCCTAGCCAACAAGGTACCCTGGCTTTTGCCACCCAAGAAAATTATTTTCCTGTGCCCCTGTCGAGCAGAGCCACAGAAGTAATCCCTGGGGTGAATTTCCTATTTCCTATCCAATCATCAAGATTTTTCCTGAAGAGTGCTAATGAGGAGCTCTGTTTGACATAAGTAGTCTGTTCCAGAGTATGGGAAGTCTCTGGGACAGGAATCTATCCCTCCAGCATGTTCTGTTTATTGTAGTGACAAGGTTTAGGTCCCTAGAGCATGTAGCTCAGAGGGATTGGGATTTTTTTAAGTGGAGCATGTCCAGCAGCTCTGGGTTTGACATAGCTTTGTATGTTAGGCAGAGATTGCCTCTGAGTAGGCAATATGCGATGGAGTAAAGCTGGAGTTTTTTGAGGCAGTCTGCGTAGGGCATCTGTTTGAGGCCAGTAATCCTCTTTGTGAGGTATTTCTGTGGCCTTTCCAGTTGTTGTAGATGGGTCTAATGAGTGATGAATAGAGAGGAACAATGACCTCTTTTTTTCTGGATGAGAAACCTTTTGTGATGAGGTGAGCCACGTAGAAGGATTTCCTGACCACTGTGGTGATGTGATTATCAAAGGAGAGACTACTGTCCACCTGTGTCCCAAGGTCTCTTATCACACTTTTGGCGTTACGTAGACTACCACTTATGTGGTAGTTCATGGGTACAGAGTTTTTACCAAAAGGGATGACAATACACATTTTGGCATTGAGCTTCAGGCCATGGCTTTGACACCAGGCATCTGTCTCAGTGAGGCCCTTTTGTAGTATGTCCACATTGTTAGGAGTTTCGATTATAGATCCTAGTTTGCAGTCATCTGCAAACTTTGTTAGCCAAAGACCTTCTGTGTTAGCCTGTACTTCAGAGAAGTAGATACAAAACATGAGAGGACCCAGGACTGAACCCTGTGGTAAACCACTTGTCACTGGTCTGAAGTTGGATTTGGAGTCTGCTACTTTCACAGTGTGGGTTCTGTCCATGAGCCAGTTGGCAACCCATCTTGTGACATAGGGATTTATACCTAGTTTAGTGAGCTTATCTATAATTCCATTGTGGGGGATGGTGTCGAAAGCCTTGACGAGATCTAGATAAGCTATGTGAACCACCTTACCCTCATCTATGGCTTTGGTGACTGCTTCAAAGAAGTCAATCAGATTTAGGAGAAATGATCTGCCTTTTACAAACCTGAACTGGGTAGGGTCCAGAGTTTGGAGATTACCAATGCCTTTGTTTATGAGTTCCATGATGATACGTTCCATGGCCTTGCAGACCAGGCTCATCTGGCTAATGGGGCGGTAGTTCCTGGGGTCTGTTGTGGCTCCCCCTTTGTGGAGTGGGATAACCGTCACAGTGCACCATTCAGTGGGCACAAAGCCTAAGGTGAGGCTATGACTGAACATGGTACTTAGGTAGGGTGCCAGTTCATTCTGTAGTTCATGCAGAACGCAGCCTGGGATATTGTCAGGTCCCATGGATGCTGTGTTTTTGGCTTTGGAGAGTGTGTTTTTTACCTGTGCAGCCATGATTACAGGAACTTTTCATTCTTCCGGTATAGAGATAGGCCTTCTAAGGGGTGCGATGGGGGTAAAGTTAGCACTGAACCTATCTGCCAGGATGTTGGCAATATCAGTTGGTTGTGTATATTTAGTGCCATTGTGCCATAACTCAGAGCAGATCTGAGTGTTGCCATTGAGATTCTTGACATAGCTTTTGAATGCTTTGTGGTTGTCTTTAGAGTCAGTGGGAATTTTGTTTTCGTAACTAGCTTTGGAGGATTTTATGAGGGAGCTCAGCTTCTTACTGAGGTTGACCAGGGAGTTCCTTCAGTCATGGGATTTTACTCTTTTTTGCAACAGTTTCTTTCTTCTGTTGTAGAGTTTGTTTACGGCAGAGGACCACCTGGAGGATAGCATCTTG
The DNA here is from genome assembly GCF_019279795.1 of Protopterus annectens. Taxonomy (NCBI): domain Eukaryota; kingdom Metazoa; phylum Chordata; order Ceratodontiformes; family Protopteridae; genus Protopterus; species Protopterus annectens. The sequence continues at coordinate 1,092,081,194 of NC_056732.1, forward strand.
GTTCTATTAGGGATAGCATGATCCATGCACTCATGTAAGTGCTTATAAAGTGCATTTGTGTAGGAGTCAGCAGTCGTACCTCTATTGTCCGTCTGCATGGGTGCCATGAAGTTTGCCACTTCTGTCTTAAGAAGTGTGAAGTTGGCTTTGGAGAAGTTTTTTACGGTGGTTTCCCTAATTGGGGGTGGGGGCGGGATGTGGATGTCTAGGGTGATTAGCTTGTTGTCAGATCTGACCAACGAGGAATTGACCTCTGGTGTGGAACACCGGTTGCCCATGTTGGTAATGACCAGGTCTAGGATATTGCTGCTCCTGGTGGGGGTGTGAATAAGTTGATCCAAGGCATTGGAATTTATGAATTCCAGAAAACGTTGAGCAAAAGAGTTGGTACATGAGTAGTTTTCCCAGTTAATGGTGGGGTAGTTGAAATCGCCCATTATTAGGGTGTTGGGTTGTACCCTAATACTTTCCAGTGTATCAAGAAATGAGGAGTGGGAATCCTGGGGCATGGTGGGGGGTCTGTAGCAAGCTACAATTTGGATTGTGGTCTTGCCCAGAGTTAGTTGCACTTGGATAATCTCGGATGCATTATGCTGTGCAACTAGCCTGGAGGTGTGGATATCCTTAATGAATATGGACACGCCTCCACCTTTAGTGCTTCGTTTCGGGTTAGTTGGCCAAAAGGTGTGGTATGAATTATAGCCTGGTAATGCAGGGGTGCTCTCTGGAGCTTTGAACCAGGTCTCTGTCACTGCACAGATGTTGATGTTCTCCATTTTAAGGAGTGCCTCAAGTGAGTGCATTTTGAGGTTTAGACTTCTAGCATTGAGTAGCATTACCCTCAGATTTTGCTTGCTTGTACCTGTTACTGTGGTGAATTTGTCATTTGAACCTTGCCTAAAAAAGGCACTATAGGGGTGGCAAGAGCCTTAACCAGTATCCGGAATCCCAAGGGCGACAGGTGCAGGCCATCTCTGGCAAAGCATCGAAGTTGCCTATATTTCAAACTGAAAAGTAAGTTCAGGCTTTGTTGGGGGTTGCTTGATGTTACAGAAATTAATTCCAGGCTTTGACACAGTGGCCTGTCCCCTACCTGAAGTAATCAAGTACAGGAAGCCAGATAAAGCTAGATAGAGTCCATACATTAATGTAGCTTTAAAGGGCTTAAGCAAAACCTCTGCTCATCTATTCTTCTTGAGTCCCCATGGCTTCTGTAAGCCCTTAACCATTTACATGGCTGTGTCTGTGACTGGGTTGACAGCAGTTCTTACCTAAAAGTTTGACAATGAAAGAATACCCAGTTTGTTACTGAAGAAGAAAATTAAATAAAGCAGTAAGTCAGTAATCCACTGTCAAAAGGTAATGCCTAGCAATAAAATGTGTCATACAATCCCTTGAGTACTACTTGCTAGGCAGAGAATTCACAGTTTTCCTGGATTATGCCCCCCTCCAATAGCTTCATCAGCAGGAGGACAGTGTCAAGCTTTGCTAGTAAGATGCAACACCATGCTGGTGTTCATAGTCACAGTGCATATGGTCTGCACATGGCTTACAGATCTTCCTACAGCATTGAAGCCAATTACGTCAAGCCGAGGGGGGGGGGGTCATAACATGATAATGCCACTGTAGAGCCTAGCCATTTGTACTGATGGGTGCTGTTAGATCCACAAGGTATGTACATCCCAGATGACAATTTGGTAATGAGGCAAAGAAGCAGTGGGTAATAGGGTTTAGTGTGATATTCTTGAAGGCTGGCCATTTAAGTACCTGCCAGGAAAAGGTAACTAAGCACAAAGGTAGGCAGCTACCTATTTAAGCTGAGTCCACAGATGGAATGCAAGTTGTCTTATGGAAAAGAATGACTCATGAAGTTAGCTCTGTGGGAGTCTGCAAAATCTACAGAGCAGGAGAAAAGTGCATCAGTCATTGGAGAGTCTGCACCCTGAGAATGTTAGACGTTTGAAAGCCACATGTCCTGTAGGAGTGGTAAACCAGAGAAGAACATTCAGCACATATCAGAAGGCATTGTTTGAGAGTTGTCTTTTATTTGAAGTCTGTGCCTGCAGTAGTCTTACATTGCCAGAAATGCCAGCTGTTTTGCACAAGGCATGGTAGGAAACATTTCTTTATTTGCCAATATTTTGTGCCTGAATAAAACTGTTATCTTAAGTTTGCTATGGGTTTCCATGTCATAAGTTTTCTGCCTGTTTACATTTAAGTTGCAAGCCTCAAAACATTCACCGATTGCATACCAGAGGTCCAGCAAAAGACTGTTCTTTGAGTTTTTGTCCTATCTGATTAAATCTACTCCTATGTGTTTATGAGAAACTTGACAAACTAGGGCAAGACCTGAGAAGAAAATGCAACCTGTTTTACTCCTTTGGTATGCCTTGATAGTGCCAAACCTGAGAAAAAGAGAAAGATGTTGTTTTACTTTGCTGCATCCATTTCCTAGTATGAATCCCCAGACAGAGAGTGAGAAAATGATTGCCTATTTTTCATTACTCTTAGTATTCGCTACTGAAACACTGAGAACCATTACCTGTTTGTATTGTATTGTAGCAGCCCAACTGAAATAGAGCACTTATGGTCACAAGAATGGTGAGCTGTGAAAAACTGTCACAATTGTTTTGCTTATTTCCACCTGCTGCTACCTTTATCAGTTAACCAATGTTCTCCTGTTAAGTTCTTATCTCAACAAACACCATTTTATAGAGATTGACAAGTGGTGGATACATCTATTTGTTACAAGAGAGCATTTCTCTAAGGAAGAGATTAAGAAGAGACATTCTCCCAGTCATAAAAATCATCATTGTCAGTTAATAAGCATTTCTGCTAACACCATTAAACACGTCATTAACTCTCTGTCAGTATTCACTTTCATCTCTACATTTCCGTTCTCCACAACCTCCTCCTAATTTAAGTTCAGAACATAGATGCATCCTTATCACTGTTCTGCTATACTTTTTGCTTACAGTCAAATCACTTCTTAATGCTAGATGCCTTCCTCGTACAGGATTCCCACAAACCCGCCCCCCATCCATTTGTGCCAGCTTCAAGAGCCACAGCATACATCAGACTCTGCAGAGTTTTACTAGGAGAAATCCTATCAATGGAAAATACTCTGTGACATACTGAATGAAAACAGACAACCCATCCAAACAACACCACAACCAAACATTATCCCCAGTTTGAAATAACAATTATATACTAACTACAACTTTTAGTAGCATTGTCAACAACTCTCTGAACCTTTCTGAAGTACAGTGTATCATTACTTGTATTTGAACCAGCTAGCAATCATTATGTACCTGGTAGCTCTCAATCATCTGATTGTAGTTTATGTTGCACTACTACATAAACAGTAATTTATCAGCAAAACATTTCCCTAGTGGCATTAAATTAACTAATTATCCCTCCTCCCCTGGTACACCCTAGACATCTAAAAACATCAAAAAAGAATTGTCAAAATAACATTAATAGAACACTGATGATCCAGTGGGAAGTGGAATGTAAGAGAACACTGTTGGTGGTGGTGGGTCTTGATGCAGAGAAAGCATTTGACAGAGTAAGCTGGGATTTTATGAGTAGGGCAATGAAAGCATTTGCATTCCCCTGCTACACTTGTTGTTTGTCCTTCGGCTTTTTCCCGGTAAGGGGTCACCACAGCAGAACTCCGGTCCGCTAATGATTGGCAGTAGATTTTTACTAAATGCCAAGGTGCCAGCTCGACGCCCAAACTTCAACGAAGGCACACCCATTTACACACACATGTCTTTCGAACGCTACCCAACCGCGGGGAGGACATGCAGACTCCACACAGAAGGAACTCCCAAGCCAAGCCGAGAATCGAACAGGAGAACCTCTTGCTGTGAGGTAACAACGCTACCGCCATACCACCTTGGCATTCCCCTGCTACACTAATAAGGTTAATTAGGAGGATATGTGAGGGACTGGAGACAAAAATAAAGTGTGAAGGTACTTCTTTGATAAGTTGTGTCTGCACAGAGGAACCAGGCAAGTATGTCTTCTTTCTCTTTTTTTATTTGTGTTATATTTAGAGCCATTGGCAGAGTAAATGTGGGACTCATAAATTCAAAGATATAACTAGTATGGTAATCAAGAAAAGTTGGCTTTATTTGCAGACAATTTTATTTTGTACCTAATAAAACCAGAAAAGAACACTGTTGACAGCTTTAAGTCTTTTCAGGATATAAAATTAATGAAGACAAAACAAAAGCTGTAACTGCAAACGGTGTACCCATGCAGGAATTGGTTCAGCAATACCCATATTTGTGGGGCATGATAAAATGAAGTATTTAAGAGTTTGGGTTAAAAAGGATTCTGTTATGGTAACAAAGGATATGTGGGAAGAGACTAAACAAAATATAATACAAAAACCGAGAAACTGGAAGCTCTTTATTTATGAATATGGATAGCAAAATACAAGCAGTGAAAATACTTTGTCCCTTTAGTTTTATATACAGGTCAGGCATATTTTTATCAACCAGAGGACAAGTTGTGGATTGTAATTAATAAAGAGTTGAAATAATTTATCTGGGAGGGAAAAGGGCAAGGGTGCAGTAGGATAAGTTGGTCCTGTCACTAGAACAAGGTGGTTTAGGACTGTGAGATCTGAGGGGATATTTTTGAGCTAAGAGTTTAGGACTGTGAGATTTGAGGGGATATTTTTGAGCTAAGCAGTAAAGGTTCATATACTTAACACAAACAGAAAGCTATAATTTGGAGTGAAAAGGGATGATGATGAAGTACGGGAGAATCCAAGAAGTAAGGTAAGAGTAGGATTTTAGATGCAGATCTGTAGGGAAAATAACAGCAGCGATACAGAATATTATATTCATAAAGTAGCAGAAGAAGTAAGCCAACTTGGGAATAGAGAAAGAGTATGCTGATAGGGATGACTGCAAGTAGGGGTACAGAGAATAGGCAAGAGGGGGCTAGAATTTACTGGAGAAAACTGGCAAAGGAACCAAGGTGTTGGGAGCAAATAACTAAAAGGGATGGGTAATAGAATGGGAAGAGGTCAAAAAGATACTTAGATTGCAGGCTAGAGACTGCCTTTCCTATCAGGGATTGATGTCTGAGTACAGGAAAAGAGAAAGAGATAGGGGACTCTTAAGTGAAAGACCTGCTATGATATAGGTTTTAGCTGAATCTAGAGCTTACCAGCTGCTGTTAAAGAGGAATAATTAGAAGGGCATATAAAGTATTGCATGATAACTATAGGAGCCAATCAGAGGAGGTTAGAAAAGGCTGGAAAGAAAGTCTGGATAAGCAATTCACAAGGAGACAGTGGGAGGACATATGTATGGCTCCCAAGTTTACAACAAAGTCTAGAAGATTTAGGAGTTTTGTTTGGAAGAATTTGCACATGCATTTTTGTACCCCAAGCAAACTCCAAATAATGTTTCCTCCTGTAAATGGCAAATGTGGGAGGTGTGATGGGGAAGAAAGGGGTAACTGGGAACATATGTTTTGGGAGTGCAATGATTTGGCAGAATTTAAGAATTCCCTGCATTCTTTCAGAAATATTGGGTGAGCAAATGGGTGTAACTAAATGAATGATTTCTGAGCTAAGATATAGCATCTGAATAGCCTATGCACAGCAAGGCCTTGTTAAGTTTAACAATGGTGGCTGCCAAAAAAAGCAATTACTAGAAAATGGAAATCAAAGTCTAACCCAACTGTATTTGAAGTAGTGAGTATCGTAACAGAGATAAAAGAACAGTAAGTGGGATCTTTAGAAAAGGTGAGGAGCAAATTACATAGAAAAAAAATTGGAAATTGTGGGAACAGTACATGCAGAATAATGTTTTAGAGGAGTGAGGTTTAAAGGGGGGAAGGAAGGAACTGAAATGTATGTAATGCAGGGATGATGATAATTAGGTTCATAGGTTCAGGTCATACTAGGGGCTATGCCCAAGGGGCATTTTATAAGCCTAGCCTATAGTTATGTTGCTGTGCTCTATAGTTGCTGTGCTGGGTATCTCTGCACCCCTGCATCAATGCAAAAAGGGTATATCTGCAGGTCCCCTCCCTGCCATTGGTCAGGATTTGAACAAACAAGACCAGAGACCTCTGAGGGATCACATGCACCGATTGTCCCTTTCAGCTAATTATCCCTCCAGGGTTGTCAAGTATCTCCTCCAGCACGGTTTAATGTTTATTTTTTTGTTGAGGTTTTTTCATCTAATCTTTTCTGGTTTTGTTGAGGGATTATATATGTTTGTCACAGCCTCATGTCTCTGGGTGTGATATACCTTATATATGTCACACTGGTCATAGCTCTGAGCTTCATTGCATTAGCATTCATAGAGTTTTCATCCTTCAGTCTTTTTCCTTTGGGGCCTTTCTTTGGGGCTTTATCCTTCAAACTTGGTCTGTCAGATACATTCAGGGGGGGCATGTTCTCAATCATAGGTCTCAATAAGTGATGACAAATATGACCTCCGATGATCTAGAGATGGGTCCTCCTGAATCCCTGTGATCTAGATGTGAATCCTTCATGATCAGGTGGTTTTTAGTTAACATTTTAGAACTACTGTCAACAACAGGCTACTGTCAGTCTGGGTCCTCTCTGTCAACCTGACCTTTCTGTGCTGATTGCTTTTGCCACCTATATGGTAGCTAGGGTGGTATACCTTTTTGGTAAAGGGTATGACTATGCATTTTTTAACTATTAACTTTGGGCTTGGCTGGGCACCAGCCATGGCTCTGTGAGTCCCCTTCTGGAGTGATATTTGTGTCAGATGTTATCTTTCTATGGAGCATGGTTTGCAGTGCAGTCATGCAGTCACTTGCAAACTTTGTCAGCTCCTGTGTTGCTATGTGTGAAGCAGATGTAGATAAAAACAAAAGTGTGGAGGAGGACACCAGGACTGAGCACATGTGTTGACAGGCTTTTGAGTGGACATGGCTCCAGCAACTCTGACCCCCTGTGTAGTCCTCACTTAGCCAGTTTGCAAACCACTCTTGATGTATGGGTTTACATTCAAGCTGATGAGTTTTTGATGATACCTATATGATGAGTGGGGTATTGTGTCAAGGCCTTGCCAGGTCGAGGTAGGTATGGACTGCGCCTCCTCTCATCAATGGCCTTGTGACTGTCTCGAAAAAGTCAACCAAGTTTAAGAGGCAGGATCTGCCTTTGACAAAGCCAAACTGAGTTGGATCCAAGGTCTGCAAGTTCCCTTTATATTTCTTTTTATGAGTTCCATTATCTCCCTCTCCATGGCTTTGCAGATAAGGCTTGTCAAGCTAAATGGGGTAATAATTTCAGTCTGTGGAGGCACCGCCCCCTGATGAAGGACCACAGCGCGTGGGCGCCACCCCTTGGAGTGCGTCCTGAGGGTGAGGGCTAGATTAAACAGCTGTCCTAACTGTGGGTTTAATTCCTCATTGAGTTCATGAAGCACACAAGCGGGGGACACCATCGGTCCCATGGATGCTGTGTTTTGCCTAGTAGAGGGCACAGGTTCTCCTGTGCTGAGATGTTTGGTTGGGGCTACAATCTCTGAGATATCCTATCTCTTTTGGGGGGGGGAGAAGTTTGCACTGAACCTGTCAGCCAGTATGTTGGCAATGTGTGTAGGTTCAGTAATTTCACCATCATTTTGAACTAATTCTGAGCATATCTGGGAGTTTCCTCCTAGGTTTCTAACATAGCTAAAGAAGGCCTTATGATTCTCTTAGAGAGTCCTTGGCTTTTTTTTCTCAAAATTTGCCTTGGATGATTTTATGAGGAGCTAGTTTTTTTTACTTATAATGATCAAAGGTGTCTTACCTTTCAAGGATTTTGCTCTATCTTGTAGTAGCTTCCTCCTTTTGTTTTATGGCTGGGGTCCACCAGACTGGACGCTTACCTTTGGTACAAAGACTCTTAGTTTTGTTTGGGATTCCCTGATCCATGCAGTCCTGTAGCTGCTGGTAGAAGGCATTTGTAAGTGATTCAGCGGTTTGAGTAATGTTTACCACTGCAGGGGGGCTTAAAAGGAGACCCCACTAGTTTTTAGAGGTGTGTGAAATGGCTTTTGAGAAGTTTTTCACTGTGGTCTTTTAGATGTATTAAATATATATGATGTATAATGCTTGTAACTGTGAACATGTTAACATGGGTTGTTTTCTTCTATGTAAATGTATGTTTGCCTGTATCTTAACAGATAATTCATTAAAGATGTTAAAAAACACTTTCTATTAAAAAAAAAATTGTCAAAATGTACGCAATGTGGGTTGAATACAGAGCCATCAATAATCATCATGTTGTTGTTGTATCTTTCGGCTTTTCCCGGTTAGGGGTCGCCACAGTGGAACTCTGGTCTGCTAATGATTGGCAGTAGATTTTTTACGTACCGAGTTGCCAGCTCTGACGCACAACTTTCAACGAAGGTACGCCCATTCACGCATGTCTCCCCACAGAAGACGCTTTCGCTGAGAATCGAACAGGACAACGTCTTACTGTGAGGTGACAATGCTACCGCAGCACCGCCACCACAGTGCAGCCATCAATAATCATCATGCCAGTGAAAAATACTGCCTTCTCAGGAATGCATGTATGAGTCAGTAAAGCAAAGCAAAGCATCATATACAAAAACACCACTCAAACTAATCTGACAGGAAATAAACTGACTCACAGGAAAATGCACTACTCAAAATACTAATACTTTTATTCTGTTTATCATGGTTTCTGTGAAACCATGATAAACCAGCCCAACATCAAAAGGTGATCCATTAACCTCATAGTTTGCTAAAATAGAAATTTCAGAAGGGAAACGTTCACCTAACCAAATCACTCCACAGTTAGATAAACTTCACCTCTACCTTACCCTTCCTTGTGTTGCTTGTATATTATATTAATGAATTGTTCAAGTTCACGTACCTCTGTAGGCACTCTGCATCGTATGCTGTCTGCCCAAAGTTTCTACATGGATGCAAACTGCTGTAAGGCTTACTAATCCCAGGTAATACTAATAAGAGTTATCTTTAAGCTGACAAAACATATATCACAGCAGTCTGCTTTACAGCTAGTATGTACCAACTACTCATTATTCAAGTGGCACAGTGGTGCAGCAGTTAGTGTTGTTGCTTCACAGCAAGAGGTTCTCTGGTTCAATTCTCAGCTGGGGTGTCTTCTGTGTGGTGTCTGTATATCCGCCCTGTGTTTGTATGAGTTTACTCCCACATTCCAAAGACATGCATCTGGAGCATTTCTCCCTGGGCCTCTGCTGAAAATTAGCTCTGTTCCAGTCACATTTTCCTGGTAAACAAATGTTAAATAAAGAAAATTGCAAATTATAATTACCACTGGATGGCTAAACTTTCAAAACCATGTTTAGTTTGTCAAGTGTAGTTGACTCAAAATGTCTGCAAATCAACCTTTGCTTTGAATTAGCATGCCTGAAAATTTGGTACCATCTAGTAAAAACTCTAATCATCCAAAACAAACTTTCTTAAGTATTCCCAGGACTACAAGTGAGTCTGGAGATAGAATATTTTTGCTTCCTAATAATCTCAATGTCCAGAACTCAACAAGTTTCACCCACTTACTTAAAATTTGTCTGTGTTGCAGCAATAGCTGTACAAACTGCCTTATTCAGTCACTACTGCATTATATCTCCCCTTAACCTTCTACCACTCTTAATAACCTAAGTTATTTTCTTTGTGCTCTGGACTTACTAGACATAGCCCTATTTACTACTGACCATTGTCATTAAGACTGTTCCCAAACTGTAGTCTACCACCACCTCCCACAGTTGACCATCACTGCCGCCACCGCCTCTCCTCAATCCCCAAGTTTACTGAACCTGTGTTAGACTCTCCTGGGCTCAACACAGCCCACTTCTAGGGCCAGTGTGAAGATCAGTGGTACTCATGTGGAGTCATACTATCAATGATTGTGCCATAACTCCCACCCCCTCACCCCCTTGTGACAGCCTTGCCAGCGCCACAATAGCTGCCTTCTGGAAGTGCATGTGTGTTTCTTCCTGTATGGAATCTCCTGACTAAGCAGCTGATTGCTTATGCAGCATGAAGCTTGCCAGGCTCCTAAGGTTCTTATTGAAGCGAGCCTAGGCTGCCTCCCTCCTCCCAGGATGGGTGAGCTGACATCAACCACTCACTGCCATCCTTTGTCTGTGGCCCCTCTAGCGGCAGTGCCGTTAATCAAACATGGATCATCTGGAGCAACATAAAAGCTTTATCCCTCTGCATCATGGGGCCATGAGCCAAGCTATGGCCTGTTTTGGCTACTTCTATTACCTGCTTATATGTCTTCAAAATTATTTGAGACATGTTCTTGTGATGTCTGAGCCCTGGCCCAGCAATCAAGGAGCCTCAATCCTCACCACTAACACCAGTGAGGAGCATCTCATATAGAAGGAAAGGATAACAAATACAGTAAAGTGCAATTTCCCTTAAGAGCAGCACAGAGATCACAATCAGTCCGGGGCTGGTCACTCCCTTGCTCTCCAGATCCCCAATAAGACTCCCCTGCCTTCTGCCTAGCAGTTCTACCATGTAATTAACATCACTTACCTTTCTTACCACCTTGTAGGGTCCCTCCCAAGCTGCTTGCAGCTTGTTGTGTCTGACAGGAATGAGAACCATTACCTGCTGCCCCACAGCATACTCTCTAGCTCGAGCATTCCTGTCATACCACACCTTTTTCTGTTGTCGGGCTTCTGCCAGATTCTCCTGGGCCAAGCCCATGAGATCCCTGAGCCTTGTCCTGAGGCTTAGGACATATGCTAAACAGACTCATTGTGAGACTCGCACTCACCTTCCCACTCATCTCAAATTAATTCTAGTGGTCCCCTCACTCTATGCCCATACAGCAACTCAAAGGATGAAAAACCTGTAGATTCCTGGGGAACCTCTCTGTAAGCAAACAACAGATGGGGTAAATATTTGTCCCACTCCCTCTTTAACTGATCTGCAAATGCCTGTAGCATGGACTTGATTGTAGAGTTTAACCTCTCAACAAGACCATTAGTCTGGGGATGGCAGGGATGGTCTTCATGTGCTTCACCCCACAGGACATCCACAGACAAGCCATCAAGTCTGACATAAAATTGGCACCTCTGTCAGTCAGTATTTATTTTGGGAAACCTACCCTGCTGAAAATCTCTAACAAAACATTTGCCACCTTCTCTGCCTCAATGGAGGACAAAACTAGTGCCTCAGGGTATCGTGTAGCATAATACACTACCACTAGGATATACTTTTTCCCTGTGGAACTTGGGGTACTCAGAAGACCCACAATATCCATAGCTACCCTCTGAAATGGCTCCTCAATCACAGGCAAAGGCATCAAATGAGCTCTGACTGTGTCTCCTGCCTTGCCTACCTTTTGGCACTGCTCACAGATCCTGCAGTACCTGGTTACATCTCTGGAAATTCCAGGCCAATTGAACTTCTGCATAATATATCTCTTTTTACATTTTATGCCCATATGATCTGCAAAGGGAATATCATGGGCTATGGCTAGAAGCTCCAGATGGTAGGCTCTAGACACTACCAATTTATGTACTGTCTCACCTTCTAGCCCTCCCTCAGGGGTCCACTGTCTGTATAGTAACCCTTTGTCCCAGTATACAGATTTCCCCTTTCCTTGAGAATCAGGCGCCTCTCTAGCTACCTGCCTCAGGCCTTGCAGTGTAGGGTCTGAGAGATGAGCCTGTCTCAACTCTCTCCTTGTAACCCTTCCCAGCTCCCCTTCCACAGGAAGTCTGGCATCCTCGGACAGTGGTGCATCACTGTCAGCCTGGGTACTACTACTCACCTCTACTTTTGCAGTCACTATGTCCAAGGGACCATCAGTACCCACAAGCAGCTGTGGCTCACATTCAGTCTCACTGCTACAGAGTAGCTCCCTCCCTGAAGTAACCACCTCAATAGCCCTGGCTGCAAGTATGCAGTCTGTCTGGGTCTCCCCCAGGCTACCAGACCCACATGCTTGTCTCCTAGCCTGACTGCATGTAACTGCATAAGCATATGGTACTGTCTTATCCAAATTCTTCCCTATCAGGACATCTGCAGGATGGTAGTTCGGTACCCCTTTTGTCTCAAGACAACCTACTGTTGACATTTTGTCTTTCCCACTTACTGGCTCCCTCACCTTTTCTTCCCCACCTTACCTCCATGGACACCTGTATGCCACATGGCCCCACTGGTTGCATTCTAAACATTTAACCCTAGCTCCTGGACATGTACCTGGACTAGTGGCTTCCCCTGTTACTGGCAGATTCTGTTGGTGCAGTCTATGCTGCCCACCAGGGGTTCCTTTAGACCCCTGAGCAGTACAGGGGGCCCCTTTCCTGTGCAGGGCTTCCCTGCTTGCCAGGTATAGGTCTCCCTTCTTCTCCAACTCATCTGAAGTAGCACATTGTCTATCAGCTAACCAGATCCTCATGTCCTCAGGCAAAGTGCTAAGGGCTTGTTCCCTCACCAAAAGGTCTGCCAGCCCTTCAAAAGTGGTGACCTGACATCCACTCACCCACGTATGGAAATAAGTGATCAGTTCAGCAACATATTCACACACACTTTCGTCTGCCTTGCATCTATGCTCACGAAACTTTTTCCTATATGTTTCAGGTGTTAGCTTAATCAATTCTAACAAGTGATTTTTAACAGCAGTATAATCAAAACATGCAACGTCAGACATTTTTTACAAAACAGTTACAGCTTTACCATGGAGTAAGGGGGTCAGAAACCGTACCCAGAGCCTTTGGTCAACACTATACTGTTTGCATACCCTCTCAAACATATGAATGAAACTATTAAAATTATCCCCCTCTTTAAACTGTGGAAGAAATTTACTGACCTGTTGTGCTTCTGGGGTCCAGTTACTCCCTTCCCCATTACCTCCATGACTCTGGCGATGAGTCAGCATTTCCCTCTCATGCTTCCTCTGCTGCTCCTTTTCATCAGCTTCCAGGCATAGCAGTTTGTCATTCTCCTCAACCTGTAGACTCCTCAGTCTCTCAGCTGCTTCTATCTCCAAACGCCTGGCCTTCAACTCAAGTTTCTTTAGCTCCAGATGGATTTTCTCTGCAGAAAGGTTGAGCTGTCCATTCTCTGAGGGTATTATATCTCCACTGCCAGTCTGAGTGTCCTCCTGGTTGCTGTTTTCTGATGCAGCTGTAACCAAGGCTGCAATCAGGTCTGCCTTAGTCAGGTTTCCATGCACCAGTCCCCTAGCCTGGCACATCTCCGCCAGCTGGCTCCTTGTCAGCTTTACATACTCTTCTGCTGACATGCTGCCTGCTCACCCTGACTAACTAAGCTAACAAAATAAATAAAACAATTGTGATCTGAACTCTGAGTATTCACTGAGTGGCTGATTTACAGTACAAAACACCTTCAGAGCTCACTGTACACAAGCTACAGGAATTCACTCTACCCACACCACCACAGGCCAATTAGTATTTGCCAACCAGTTAATATGTGGAGTGGATATCCCACCACTGCCAAATAATTAATATGTGATGCCCGTGCCCTAGCCCAGGAACGAGGAGCCTCAGTCCTCACCACTAACACCAGTGAGGGGCGTCTCATATAGGAGGAAAGGATAACAAATACACACAGTAAAGTGCAATTTCCCTTAAGAGCACACAGAGATCACAGTCAGTCCAGGGCTGGTTGCTCCCTCACTCTCCAGGTCCCCAATAAGACTCCTCACTGACACAGCTTTAGGGTCCAAATCACAGCCTAGTGGGCAAGCTAAAACCTCTAGCACCCTCTCTGTCCAACCAGTGCTTCATGTCCCTGGCCAGGTAGCTGACACACACACACACACACACACACACACACACACACACTTTGAGAAGAGTTTATACAACCACACAAACACTCCTGGGAAAGGCTGGCACAAGTTCTCCAGCTGTGCCCCTTTCTCCCAGACGATATTTTAGTACCAGCTGCCACCACCCACTAATATTTATCAGCTACTCAAAGGCCCTTAAAAGGGTGTCCAATTTTTTCTGTGCAATATTATTATCCAATTGGTAGTATATCCCAGGGCTAAAGCTACTGGAGTGGCTTTGTACAATTTTACCAAAGGCATGCAAGTACTCTAAAGAGCTTAAATTATCCCTACAAAAACAGCCACAGTTGAAAGGGTTTAACAATATTTAATAACAAATAGTCAAAACACAAGACAATACTTTTTACTACACAGTTCTAGTCAAGAGTTCAGAGATCACAGAGAAATACTTAAAATAATTCAGTAGTACAGTTCTGACATCACAGAAAAACACTTACTAGTTTCTAGCTATTTCTAAGAGAAAACACAAATCTAAGATAAACTTACATATAGAGCAAGACAGTGCTGGTGAGATGATCAAGACAAAAATGCTTAATGCTCTCTGATTCTCTCTGTTTTTAAAATCACATTCCTGGTTCACATTACATCATTCTTCACACTTCCCTGGGGTTCCCAGGCTAACAGGCTACATTCTTTAGTAAGCTCACACCAGGTCAGGAAGCAAAGCCATTAAAGACATTTATGCATGCAAATTCTTCTCATTAACTCTGGCCTTACAACAATAGCAAGAATTCCTTCATCTAGACCAGCCGGAGCCGTGTTTACATCAAAGGGTCACAGCATGCTTTACTTGGTCAGTAGAGTATTTTTACCATTTAAGACAACAAGCCTGTGGTTTACATTAATATTTACAGATGGCAGAATTATCTCCAAAATTCTATCTGGCTAGGCTGACAGCCTTCATCTGTCTTCACCCAATCTTCACAGTTCTAATGAAACGTTCAGAGAGTTTTACTAAGATAGTTACCTACAGAGCTTCCTTAGACTATGATAGTAGCTTTAAAGGCAAATAATTAGATTTTTTCTTGAATTTACTAAAAATAAAAGGGTATTTTGTGTGTCACAACATTTAAAATTACTATAAAAGTTAGATAGACAGATTAGATAGATAGAGAGAAGAGAGAGAGAGAGACTGGTAATAACAGAGTAATTTTCTACTACAAGAAAGACAGAGGCAACTATAACTTTACTTTGAATAAACAGCAAAGAGTTTGTATTTGTTAAAAGAAGGAAAAGAGTGGACATAATGGAGCCAAATTAAGAATTTGAGAACAAAGAACAAACGGAAAGCAAAGTATTTTGCGATGTAAACTTTCCTTAATCATGCTAGGTACAAGGTCAGGATAACTGGATCTACATGAGAAACAGAAGACAGTTACAGAATCTCCCTAAGAAAACTATGAAATTCTTAAATTTCCTCGGCACAGATTATATCCTTTTTTGCTGCTCATGAACATTTTTAACTGTCTCTATGATGACTTGTTGGCCGAGTCTGAGTTGAACAACCTGAAGTCAGCATCTTCTGAACGTAGCATTATTAACCTGAAGGACAATAAATAATGGTTAATATAACTTTAGTGGTAGTACAGGGACTGGTACTTTTAAATACTTGTAATTCTGGTAGCATGATTAAAAAAAAGTCAGATATTCAGACTGCATTTATATGAATAAATGTGGCTGTGCATGCTAAATTTCATACGGGACACAGTTGGGGTTAGGATATTTTGTAAACTGTGTATAACTGAATGAGAATCAGTTTTTATTTCTGAAGCAAAAAGGGATGTCATGCTTTGTAATATCTGAATCTATAAGAAGAAGAATGTATACCTCTTTAAGGGAGCTTAGCATGAAGGGACCTGTGTGTCATGTAACTTTGCTAGCCCCTCAGTCTGTAATAAACTGTGATGGGATCAAGATCTTTCTACATGAATACCTCCTCCATGTGGTTGTCATGTACATAAGCAATAATGTTTTGTTCTTTTTTCTATATGCTTTTTGTCACCACAACTGCCAACCTTCAAGCATCTCCACATCAATCCTGAGCTCATTTGCTCACCCATATTAATATCATACAGTAATGAGAACTGATCAGAGTGGGCTGTCATCCAGGCAGCAATGTTGGTTGTCCATCCCTTGTTGTCATGCTGTCAGCAACAGCATTGACTGTAGTAACTGTTTTTAAGTTGCTGAGAGCAGTCTCGGACATTATTTAATGTCACAACAGAGTGAAGAAATCAAGAGTCACAAAGTTTAAGTATGGGACAGGGATAGTGGGGAGGCTGGGACAAAATCAAAGTAACACTTCTGTGTTCAGAGAAACAAAGGACATGGAGTCCATTGATTCCTTAATTTAAAGGTGAAGCTATACTACCATGCTCCCTAAATTCACAGGTAATTAAATAGATTCTGTGAAATGGGTGCAAACACTGTGAGTTCACATTTCACTATGAATTCTAAAACCAGAATTTAGTGTGGATTGTGACTGCAGTTTTTTGGTAAGAGAGGCTAAATGCCAACCATTTTCCAAGCATTGGTACTTTACATTCTACATCTCCTTCCACACTGTAATTGCCTCCCAGCTCCGAAGTGCTTGCATTACAGTAGAATGGTAAGGAACAAAGTCACGATGAGCTCACTAGGAACTGTCAATTTATCCAACAGTTGAGTCACTTAGTAAATGGACTAGCACACCACATCTGTTTTCAGATAAGAAAAACAATCAGATCTGTAGGTTCACTGACAAACTATACCATTAGATATGACATGTGTTACCAGCAGAAAACATTAGCCAAGAATTTATTTTCTGATATCAGCTCATTTTCCTTTGTTATCTTACCTCTGCCTTCTCCAACTGGGTAATAACATACACTCAAAAAAGGATCGTGCAACTAAGATCACAGTAGTAAGTAAAAGTACTTTCAGAAACAGATTGCATCTACCTAAAAAACACATTTCAAGAATCTTAGACCATATGATGTGTCATGAAAGCAAAGTATACCCCTAGAGAATTTATATGAAACAGTATTGTACATTTTTGAAAATTCCTCCTACCTGATTGGCTAAACACGATTTTTTACTAGTTTTAAAATATAATTACTATGTCAAAAATATCAGTTTAGCTAAGGAGTAAAGGACTGATAAAGTTAGTAAAATTACAAGATCAGAGTCAAAGTTGCAAAAATCTTGTTTTAAAAATAGCACAACACTGTATGAATGCAGTTTTCTCAGATGTAGTCTCCTCAGAGCACTATGTGGTGAATGCACATCATAAATACTAACTATTCAACAGAAAAGTACAGTGACCATGTTGAAAACACATCATTAATGGCATTTAATGTAGTGGAGTGGTATACTTTGAATATACTATGTTTACATGTTGTGAACAGCCATGTGTGTATGTGCAGTATATCTCTGAATCTCTGAAACATCTCCACTGAATCCTTTCATCATGACAGATATGAAGATGCCACATGCAGTGAATTTATTTAAAAAGGTCAAATCACCCCACCCCATTTTAACAAGGTTATTGCATAATAGCAATAATCAGCCACACACAGTAACATGTACCCTAATGAGTAAATGACACCATTTGTGAGTAAATGTGGATCAATCTTATAGGCCAAGATGTGGTATCAGTATGGATACCGGATATTGACATTATCGTTATCTGCTCCTGTTCTCTAGTAAGCAATTACAATTTATCTCTGACAGCAGCTAGTTCAATGCACAGTAACTGGTTCAGTGCACAGGCACCTCTTCTGCTTCCTGGTTATGTAGAAAGACACATGTAAGAACAGAAATGGGAATTCACAACATTCAGCATCGTCTAAATAGCAGATTCTTCTTCTAATTTTGTCACTTCAGGTGAATATGACATGTTCCATATTATTGAAAGGATGAAAAGGATTGTAAATTTCTAAATATTTCTACAATACACAATGCCTTTTTAATTATTTAGCCCATTCTAGGCTAACATTAAAGAGGCAAGAACAACGGACTGTTCCTGCTTACCAAAATGTACATTCTTCTTCTTCTTTCAGCTTTTCCCGGTTAGGGATCACCACAGCGGATCATCTGTCCGCTCATGATTGGCATTGGAGTTTTACGGTGTCGAGTTGCCAGCCCGGCGCCCAACCTTCCACAGAAGGCACACACTCACACCTAGGGCCAATTTAGAGTGTCCAATCCACCTACTGCATGTCTTTGGGATCTGGGAGGAAACCGGAGCACCCGGAGGAAACCCATGTGACCACAGGGAGACTGCAGACTCCACATAGAAGGCACCCCAGCTGAGGTATTCTGAAACATGATGGGGTGGCCATGACCAGCCTACCACTGTTTACCTTGTTTGCACAGCAAGGCCCAAAGCTCATTAACAATTAACAACAGGGAAAACCAGAGCAAAATGAGGAATTTATTGAATATCCTGTTTGCAGCTGTAACAGGGTCTGCAATAACAGTATGTACTACTGAAGTGTGACTGCAGAAAGAGCAGTGAAAGTTATTCAGGTATGCACACCAGCAGATTCTGGGTGATCACACATGCGAAGAAGCAGCAAGAAAGAGAAGTCATGCAGAAGTCATAATGGGCTATTATACTGGTTTTCCCACCTGTTTTTTGACCAAACTAAAGAGTAGAAATGGAAGTACAACAAAGTAATGGAAAAGAGGAAGCAAGCAGAGGGTAGAACATAAGGTGAAAACCTAAGGAATGAGCAGGATGGAGGCAGAGAAAGAAGGAGTAAAATGTTTTTATTGGTCAGGTACCCGTTTTATATATAGTACGATAAAAATGTGAGAGAGAAAGAAGGAAGGAAAGAAGAGGAAGGTAATGGGGTTAGGGGTAGGTAGGAGGGGCACACAAATAAACATAGAGGACCGACAAGACTTAAAGAGGCGAGGTTCTGACACAATGAGAATATGGAGCACAGTGTAGAAGGAAACATCAGACAAACTGACTATTGTGTTTGGAAGGACTGGACAACAAACAAGGACACACACATAAACACAAAAAGGAGAGTAACAACATGATAGTGGATAGGTTGAAGTTGTGTAAATGACATCACTGCCAGCCTAAATGCCATCCTGAGCTATCTCACCACTGGGCCCTGGCTCAGATGGAGGGGCCAGAGTGGGTCAGGGATGTGAATGAGCTGCTGGACAAGGTTTTCTAGATGGCAAATGTGAACATCTAACTTTCAGTTAGTTAACTTCACCACATCATCAGTCAGCAGTGGTAGTAAAATAAAGAAGGTCACCCTTCTGCACCAGTGTGGACTACAGCCCCAACATTTGGTGCAGGGTTGAATAGTGTTTTCCCTCCAGCCAAAGTTTGCAGTTGGGGAGGTGATCCTGGCAGACTGGCTTGGGGTGCATGGTGGTGCCACCTGTGGGAGACTAACAACTCTTGGCAGAACAAAGCGTGCTGGCATAGATGCTACTGCATATAAATGTAAAATAAATAAAAAGTAAAATGTAAAAGAAATGTGTGTAATACAAAGGATAATGAGATTGTGAATGGAAGAAGAGAAAAGTACAGATACAGTGAAAAAAATTCAGCTCCAATGTATTTTTCCTTTACATAGTTATAGGAACTGTACTCAAAACTACAATCAGACACCCACTCCAAACTGTCAGCAATGGCACACTACACAACCAAAGCTGAGAATCAAACCTGCATACATCAGCTCATACAATGCAAAAGACAATGCTGCAACATGTTGAACTACTTAAGACAATCCCACTAAAGTCTGCCTTTAAACTCAGAGTAATAGCATCCAGCAGTCATAATGCTATCGTTGAACTATGGAACTTAGCACATAATAGGCAGGGCAGGACAAAGTTTACAGAGGCAGACAACAGCTATACGCTAACAACAAATTCACAAGTCTTCCTGCAATACAGATACCTGTTCAGAGTTTTATCAGTATATAAATCTGCAGTGTATGAAGCAGGTGTACTTACCGCTGCACCTTTTTTTAGGCATTCCTCCTGTGCAGCTGCACATTCCCTGCTATTACTTCTGGGGCTGTGGAGAGAGAAACAGGAGTGTGTAAGATCTGTGAATACCACACACTGGCAGTATGTATGTGGAGTTAGGATGGGTGTTAATTATAGCGCATTTGTGGTGCTGCAGTTTTAAATTTAGCCTCCTACTGGTTAAGAAGGCTAGGATAACATTGTTTCAGGTGGTACAGTGATGTTTACGTTGTTCACCTGTATGTGGGATCCCCATCACATGTGTTTCAGCCTTTGCCACAGCATTCCAGGCCTCAGTTTTATATTGGGGGCCTTCATAACTCTCCTGTTGTAAATGATGGCTGTGGGACCAGTAGAGTTGGTGGAGGAACATTTTAATTTCCTCCTTACACCACCATTGAGGCCTGCAGAGGGCATTTTCTTCACCTTCAGTAGACCTGGTTTTCCCACAGAAATAGCCGAGAAATATGGCTGGTATCTCATGGCCAGTTTGCTTACCAATATACTACATTCCTGTACTTGTACATTGGAATGCAAGAGGATAAATATGCCCGCACTTTCACTGTTTATTAGCCATGAATACAGCATACAGTACAGTGAATCCATTTCCATTATGTAAGGTATGGAATTCCATATTCCCAGAACCATAGGGCGAATGGTGCTTGTGCTGTATTGCCCACAGGTGCATAGGCATATGCATGATGCCATGTAGAATTGGACATGAAGTTTGGACATTGAGTGTGACAAATTGAGCAATCCAAACAGAATAAGTAGTTGAAGCCCCATTTGCATAATCACCATACCTAGACAACTGAATTTGCATGATGTAAGCATGAGAGACGGTACTGAGCCTCATCACGCTACAGAATAAATCGTTAAGCTGCAAGGTGAAAAGCCATTACAGGTGATGCTACTACCTGACTGCTTACAGGGTAGTTAAGTGCTACTTTTCTGCCTCACTTTTCAAAGTATGGCTATAGTCATCTGTTGTTTTGCTTAACTCTATAATTAATTAGTTCTTACATTACTTTTATGAGTTGTTGAACTGAGGGAGAGTGGTGTTAGAAGGCTAAGGTGATTGTTGCACTGAAGGATTGTGAAGTCTAATGGGAAACATACCCAGTAGCAAGTAATCAGAGCACATGTGAAGACCTTCAGGACAGTTTTCTAGTAAGATCTTGTGTGAAACCATTTGCCTGTTGTATAGCTTCTAACAATAGCATATGTGCAAGTCTTTTAACAAAAATAAGAAACGCTCATGTCACTATGGTGAGTGGAATCTTAAGGGTTTTAGGAGGTATAGAAATTTTTTGTTGGTAGTGTAATGGGCTTGACATTAGATAAAATGTCTAGATAGGCATATATGTCTATAAGATGCACCACCAGCATGGTATACAGACAAGGGGAAGACAGTGTGGTAAGGGGGTGTCTGGAGCAGTCATTACCACCATGCCAATGCAACTTTTTTTCCAAACCTAGAGAACAATGTCTACTAAGGACATGAGAAACAAGAATAGTTACTCTGCTAAGAAAGTTACCCACAAAACAAAATTTATCTGAGGCACAGAAGGAGGTGCTACAGTAGGTCCTCTGCTTCCATGGTCGATGGCTTTTTGGGCAGGATGCTGCCAACTAGGGCTACCAAGACTGTGCTTGTTGAAAAGATCTTGTCGTGGACATTAAAACTGGCCTGGACTGTTTATATGAAACAGTCCACCGCAAAGCCACTGACATTATATGTGCTGTGGAGAAAAAAAGCTGTCTGCTTGACACGAGAAGGAAGGTTGACAGGAGGTGGGATGCCTGTTGAGTCACTTCTGATGGAAATGGAGAAATTTCTGGCATCTATTGGATGCAGTAACACTTCCTCATAGGGACTATGAGAGAATAGTGGGCAGAGCTCCATCATTCATCTAGAGTATCCATTAGAAATCCCCAGATATGTAGAAGCATTACTGTGCAACAGTATACTTAATTTCACATGCCCATGTACTCCATAACCAATTTAGTAAAGTGGTTTACTTTGGATTATATAAGAACATCAGGAATTTAACCTGAATTGTCATCTACATGAGGTACAGTATTTAAATGTTTTGCTTGTAAACACCATTAATAAGACATCTGATTTTGAGGTATATTTTTGGTGCCAAGTTATACTTACACAGGTGCTTTGCTGTGCTCATGGGTGATTGTCTATCCAGTATCACTACAGTGGAAATGCCCCTGCCTGATATAGGAGACCTTCAATTTCTGATTATGATAGTAGGGATGAACTGGTGTAGTGAGGGGTATAGTGTGTGTGTGTGTGTGTGTGTGTGTGTGTGTGTGTGTGTGTGTGTGTGTGTGTGTGTGTGTCTGTGTGTGTCTGTGTGTCTGTCTGTGCTGGACACAGGGATTGTAATGAATGGATCTCCTACACAAATCACAGACACAGCTTCTGTGTCTGTGGACATCCAGGATACACATACCACACAAGAAGAGCAGGTTACTGAGGACATTTGTAAGCAGAAAAGTATGATGCTGTCTGCAGGAAAATCATCAGCATCTGCTATGATCCCCATAAGGCAGGGTGTACACACAGGGAAGTGCGTACGGGTGCTTGTTGGAGACATGGATTACCCTCTCCACTTGAAGTAGCTGTGTCCATGACTGTGACCTGGTGTATGCAGAGGACCATCATGGAGACACAGACTTGTACCACCGCTATCATTTCAAAGCTAATACTGCTAATTAAAGGTGTGTGGGATGACCTCCAGGAGTTCATGTCATCTATGTGTGATAGGTGTATGACGTGTGTTATAGATTTTAAACCTAGTTTTGCTTTTTGCTGTTCTGTGTTGGCTACTTTTTGTGCTCTAGAGTGAACCTAGAGCTTAACTGCACTGAGAGATTCTTAATAAGTTACCTTTTCCCCAAATTTAGAACATAGTTACAGTGCCCCCATGTACTACAAAAGTTAAGCTCTTTTCTGACATCAGAAATTGCATAATAATTTTTGCTGATTTTAAAGCATTATAGCTGTGCTCCATGCACACATGGTTCCGTATACACCTCTCAACTATACAGATTTTTGCAGAATGTCCAGATTTTTGCATTATATTTTTGGTCTATTCCTCATAAAGTTTGTGGTTTTCTGGCAAATCGTTGGTATGATCTGAGGAATGAAGTCACTAAATAATGACATACATTTGAGTTTCAGATTTCAAATCCTTCAGAAAATATATGTTAAAACAAACCATGTTACTCTACAACTTTCTAAGTTTATAAGAGCAATATTTAAAATCTGTCCCTATTTTTGGGCCCTTGTCGCCTCATTTTGTTAGGCTTTGTCCAGATTTCTTGCACTTAAAGGTTGAGAGGTATGGTTCAATAGTGTGATCATGACTTAGCTGCTTTCATTAACACAGGTGTTAATGCACTGTGTGCACTCTTTATACATTTGTGAATCACTCTACCATCTTGTGTCGTGTCTATCCCAAGCATACATGAATTCCACCACATTTTCTTTAAGTTCAAGATCTGGAAACCATCCTAGAAGAAAACCAATCTATGCAGCAGCAATTTATTTGGGAAAAACAACTTCCTCTTATTTCTGCTGAATGAATCGATATCTTCAGATTGCACTGTTGCTTTCCTAAAGATTCTTTTACAAAAGTGTGACATGTTGGCTTTTAATTGCTTTGAAATATTTCAAAGTTTCTGTCATGCATCTTACTCTCCTGTTATTTTCTTTCAGTATATATATTGTAAATTATTGTAAACATGTTGTAGTATGCAGAAATGATCTGAAAAATACGGCAGGGCTAGCCACCCAGTTGTGTGAACATTGGCTTTAGATGATTGTCACTGTTGAAGTAACACTCCAACCCCACATGCAAAAACGGGAAAAAGGGTGTTGTGGATGGGTGGGTTTAGTGTATGAGTTGTGCATTTTGTAGAAACGTCCTTAGGTTGAAATAATATATGGTAAGTACTGTTTTAAAAAAGCATAATATTAATAAAAAGAACCAGAGTGGAATGAGGAATTAGTCTATAAGTAATCTGATAAATAAGAAATTACTATGCAGTACTTAATCAGTTTGCTCTGAATGTTGAGAAAGTTTAAAATAAACATAATTTGTATTTTTTTTTTTAAATAAAACAAAAACAACTTCTTTGACTGTACTGTACTGGGTTCTGCTAGTGCCAGTGGAACACATGGAAGAGACCTTAGCATGACAGTTAACCTAAAGGATAGCGCTCTCCATCACTGCAGTATCTGTTGATGCATTCAGTGTCTAAATTTACTAGCACACTCCAGATGTCAGACCTGAACTTATATGCATCAGTTTTAAAGGCTGATGTGTCATCATTCATGCCACATAAACATCCAGAATGCATAAGGTAAGCAGAATGGCATTGCAGGGTATTAATTTTGATACATTAGGTTTGTTACTGAACAGCCAATTTAAGCATCATCACAAGGGTCAAGTGTCATTCATTGCTAGGTTTATGTATATTACACTATAATGAAAAACCCTAACTTGCATAGTAACCATTTATCCTTAAAAACATTTTTTTATTATTTTAAATATATTTCTAATGAGGTAAAGCTATAAATACATGCATGAGTAATGTAACAAGTTTTCTGACTACAAGTACTTGAGGAAACTCATGATTAAATTGTAATTATAACAGCACTCCCCAGTAAATAACCAGATGCATCTCTGCTGGTATAAACTATTCTGAAGATTTAATGGACCACAGCATTTTTTGCATTAAGCTGTGATGAATTAATGTGAAAGATAATACCTTTAAAATATTGAATATTGGGTTGTAACCATGTGCTTATTTATCAATAACAGAATTATTGCACACATATCAGAAAATCCTGAGACCCCTTATAATCTTCAAAAGCCTATAGGCATAATTTTTCCTGGAAACATTTACATAAATGTTTTTATACCCCAGGTGGACTCCAGAGAATTTTTTCCTGAGGCAGACAGCAAATGTTGGAGGTGGGAAGGGGAAGAAAGAAATAAGTGGAACATATTTTCTGGGAGTGCTGTGAGTTGGTGGACTTTAAGGATTCCCTGTGGGATGCATTATCGAAGATGCTGGGTTGGCAGATTGGCCTGACAAGGGAGATAATTTTACTGGACTTTGATACAGAATCAGAATTGCCTAGACATGGTAAGGCCTTCCTGTATCTAATAATGGTGTTTGCCAAAAAAGCAGTTACTAGAAAATGGAAATCAAATTTTAAACCAGCTATACTGGAAGTAGTGAATATAATAACCGAGGTAAAACAACTGGAATTGAGATCTTTATAAAGGGGTAAGAGGGGTACACAGGGAAAAAATGGATTGTGGGAACAATACATACAAGGGAGGAATGAGGTTTAAAAGGTGGTAGGACTTAAATGAGCTGTGTGATGTTTGAGTGAGAAAGCTTGGGTAGATTATAATTGATGTATAACGTTTGCAAATAGGAGTGTGTCATTATGATTTGTGATGTAAAATGCTTGCAACTAGGACCGTGTTGCTGTGGCTTGTTTTCATTTATATAAATGTATGATTGCCTATGTAGTAAGTGATGGTTCAATAAAGATGTTTCTTGTTTAAAAAAGGCAGGAATTGCATAATTTATGTAATATTGCTTAGGTTTTATGATACATAGCAATATATGTGAAGTATAATGTTTGTTGTTTTAATATAGTTTGATACTTTTATATGTAAACTTGCCTGTGTCACAAGTGATAATTCAATAAATGTGTTTGAAAAACGCCTATAGGCATAAAACAGCAAGGTAAACTCTGTTATTAACTTAATCACACCTACAGCACAAGTTGGACACTACGCTTAGCTTCACACCTGCAGCGCTAGCTGTGTGCATCTGCCTTGCATATGTCTCAGCTGCCCAGATTTTCACAGAATGTCAAGATTTTTTCCGTATATTTTTGGTTTTATAGCAGATCACTGAGTATTGAAGTTACTAAATGATGACAAACATTTGAGTTTCAGACTACATAGCCTTCAGAAAATGCACCCTAATGCAAAATGCATTATTATGTCAACTTCTAAGTTTGTAAGAGCACTATTTAAAAATTGCTCCTATTTTTGGGCCTTTATGCCCCCAATTATTTTGGCTTTCTCCGAATTTCTTGTGCTAAGAGGTTGAGAGGTATGCTGCCTTGTCCCATTCAAGCTTATAGCACTTAAAAGGCAGACCACACACACAGAATTATTGTTGCACTGCAGCTTAATCAAAGTACTGAGCTTCCAATTTTCAGTGATTAAGCAGCTTAAATGTAAGAAGACAATTTAAATTAAACAAGTAAGGCAAAAGGTAATTTTAGTTGCTTAATTTAAAATAGTTTATCACATTTAAATGTTACTCTGATTCACAGATATGGGCAGTTGCTGTCCATCCTGACAGCCCTCGGGAATATAACTCCTCTTTAACTGAGGACTGTGAAGCATAAATGGCTTAAGGCATCAGAGCCACCATCTGTGAGAAGAGACTAAATAATGAAGTATGTATTTGTGGATTGGGTGATTGTGACTGCAAACTTTAATGCACTGCATATCAGTACTCTGTAGCACTGAAGTGATTACTTTTGTGAATATCCATCTGAACACAGGTACCAAGGGATCAAGAGGAAATGTCCAAAGTGCTGCTGTAGTTCAGAATAAATATCCCCTGATTCAGTTATATGGCTACATGTATTTCATCCAGCTTTCAAGCCAGCTACTTCCCTGAAAGAAATACCATGACTACTCCAGTAACTTTGTAGTGTCAGCCAGTGTTTGTGTAGTATACTGACCTTGCATATCTGTATATATTCTTTTAATTCATATCAGGACTAGCTACAGCTACCCGTCTGCCCAGAAAACTGTAGCTTTGTTAATTCTGTTTGTAGTAGTATGTTGCTGCCCCCTTATTCCATACCTGCACCTTTAAAATCTAGCAAGTGTATGGGCTAAGGGGGGTGTCAGTCCCCCTTACAAATGGAAATAATGTATAATACACTACACAACCAGAACAGTGGTTGATATCCTTCTACAAAAAAGAGTACACTGTCATTACAAAACGCCACCAGCCTGACTAAACGCATTCTGTAGAAATATTCTTGTTAACTAGGAATCATTACAATTGCTGCCACAAAATAATTTTAAGATTCTTAGGATAAGTCAAGCATGCACAATTCAAAATCTTTCATAACATATAGTTACACACATCTCTTATAGTTTAAAGGTGACTGATACATTTAAAATTC
Organism: Protopterus annectens; assembly: GCF_019279795.1. Taxonomy (NCBI): domain Eukaryota; kingdom Metazoa; phylum Chordata; order Ceratodontiformes; family Protopteridae; genus Protopterus; species Protopterus annectens. The sequence goes on from NC_056732.1 coordinate 1,092,108,271, forward strand.
ACCACACCAGCATAATCCTATTTCTCTGTGAAGATGGTAGGACACAGGTAGCACTCATTTTCCCTCTCAACCTTCTCACTAAGAAGCAGGTCCACAGGGGACTGGTCATCTCTACATCAGCACACAAACACATGATGACAAACCATCACATCGCTTTGGGTGCTGCACTGGAAGCTTTTGCAATAACTTGAATCTTAGCAGGGCATTTAGATATGACCCATTGTAAAATGTAAAATGCACTCAGTGTGTGCACTCTGACAAACTGGTATCTAGTTAAATATTGGACCATGACCTTTAACCAAGAAGTTGTTGCTTCATGGCTGAATATTAACTAAAATAAAAAATTAGTCAAAAGCATACATCTCAGCTTTCATGCACAATAATTCTGAATAAAGCCAAAATAATGTGTGTGTGTGTGTGGGGGGGGGGGGGGTTGGAACAAAGGTCCAAAATCAGAGAACATTTTTAAATATTACTCTAGTTCCTTAAAAAGGGTACTAGAACAACAGCATGCATTTTATGAACAATAAAAACTATAAAAATCTATACCACAAAATCAAACATTTTATGAGGAACACAGCAAACACGAGTCAAAAATCAGGAATATTCTGCAAAATCAGGAGCAGTTGAGAGATATGGCTGTAAGTAATACAATATCCAAGTTTAACATCTGGCACACTTGATAATTATGAAGGCTGATAGCAGATGTTGGAGATGTGACTGGGAAGAAGGCCGATAGCAAATGTTGGAGTTGTGATGGCAAGAAAGAGGTAATTGGGAACATATTTTCTGGGAATGCAGTGAGTTGGGCAGACTTTAAGGTTTCCCTGCGGGATGCACTGTTGGAGATGCTGGTTGGGCAGATTGGTCTGATGAGGGAGATGATTTTTCTGAGCTACGATACAAAATCAGAATTGCCTAGACATGGTATGGCTTTGCTGTCTCTAATTATGGTGGCTGCCAAAAAAAGCAGTTACTAGAAAATGGAAATCAGAATCTAAACCAACTATATTAACTATATTAGAAGTAGTGAATATAGTAACAGACATAAAGCAAATGGAATTGAGATATTTAGAAAAATGCAGGATCAAACTACATAGGAAAACTTGGGAATTGGAACAATACATACAGGGAGGAATGAGGTTTAAAAGAAGGCAGGACTTAAATGAGCTATGTAATGTTTGACCGAAGACAATTGAGTAGATTATAAGTGATGTATAGTGTTTAGCAAAGCTAGACTTTCCACTGTGTGATACCTTAAAGCTCTTGTATCAGAGGCAACATGGGATATATGCAAATTACTCTTTAAGGATATCAGGTGTTTCAGCCAAATGACAGTTTTGAATGTCCATGACTTTTTCTTTTACTTTCAGGCCAATAAAGCCAAACCCTCTGGCCTGGAATTGTCCATAAATAGACTTAAAAGTAAAAGTAAGGTATCACACAATGGAAAGTCTAGCTTTGCGTGTTTTTTAACCTTTCCTGTGTGACCTTTTTACTCATTGTTTTTGATGTATAATGTTTGCAACTAGGATTGTGTCAGTGTGGTTTGTTTTCATTTATATGAATACATGATTGCTTATGTTGTAAGTCATAGTTTAACAAACACGCTTCTTGTTTAAAAAAAGAGGGCAGGGAGTGAATCATTTATGTAATGTTGCTTAGGTTATAAGATGCATAGCAGTATACATGAAGCATAATGTTTGTTAACTGCAAAAAAGTCACAATAGGAACGCTAAAGCTTGCAGGTACAAAGTAAAACTGCTGACAGCAAGAATACACTCCAAATTGACCAAAATAATCCAACGACTCAATGTATACGGATCAGGAACGTCCTTTATTCAGTAAGCGCTTTCACCCAATGAGGGCTTCATCAGACTGTACAAAAGAGTAGTACCAGCACAGTCCTTATATACTCAATATAATTAATCAATTAAATATTCAATTAAAATCATTAATTCAAAAGTGTATTCACTTAAAAACATAAATGTGCTGCAACATTGCTTAATATAAACTAGATGGATGTATGAATTTTAAAATATATATAGAAACATATGCAGACTCACACACTTAGTATTGAATAATAAAAATAAAAATCCTAACAGTTCATCACGAACATTTGTTGTATTCAATACATCCACTAGATGGTGCTATAAAATACAGTGAATGTTCTATACAATAAGATCGTGAATATATAAAAAACACATGTAAACAAGGCATATAATGAGCTTGAAGCCTAGTGTTTGTGAATGAGAACATAATGCTTTAAGAACAATATAATAAATATATTAAATATATAGTGCATAGCTGTCTCATCTAAAACGTACTAAAAATATATTATGGAATGATGGAGAACTTAATCTAAAGGTTGACCTCATAAAATCTTATTGTTTGCTGTTTTGATAATATTTGTTAATTCTAACTTGTTAATACTGTTTGATTACTTTTATACAAATGTAAATGTGACTATGTCACAAGTGATAATTAAATAAAGATGTTTAAAAAAAATCTAAACTCATTAGTGGCACCTTGTGAAAAATTCTTGAACTGCCATTACAATTCTAAACCTGAGGGCACTGTGGATTGTCAAAAAACGCTGCTCAAATTTGTTACTTTAAGCTCAGTATTGACACCTTGTGTTGACTTCTTGAATTACAGCCATAGTATCTGTAGTGTGCGTGAATATAATAAAATTGCAGCTGCAGTCTCTATAGTGTATATAGAGATAGTGGAATAAATTATCTAATTAACTGAAAACATGATAGTGATGTTATTTAAAGCAGAAATATCACATATTTAGATTAAAACATGACATTTCTTGCTGACATCTGTCAGTGGTTACATTTCAAATGGCCCCATCCTCACCACATTCTTCTAATATAGTGTTAGTGTCTTGTATATTTTGTTTTGCTGTAGATTTCCAGTCCATTCTAGTCAGTATGTCTCTGTCCACTCCCCCCCCCACATTAATTTGGTGTTTCTTCCAGAGGAAGGGGTATGCACTGCATGACAGATCTCTCTCTCTCCCTTATTTATTTTTGTTGTAGATTTAGATCACTGATCCTAGTTTTAGCTGAACTGTTTTATTTAAACAGGTATAAGAGTTATTGGATGACTGGATCATTTCTAGCCATGTAAAGAAGGCATAAGTCATTCCAAATGAGTTTATATGAACTGATTGGACAGTTAAAACCTCCAGTCTTTACCGAAAGTTAGTTTTAATCCCCTGATCTTTTTAGTTACAAACCTCTGAGGTCTCTTCAATTGCTGGATATGCTTATACTTAATAATGGGTCTAGTAAGAGTGGAGACCAAGCAGGTGAGGACTTCTTTAGATCTGGAAGTTATACCTTTCGCTATGAGCTGTGCAATGTAAAAGGATTTTCTAACCACTGTTGCAACATGATGGTCAAACTTAAGGGTGCTGTGTGTGCACCCATGTACCCTGGTCCCTAATAACATTTCCATTTAGAAGTGGTGTGTTATCTGTTCTTTAAGTAGGAGCTATGGGGTGCTTACTGAATACTTTCATGTTGCACTTTTTGTTGTTGAGCTTGAGCACAATTTTAGTACACCAACTACTGACAAATACAAGCTCCTGCTGGAGTGCAGGTCCCCCCTCTGATGTATACTTGCACTCAAATTGGAGTGCAGGTATATCATAGGGGGACTTGACAGTGACTCCTAGCTTACAGTCATCTGTGAACTTTGCTAACCAGAGATTCTCATTTAATAATTGGAGAGCACAGAAGTAGATACCAAACAGCAAAAATCCCAGAAATTATCCCTGCAAGACTCCACTGGTCACCTTCATGTTCTCAGGGGATGCCCCCCCACATATATTGTCTAGCCACCTAACCACATATGGGTCTAGCTGGAGTTCATTTAATTTATTCATTATATTTGTATATGGCATGGTATCATATGCCTTGACAAGGTAAAGATACACTGTGTGGACAGCTTGTCTACAGTCAACAGCCTGAGTAAGCCTCTCGAAGAAGTTTCCATGATTCATTAGGCAGGATCTTTCCTTGACAAAGGCAAACTATAGAGGGGTGAGACTGATAAGATTTTCGATATCATAGTTAATTAGGTCCACAATGATACCGTATGACTTTGTATGAGACTTGTTAGGCTGATGGGTCTGCAATTCCTGGGGACTGAGGTGGGGGTCATCCTTTTGCAGTGGCATTACAAGAGCTATGCACAACACCTGTTAGAGAAAGACAGCTGATAGACCCAGGCTGAAGAGTTTATCCACCAGTTCTTGCTTAGTGCTATTAATTAGGCAATCTGGTGGTATGCTGTTAGGTCCCATGTATGAGGTATTCTTCATTTTGTAGAATACCTCCAATATATGCCATCTTGTGAAGATTGGTTGTATGATTCCATCAGAGACAGGTGGACTTGGAATAGATGTCTCAGGGGTGAAGTTGGCACTTTCATTTATTAGACAGTATGTTAGCAATATCCACTGGATCAGAGTACTTAGTACCATTGTGAATACACTTGGAGCAATGTTGGGTGGTATTTCTTATTCTTCAGACATAGCTAAAGAAGGATTTGTGGTTATTCCAGGCCTCTGTGGCTAGACTGAGTGTATGAGATGATTTTGTTTTTTCTTATGCCCCTTTTAGCTTCTTATGTAGCTGTTTAGTGTTCTTATTAAAGGGCTCACTTGTTCTGCTTTATTGTTTTAGGAGTTTCTTCATTTTATTACGTAGTTTATTAATGCTAGAGGAACACCATGCAAGCTTGCTTTTAAGCGTCTTCATTTGCTTGCATTTGGTAGAAAGTGCCAATTTGATACATTTGTCCATTTGCAAGTACAACTCTTCTGTATAAGTCAGCAATGTTAACATTGTGGATAATATAGTTAGTCTCTAATATTTACACATTTGAAGTCGTTGAATTCTGTGATATTTGTTTCCAGCACTTTGGAGATTTTGATAGAGAAGGTTACTAGTTTGTAGTCTGACTTGACCTTTGAGGGGGATACATTGGAGATAGTATGTATACACAGAAGCTATGTTTGCTTTTACCAGGTCAAGTGTATTCTGTTGTCTAGTAGGTCCATGGAGTTCCTGTTTATAAAATCTAAGAATGTTTGTGTACATCGTATGTTGGTGGTCTAGGTTACCCTATTAATTACTGGGTTATTAAAATCACACAGGATAACAGCATTCCTACTTATGTGGAATTTGTCAAGAATATTTAAGAATGTTGTGTGATTTTCTAGAGGCATGGAAAGAGATGTGTAGCCTGCAAGACTCTGATGGTTAATCCTGTTTAGCATTATTTGAATCTATATAAGCTCCACCTGAGGGTCACTAGGTATTTGTCTGAAGGCATTCCTCACTCATCAGCCCACATTCGTTAAGCATCTACCTACACAACACCACTCCAATCACAGCACACTTCTAGACTCATAACATATGCTGAGGATGTAAAGCAAAAACTGAAAAGCCTTGTAAAAATCACTGTAAATATTCTAGCAATACCTAACAGACATCAAGAAAGTTGGCTTAAGATCATAAGGCCCAGTAAGTGTGTTTTCACACAGGGAACTGTTTTAGCCATAGGTGACTCCATAGTTATGCATACAAACTTCGCACTCACCCAACTAGAAAAGAACAGGGTGCCTGTAGGCTGCTTTTCTAGGGCTAGGATCTTGATGTTACAAAAGCCACAGTAAAATCAAGAAACAGAGTAAAGCCAAAATCCACGTACAAAACTAAATAAAAACAAACTTGATAACACAATTCACCAAAAAGGTTTAATAATAACAGGACTTTAAAATATAAGCAAATGTGCCTGCATTAGGTGTTCTTGTACTTTAAGAACCTACCTTTTTAATTATGTTAATTATTGATTTTATTGGCTGTGTTGTGTTGAAATTATTATTTAAGGATGTTATTATTTGTTAACTTCATACACTGATGAACGGTTGTTGAGCCTGAAAGCTCTGTTATATTAAACATTTTTGTTGAATTGCGTTGTCAAGTTCTTTTTTATTTTATTATGTTACAAAGGCCATAAGGGAACATAAGGCAGAGAATGATCACTATGACCTAGTGGTGTCCCATGTGGGAGTGAATGACCTCAGGTGCTACTCCCAGAGGGACATGTAGAGGGACATGATGGATTTACTATGCATGTGTTAGAGGCAGGAAAGACACTGCTCTTTAGTACAAACTTGTCTTCACTATGAATGATACCTAGACAACAAGACAAGTTAAGTGACTTTAGCAATTAGCTAAGTAGTTGGTGTCATTTTGAGGGGATCTGTTATGTGTTATTCTGGTAAGATAATGATAGATAAGACTTCCTGTTTTGCCAGGGATGGCTTACACCGGTCATACCAGGGCTACCACATACTGGCTAAAGTCGTTGCTGCCCCATAGTGCATTTTTTGGGTAGAGTCCCCCGTGGACATTCCTACGTTGAAAACATTGTCTCAAATTTGAACAAATTTAAGGTGGCACTACTCAATACTAGGAGTCTAAATAAAAAAGATGCCAGAACAAGAGGCCCTTCTGTAACTTGAATTCATTTACATTTGTATAGCTACTGTGACATGGTTTCACTGCAATGACTGTACTCCTTCTATACCAGGGTTTAGCACCTATAAAACCTTCAGACCCTTAGGTAACTGGAGCCAAGTATGCATATTTGTTAGAAACAGCATTACTTCACATTAAATTACCCAGAACGCTAACTTGGAGCTCCTAGAGATCCAAATCACCCATTCATAAGTAAATCTGAGAAAGTTGGTTGTGCTGTTTAAATAGGACACAAACTGGTCAAGGCTTTCTAATGTGTCTCCCCATGCAAGCAAGAAACTTATGAATGGTCCACAGAGTCTGTTCCTTTCCTAGATGTTACAGTGATTAAGATAAGTGAAAATGAAACTTGAATAGATACACACACTTGAAGGAAAAAAAGGTCCAGCCTCTGCAAAATCCAATCTATTTATTCCACAAAGAGACAGTCCAATTTTAATCTTTTCTGACTTCTTAATTATGAGGGAATTGTTTCATCCTCCTCTGATTTCTCCTTTTTGTGTGTATCTATTTTTCATTTTTCATTTTCTTGAATCTTTTTTTTTTTTTTTTTTTTTTTTTGGTTTTGGATTGGAGGAGGGTGAGCCTGCAACTATATCCACAGTAGGAGCTGACACCAAGGCACAGGATGGACAGACAGGACACCAAGAACCACAGTTCGGATCGGGCTGCTCACTCGCGCAGCCCACTGGTGATGTCATCATCATACAAGTTCCTGTCTTGAAGTTGGAAGTTCTCAGTAACTCAAAGAGAGAGAAGGAGGAGGAGAGAGGCTCCCAGACAGGTTTTCACCCCCACAGTGAGTCTAGATTCGAGTCTAACATATAGTAACGCATAAATGAAATGTTTTTGACTTATGCTAATACCCTCTTTTCGCTTGAGGGGAGCAACTCAGAGAGAGAACAACAATATGAGACCAGCTGAGTTGAGTTTTTGTTTTTGAAGCTAAAGGAAAGGAAGGAAGGGGAAGCTTGTTGCTTCGTGAAGGAAGGTGAGACTTCTGTGAACTTTAAAAAATAAAGCACAGAGGCATGATAAGGATTTAAAGACAAACAAAGGGGCTTATCCGTGAGTGCAAGTGACAATAATACCTCATATAAATCAAATGTAAAAATGTTGGATAATTTCTGTTCATATATTAGAATATTTGATTTAGAAAATTTATTTTTTTAAAATGTTTTTTTTGTTTGGAAAAAAAAAAAGGTACATTATACATTCAAGTATCAATCCAGGGTCAAAGAAGGTGGTGAATTACATAAAGAACTGCTAGGTATTTTTAATAAGTGTGGTTTGAATGAATAGTAAAATTGTAAAATTGAATAATGTCATTATTTCTGATTTGCTTTTTACTGTGGAAGATAATCAAAATACAGTGATTAAGACACTAAATGTATACATACTAGACAATATGTTAAGCCCTGCAAGACTAATAACACAGTACATTCATCCAAAACATGTTAAACAGAATGTCCTCAAAGGTCAGTTTTTTAGGACAGCCAGACTAAGTACAACAGACAGTGACATGTATGACTCCTTTGATACACTTGCCTTGAATTTAATGAAAATAGAGTACAGTGACCTAGATATAACAACTGCACAGAATGATGCAGTTATGCTAAGGGAGACACGCACTAGACCATACTTTAGTGGCTTAAGTGGGGATCTTGTCCCTGTTACCAGTAGCTCTATTCAGCCTGTAAGTTTGAACCATACATACTACAGAGATTCAGGGTCTGTCTGTGAAATTGTCAAGAAACACTGGAAGATTTTGGCTTCAGATGACAATTGCAAGAGACTGCTGGGTGAAACCCCCTCCTTTTATTTCAAAAATCATCCATCATTAAAGAAAATGCTGTGTTATAAACCCCTATCTGATCATGAGGATGAGATAGTCAGAGAGTAGGGACCTTTCCCTGCCGTCACTGTAATGTCTGTAGATATATTGATAAGGATGATAATTTTGTACATCCAGAAACAGGACAGACATTTAATATGTGTTTTTTTGCAGATTGTAGTACCAGAAATGTTTATTGCACTTCTTGTGTTATCTGCAAAAGTTTCTATGTGGGAAAGACTAACTGCTGCTTGAGAGACCGTATAACAGAACATGTGTATGCTATACACACTTATTCTGAGAGGTGGTGACATAAAAACAAGAACTTAATGCACAGAAATAAAATGGATGCATTTGTTAAGGGCTGATGCAGGCAAGGGGTTAAATGAAATCATCCCCATTAAGCCATTGTTAAAATCAAGTGACCTCAAACACTGTTATATAAATGCAGTGTTGATTGATGTAAGAATGGATCTGATGAAGTACCTTTGAGTATGAAAGCACCCATCCTGTTTGTTTTACTAGTATTTTTGTGAACATTTTAAGTATTTTTTATTAAATATTTTGGCTTTTACTCTCTGCCGAGCCAGTGATATGTTTTACTTTTAAACTGTAAAAAAACTTTAAAAAGGAGCACTGGTACTGGAATGCATACTCCTTGGTATTGCATTCAAGCCAGGAAAAAAAATAAAAAGCCAGCTTTCTGAACATACAGAATTATTGAAGCAACACATATTGTTAGTGAAGTGTCAGTACAAAATACAATACAACTTGTAACACCAAATAAAGCATTTTATGTAGAAGGGCTATGCTCCTCTATGCCCTGATGGGGGGGCAGGGGGTCTTTGATCCTTCACTACTCTCTTACTTATATATGATAACTCTGTGGTCATAGAACTGTAGAAACGTATGTGACTCTGAAATGCGCTGTTCTTAAAAAATAACAGTTTGTTTCATGTGCTGTTCTTAAAAAAATAACAGTTTGTTTCATACTGAGGTCATTTAACCTCTTCAGTCTGGCAGTTTAAAGAGGATTAAGGCTATAAACTCTCAATCAGCTGATTTCTGTCATCCAGGGTTTGATTCCCTCCACCTTCATTTGCTACTGTGTGACCTTGAGCCAGTCACTTAAGCAGAAACTGCTTGGAGCAATTGGGAAGTAGGCCCCGCAAAGATCTACTGGACTGCATACCTAGTAGGTGCCTGTGAATAACTGCTTTTTTCACAGAGCTGTGTTTTGCTGCCTGAACATTAAACATATTCAGGAAGCAGGTGTTTTAAATAAGTACATGCTACCTTCCCCATTCCTAGGACTGCAGCATGGTAGCCCAGGTTCTTGGCTTGGGGAAGGGAATAATTGCTTATAAATAAACTTTGCAATACTATATCCTGTTTGCATTAGGTAGTTTTCCACTTTTTATATTTTTTTCAAATGTTTTGGGCTTCTAATGCCATGACAGAATGAACCCCATTCCTGAGTCAGGGTACGGTTAGAGTTCAAGAAATTAGTATTGCTTCAGTTTTTGATTCTTGCTAAGAGTGCTCTTCTTGAGACTCACAATGCACCCAGAACTGCCTTCTTCTGCAGTTGATATGGGGATGCTTGTATTAGTAGCATATTTAAGTATTCTTGATTTTTTTTTGTTTATTAGTATTGTTGCCCCTACTACTGCTGGAAATGTCTGGCTGTCTTTATCCCATATTGCTGTAGTTGCTGCTTGCAATACCTGGTATTTTATGACTTTGGATCTGTTGTTACATAGGGCAGTATAGTTGCTGGGTGTAGCTATTTCAATGATTAATAAAATATTTATTATTTTTTCTTTGACTACTATATTTGGTTTTCTTTCTTCTACTAAGAACAAAACCTTCTATATTGCAGCCCTATATACACCACCAGGAAACAATACCAAGACCACAGGATAAATAAGTGCTGATTTTCCCAAAGTATTTATTTTATTTATCCTGAATGTAGAGTGGCATCTGATTAACTCCAGCAACCTGACGCACTAAACGTGCACCATTTCACACAACTCATCACTACCCCTACCAGGAATAACAAAAGTAGCAGTTGACAATCTACACTCAACGTCACCAAACATAGTAACTTCCAGTGGCTGCCTTCCAGGTATAATTAATGACCACCTCCCAACATTTGCAGTAAGACAGCAAATCCACTCTACTAAAGTAGCATTATACAGCCAAGTACATAATCTCTTTGTATTTAAAAAATATGCCTTCAACAATGTAAAGCCTTTAATTGGAGCATATTAAAAATGCTTATTTGTACTATTTTAATTGACTAGTACTATGTAACTTTTATACGTGGAACTTTTCTCCCTGAACCTCTACTGAAAATTGGCTATTTACCCAGTCAGACTTTACCAGTCAACAAATGAAAATAGGTAAAACAAACAAACAATGACTTGCTCAAGGTCATGCATCAGGTGACTGAAGGTTGAATGAATCAAACCCTGTACCACAGGAAGTAGCTCATTAACAGTCCATATTTTAGCTGCCAGACTTAAAGAAATACTCATCCCCATCTGAGAACCACATCAAGACCAAACACACCAAAGGGAAATGCTCTACCATTTGACCAATCTTGAGTACTAGATTTAACATATTATCATGCTTATTGAACAATTTATGTCATTCTGGCTTCAGATTTGCACCAACAAGGGACAGTTTGATAGGGTATATGGTTGCGATCTTTATAGTATTTAATGTAACATTACAGTTTCACTTGCCCTGCAGCCTCTCACTAATCATTTAGAAAGACGTATGTTGAAATACTTTGTTTTGTAAAATGTTGAATATTAGACACGTATAACTGAGTAATGTAATGGTGACACTGTGAGCAGCATGGTGAGTCAGATAGATGGCCATCTGACAGGCCCAAGGTGCCGTCTTAGGATCATAAGAGGTAACTAGGTTAATGGCCCTGGGGACCATACAAACCTAGCCAAGATTTGATCCCCAAAAAGCAACCTCAGTCAGCATCTGTTGCCCCTGACAATGAGGGACACAGGTGGAAACCCTGGGGCAAATTTGTGTTCTCCTGTCCACTCATAAAGGTTGCGCTTGAAGAGGGTCATTGAGGTGCTCTGTTTGATGTGTATGGGAAGTCCATTCCAGAGACAGGGTAAACTGTCTCTCCAGAAGGTTTGTTGCTGTCGCAAATTAGATTCAGGTCTTTAGAGCAGGTAGTGCGTGAGGAGTTAGATTTATGGATATGGAGCATCTCTAGTAGGGCAGGGTCTGAGATTGCCTTATAAGCGAGACACAAATTACCTCTGAGCAATCTGTACGATATTGAGTAGATTGATAGTGATTTGAGCCTGTCTGCATAGGACAGGTATTGGAGGCCATGGATTCTGTTTGTGAGATATTTCAGTGGTCTTTCCAGTTGTTGCAGATGTTTGGAGAGGCACATCCCAAATGGGGCATTATACTCAATTATTGGTCTAATGAGGGAGGAGTATAGAGAGGTAATAACCTCCTTTTTTCTGGATGCAATCCTTTTACTTATGAGATGAACCAAGTAAAAGGCTTTTCTGACCACTCCGACTACATGATGGTCAAATGTGAAATTGTTATTAACCTGAGTGCCCAGGTCTCTCACCCCAGGTTGTGTGCTTAGGGGGTTGCCATTGATGTGGTAATCAGTAGGAGTCATGTTTTTGCCAAATGGTAAGATGATGCATTTAATTACATTTAGCGTGAGGCCATGACTTTGGCACCAGTCATTAGTTGCTATGAGACCCTCTTGCAGTATGTTAACATCATTTGCACCCAACTTACAGTCGTCTGCAAACTTCGTCAGCCACAGGCCTTTTGTCTTTGCCTGGACCTCTGAGAAATAGATGCCAAACAGTAGGAGTCCCAGGACAGAGTCCTAAGGAACTCCACTAGTGACAGGTCTGCTGTCAGAGGTGGAGATGCCTCTTTTGACTTTGAGGGTCCTGTCGGTCAGCCAGTTGGCCACCCACCTGATGACATAGGGATTTACGCCAAGTTGTGTTAGCTTTTTGATGGTGCCCAAGTGGGGGATTGTGTCAAAGGCCTTGGCCAAGACAAGGTAATCTCTGTGTACTCACTTTCCCCACCAGGGCCTTGGTAACAGTCTCAAAGAAGTCAACCAGGTTCAACAGACAAGATCTGCCCGTGATGAATTCGAACTGTGTGGGGTCAAGTGCTTGGAGATTGCCTATGTCCTTGTTTATGAGATCCATAATTATAAGCGCCATGACTTTACAGATCAGACTTGTCAAGCTAATGGGGCAATAGCTTCCAGGGTCAGTAGTGGCACCACCTTTGTGCAAGGGGATGACAATGGCAGTTCTCCACTCTGGTGGAATGAAGCCTGTACTTAGGCTATGGTTGAATAGGATGCTCAATGGTGCAGCCATTTCTTGCTGGAGATGGTACAGTATACAGCCTAGGATACTATCAGGTCCCATGGAAGCTGTGTTGTTTGCCTTGGATAGGGCCTGCAACACTTGATCTACAGAGATGTGAGGTGTGGGACAAGCATCGGGGATGTTGAAAGGGCCTTTGGGGGAGCAGGGGGGGTGAAGCTTATGCTGACCCTATCTGCTAGCAGGTTGGCTAAGTCAACAGGATCAGTGTAAGTGATACTGTTAAGTACTAATTCAGAACAAACCTGGACTTTTCCGTGGAGGTTCCTGACGTAGCTGAAGAAGACTTTAATGTTTCCATTTGTTATGGAGGTTGTTTTCAATATGGCCTGGATGTTTTCACTAGTGATCTAATTTACTTGTTGAGGCTAAGGAGGGAGTTCTTTCAATTTGGAGTTTGTTCCTTTTTACCCTTGGAAAACAGTTTCTTTCTTTTGTTGTAAAATCTGTTGATAGAGGATGTCTTCCAAACAGATTTGTGTTTCCTGGAGGAGCAGGTTTTAGTTCTATTGGGTATGGCTGAGTCCATGCAGTTGTACAGGTGCTTGTATACTGCATTGGCGTACTGTTCAGCATAGTTGTCTGCATCCTCTGAGGGAGATACCCTCCCTTAGGAGGTTGAGTCAGCTTTTGAGAAGTTTATTAGCTTGATTACAGATAGGGGGGTGGATGGGATAGAAACTTTGAATGAGACAGTCCGATGATCTGATTTCACCAGGGAGGAACATACTATTGGAGTGGTGCAGCAATCACCTATGTTGGTAAGAACCAATTGCAGAATGTTATCCCCCCCTTGTGGGGGATGAGATGAGCTGGTCTAGCGCTATACATTTGATGAAGTCAAAGAATCATTGAGAGAGTGCATTAGTGCAAGACTAGTTTACCCAGTCTATGGTTGGGTAGTTGAAGTCAACAAGGAACAGGGTGTTAGAGGGTACCTTGATGGAGTCAAGTAGATCCAGGTAAGAGGAGTGGGTGTCCTGCGTCATGGAGGGGGTCTATAGCTAACTATAACTTGGATGGGTGTCTTGCCAGCTGTCAGTTGTACCTGGAGTAGTTCCAGTCTGTCATGCTGGCAAACCGGTCTGGAGGTGTGCCTGTCCTTAATGAAGATAGAGGCTCCACCACTCTTAGTCTTCATGACCCCATGTTCTGATCTTTGATCACTGCCTGTGTAGATTTTTCTGTGGGTACAGTTGTCTCCTCCCCACCTTCTAAACATGCTAATTGATTGGCTTTGATAAACCTTTTTATATCTAATCTTACCCTTGTGGTCCATTGATGGCTGACAGAAGAGTCTGAGAAAGACCAGTTTACATACTTAGGAAATTAGAAAAATCAAGCTGTTACCGTCACAGTGATCAGACCTTAATACTAATGCTGAATCTTTGTATTAAAATCCTTAGTAAAGTCACCCCTCCCCATCCATGTCCTAGTCAATGCATAATGTTGTAAGTTTAGGCATCCTGTTTAAATAGATACTGGATCAGATAGACATAATGGGTAAATTAAAGCATGACACACGTTACATTAGTTTAAGGAAACTCTTCTAACAGTCTCAGTTTCATAGGTAACTCCAAATAACCTGCTAGTAAAGTAACCCCAACTAACACATGGTATAAATTAATCATTATTGTTATCATAGCTGTCAAAATCCGATGTGCTCATTCAGGAACAGTGTGGAACTATTGAATACACACCTGAAATCTCTGATTCTTTCCTCACAGTCTAGAAAAGAGTTATATCCTACAAAGCCAAAGTGCACAGTATGAGCCAATATATATAACCCCTGAAAGAAGCATACTAAACATTGCATTTTGTAAAACAGTCTTCTTTGTTTGCACTGCACTGCACTTTTCCAGGAATCAGGTTCCCAGAATAAAACTGAATGCACTGTAAGTCTTTGCCTTTCTGTATTATGGTCCTGTCACCACTGATACCAAGAGGTGAAGTAAAAAAGTATAGTCATAGTCCTGTAAGTAAACTTACTATAACAGTAGATATTCTAATAGACCACTGTTGCAGAAGCCTAAGCTATGTACATTCTACACCTTGCGACAGGACAGCTTCACATCTAAGGGCATCTTCCATGCACTCCAACTGTCATGAGCTTGAGTAGAGCTCTCATAAAAGGACAGCTGAAATGCAAAAAGTTTGAGCCTTTTATTTTGCCTGGGAAGAAAACAAAAGCCCTGAAGAATAATGCTAAGAAACAGACCAAAGATTAACTATGCACAAAAAAGTGTGGGTATATCCACGTAATGGCAACATCTAAAAATACAAACAAGAAAAGGAGGCTGGAGGGAGGGAGGCTATTGCAACAGTGATTAAAATGGCTGCTGTTATGTTTACTTACATAACTGTAATATGTTCAGACACAGATTACCGTTGCAATAACATAAGCTATATGGGTAGATTACCTTAACTTAGAGTAGAAAAAATAAATGCAGAAATCTGTTCCCTTAGGCTCAGATACAAAATACTGGCACTCCAAAGCACTGTGGTAAAAACACTTCTTTATTTGAACAAAAATTTTGGACTTAAGCGCTTTCATCTAAAATACTTAGACTTCCTCAGAACCAAGTCTCCTCTTGTCCTTTGAGTTTATATACATACATTTCCTGTCACACAATTAATTAATCAATTAAACAATTATACATAAAATTGTACATATATTTAAAGTGCCAGTGTGCCTTTTGTGCATTTTGTTAAAATAATCTTTTAAAATTGAAAACTGCTAGTATCGGGTGGGGTGAAGGTGGTCAGTAAGATCAACCAATAACATTCTCTATCTCTCAAATGTCCTTAACATCCCCCCCCACCCCCCCTTAACATTAGAGTAATAACAATAATACAAAATTCCCATGCTCACTTCTCCTCTTCTCTCTATGTCTTGCTGTTTGCATTATGTTTTGTTTTTTTTTTGATAGAATAAAGATATGTTTTCTTTTTCTTTTTTAAACTGTTTTTTTTTATATAGTAAAGAAAGAAGGACACTTATTGCAGAGCAGATGCAAAAATAAACTATGTGTTACAATTCCCTTTTATTTTCTTTTTTTTTTTTTTATTATTTATAATTCATTCTCTATCTTATCTTCTTCCGTATACCTGCACTGGTGCACTGGTTGCGCATCTCTTGGTACTGTTTGCAATTTCATTTTACTTTTTACTTTTTTTTTTCTAACAGTAGTTTGATGTTCTGCCCCATCCTGTATATAAATCTGGGCTGAATTCCTAATAATCAAAATTGATAGACTTTACTCATTGTACATTTCCTTATTTATGGAACTGGTATTGAAACACAATTACATAATGTTTGAAGGTGAATATTATGTACAAACTAAAGGAGTAGCAATGGGGGCCGCTTGTGCCCCCATATTTGCTAACATATATTTGTACGAATGGGAAATCGAAAACAAATTCACTACTGAATGGTTCCATAAGATAACGTGTTACTATCGATTTTTGGATGACATTTTTCTGATTTGGAAAAGTGGTAGGGATGAGTTGGAAACATTTATGACTTATTTAAATTCTAGAAGCAATGACCTTAAATTCACATTTAGTGTGGATTCGCATTCTATGCCCTACTTAGACACTCTGATTACTGTGAAGGAAGGGAAAATGAAATCTAAAATATATAGGAAAGAGAGTTTTAGCAATGGATATTTGGAATATACTAGTTCACACCCTATTACACAGAAAAAAAATATAATTAAGGGGCAATGTATGAGCCGCAAGGATGACATCTGAATACGCAGACTTGGTCATTGAGTTACAGTGTATAGGGGACATGTTTATACAAAGGGGATACCCTAAATGGATGGTTGAGGATACAACCAGGTATGTGATGAAAGAATGTGGTAAAAAATATGTACCCCAGTTGGGAAAAGGTCCACTAGTTAAGGTGAATAAGTCTGAAAATTCAACGACAGAGGTCCTCTTAGATTATACTAGAGCATGTATTATTCAACATACACCCTGGATTAGTAATGTTAAGGAATCGATTTCTAAGTACTGGAACATATTAAAATTGGATAGGAAGGTAGTGGATATAGTGGGGCCAATACCCAGATTTGTTTCAAGGAATGGGTGCAATATGAAAATGGAGTTGGAAAAGAAAATACACAATAAGACAGACACAGAGGAAATGAAAGGAACAACTAGATGTGGTACTTGCAAACAGTGTAGGTACATTTTTCCAGCAAACAGTATCCAACTGGAAGACAGATTAGGCACTTTGATAAAATTTAGAAATGGTAACTGCAGAACTTCCCATCTAGTATATCTTGCTAAATGTTCCAAGTGTCCTAGTTATTATATAGAGAAGACTGATAGGAGTCTGAGAGAGAGAATTTATGACCACTATTATTGCATAAAGAAAAAGGACACTAAAAATGCCTTATGGAGGCACTTGGACGAAAGTAAGGATTGTAATATGTTTTATTTTGGCATTGTAGACATAGCTAAAGAGAATCCCAGGGGAGGAAACATTAGGATGAAATTAGGAGAGTTGGAAACTAGATGGCAAGTGAAATTGGATGCATCTACCTTGCCTGGATTGAATGACCATATATCAATAAAACCAATCCTAGCAAATATGGTGTAGACTGGAACACTAGGGTTATGTAAAGAGAGACATTGTTTTTTACACTTTTTTAATCATCAGTTTATGCTTATGTACAATGGGACAAAGTAATGATTATATGTATTTGTTAAGGAAATGTACAATGAGTAAAGTCTATCAATTTTAAAAGATTATTTTAACAAAATGCACAAAAGGCACACTGGCACTTTAAATATATGTACAATTTTATGTATAATTGTTTAATTGATTAATTAATTGTGTGACAGGAAATGTATGTATATAAACTCAAAGGACAAGAGGAGACTTGGTTCTGAGGAAGTCTAAGTATTTTAGATGAAAGCGCTTAACTTAAGTCCAAAATTTTTGTTCAAATAAAGAAGTGTTTTTACCACAGTGCTTTGGAGTGCCAGTATTTCGAATCTGAGCCTAAGGGAACAGATTTCTGCATTTATTTTATCGAGTTGACTGTACCTTATTTCTCGTGTTTTTAGAGTAGAAAAAGAAAAAAGGGAGGAGACCAATAAACTAAGTCTCCAAGAGTCCCTGGAGAACAGTCCTAGCAAAACCCGTAATGGTCCAGGAAAAGGAATCCAGTATGTAGTGCTTTGTGAAAGTGTGTACAGAGGGCAGTGTTGCTGTCTCTGGAATGCTTATAAAGTCATTCCTCTCCAGAAATTGACCAATGAAGCCAAAGCCCTTGTTGAATGCTCTGTAACCCTGTCTTGAAGTGACTTACTATGATTAATGTAACAAAAGACAACAGCATGTAACAACCACTTGGTCTCTTTTGACAGTGGTTGTCCTTTCCTCTTACCTTCATAGGACACAAACAACTTTCCTGAAGGTTCAGGTTTTGTCCAGGTAGTATCTGAGCTGTCTTTTGTGCTTCTAGAGTGTGAAGGCTCCTTTCCCCCTTATTCTTAGGTTCAGAAAAGAAAAGCAATAGTTTAATAGTTTGAATTTAAATAAACTTTGAGACCACTCTTAGGCATAAAGGCAGAATTTGATCTCAAAGAAACCCTGTTCCTGTTGAGAACAAGATAGGGTGGGCACAATATAAGAGCTTGTAACTTGGATATTTATCTAGCACATGTCAGAGCAATGAGTGAAGCAGTCTTCCAAGTTAAGAACCTCATTTTGGCCAGATAAGCTGGTTCAAATACAGACAGAGTAAGCTTCTCAAGCACAAAGTTCAGATCCCAAGGAGAAGCTAAGTGTTTCCTATTTGGAAGAGTATGTAACCCCCTTTCAAAAATTGTTTAACTTGAGTAGTATTAGAAAGGGCTGGTAAGCAGAAATGGCTGACAATCGTACCTTGACAGAGGAATACAAAAGGTTATTGGGCACAAATAATCAAGAGCAGAGACAGACAGGCCTGAAGAGGATCCTGGTTCTTTGACTGACACCAACTTAAAATATTTTTCATTTGCACATATATGATTTTCTATTATCAGGTTTTCTCACCTCCTTTACCACTTGCTGCATGACCTCAGGAAAAAAGTGCATAAAATGATCGAGCTTCTGTTGTCCGGGCAGTTAATTGTTAGTTTCCAAACTGAGTTGTAACAAACTCCACTTCTTGTGTGAGTAAATCCATTCTGTGGAAAAGGTTGTGGTAATTACCCTTGGTCAGATTGAAAAGAAGAGAGAACCACTGTTGCTTTGGCCACAAGGGAGCCACCCCAAAATTTTTAGAGAGTCCTTCCAGGTATTTAGAGGAACAGTGGTAGCAATGAAAAGGGTGAAAAACGTACAGGAATATTTCCACACGAAAATGAGAAAGCATCTGTTTTCCAGGTCTGTTTGCAAGGAATCCTGGAGCAGAATTTCTTTAGATGCCTGTTCTGAAGAGAGGCAAACAGATCTACTCAAGGTGTTCCCTACAGTTGAATTAATTCTTGGAAGACCTGGGATGAAGTTTCCATGTATGGAGGTCCATCCTCAGCCTACTGATCTTGTCTGCAATGATGTTTTGCTCTGACTGAATGTATAAAGCCTGAAGAGTCGAACTGAGCTGAGTTGCCACCTCCCAGGCTATCAGAACAAGTCTGCTAAGAGGGTAAAATCTATTATCCTTTGTTTGTTTATGTATTGCATCACTGTGGTTTGTCTGTGTACACTAGCAGAAGTCCTGGGGATCAGAGATGGAAGGGGATCAGCGGTACAACAGACTGAAGAGATAACATCTTGATATTTACAATGTTGACAAAAAGGTTTAGAAAAATAGCTAGTACATACCTCCAGTATCGTTTTGTTTTAAGAACTAGAAAATTCTTGAATAAAGATCTTTGCCTAGGAGATTGAAGGGCATAGGCTGTATGATCTCTGAAACAACATGTGTTGCAGGATGGGAGGAAATTGAGATCTGGTTCTCCTGACAAGAGGGAACCCCAATGGAAAGGAGGGAGGGGCTCCCACTACCAAGTGTACACCCAATGGATTATCTTAAGAACCCAGCTGTCTGAAATAATCAGATGCCACAAGGGAAGATGAAGTCTCAGAGATTTGGAAAGGTTGCCAGGGTGGGAAAGGGGGAAGCCCATGAAGAGACAGATAGTCATGCTCTTTGAGGACTATCCATAGAGGCTTTTTCCTTTCTTTTTAGAGTCTCTTTTCAATTGCTTTTCAAAACCCTCTTTGTCAGGTCTTTGCTGCTTAAATTGCTTATTGGAAAAGGGAGCTCAGGAGAAGAGGAAATTACTATTTGCTCTGAAAAAGGAGGACTGAAAAACCTGACACACTCCTTAAATTAGCTTTCCCCTTTCATCACACTTCTTAAGCACCTCAACTGCAGAAGGGCCAAACAGAACCTCTTTATCTAAGGGAGAATTTCAAATTTCAGATTTATCATTATCAAGAAGATTTTGAGAATGAAGCCAAACAAATCTCTTCAAAACTAATCCAGAAGCAGCAGCTGTGGAAAAATAACCAGCTTACTTTAAAATATGCTTAGTCACATGAAAAACAGCTGTCACTTCAGAAGAAATGGGCTACCCATTAATTTATGCATGTTTTCAAAGGATAACAATACAATATTTTAACATATGAGCTTGGCAATTTAAAATTCTGAAAGTTAATGTACTATAAGAATATATTTTCTTCCCCAGCTTATCCATTGCTTTCACACTCTTGTCAGAGGGAATGGATTTAGCAGCTGTAACCCGTCTAGGAGAAGCAGATTTGGTTAGATAAATAATTCTGATGCAATACCCTCCTCAGAATCAGAATGCTCAAATTGAGAAGAAATTCCTGAAGTACAACCACCCCCTACAGCATCTGCTCTTCTAAGTGAAATCAAATGTCAGAAAGTAAATGAACCCTTTTTCTGTTTCTGCCTGAAGAAGCAAAAGGTAAAGAAAAAGCAGAAATATGTTTCTTGTCGAATCCCAGTAAGTTTGCCCTAAAGACTCTTAGAGAACTTTTTTCTTTTTGTGGGCAGTGGAAGGTACAACTGAGATGACTGAAGGTGGCTCTATAGGTAAGCTTAGTAAGAGGCACGGGAAGTGAGTAGCAGAGCCTGGATGAGTCAGTGAAGTGTAAAGAAGAGAACAAATGGTTGTAAAGTAAACCACTGACAGGGTCCAACAAGCACAATATCCTGCCTCAAACACACAAACACAAAAGTACTGAATAAAATTCTAGTCAAAATACATTTTTTTCTTCACAAAAAGTTCACACAAGTATATTTACAAAGGAACTCCTTAGAAATGCAGTTAGTCACACAACATTAATTTTCCTAGCTAAATACAGAAAGTCACACACAAAAACATGTTTTACCCATAAAATCAAAATTAGTGGAAGATTTGCCAACAGGAGACTTGTCTGCCTAGCTTTGTTAATTACTAGCAGATGAACACTTTCACAGGGCCCACTAAAGGAGTGCTGTTTAGCAGCAAAAAAAGCTGTGAAGCTTCTTTCTTGCCATTCGTCATTTTATTGAGCTCTACCTGAGCTCATGATAAGTGAAGTGTGTGGAAGGTGCCCTTAGCTTTGTGAAGATGGTCACATGGGCTAAGACCCTTATAGCCTCGGCTACTGCAACAGTGATGTGTGTGTGAGTATCTATCTGGTATGTCTTATTACAGTTTAGGATAGCAGCTCCGATATGGCATATTCTTTGTGCTCTCTCATCTTATTTATCATTCAAGTCAGGCACTTTACTAGAGAAAATTCCCAGGACTGTTGCACACCCAGAAAACTTGCTACAGGCAGTGTCAACCCACCTTGCTGAGACAATATTCATACCTTCTTTCACATTGGGAGACAGGTTTATAAAGAAATGCCTTTCTCAATGGCAGCAGACTGTGGAAATTATACCTCAATAAGAAATCCTGCTAGAGCACCTTTGTCAGACATCCCATACCCACCCACACCAGGAGTTATCAATATACTTGAAATTAAGCACATTTTTAATTTTGATATGTCTGTTAATCAATTTGTAGCCCCATAATGAAGTTATTCCATCAGTTAATAAAAGCATGTCACACTGCTGATGTTCTTATTACTGGTAAGCTTCTTAGCAAGAACTCTAAACTCTGCAGTAAATGTACTGGATAAATCTCTGTAAACCTTAGCTTTACACTCGCAAAATACTAATACAGAGTGCTAACTGATGTGGACTTCCAAAAACTCTGCTAGCAATAACTCCACTTAACTCATTCACTCCACTGGAGCTTAGGAAGTTTGCACAGTAACTTCCAATGGGTGGAGCCTAAGCCATTTGACAGAATTAAATTATGCCCTCACATTTCAAACAAATGTTTGTATCTCTGGAATCATAGGTGTTATGAAAGAAGTATAAATGGCAGACTCTTCAGTACAAACTATTTTTATAGTGGTAATATTCTTTCAATTCTAGGTCTTAAACTGAATTTTATAAGTCACAGTAAACACAGTAACTATTACATTTGTAATATTTTGTAAACAACTTATAATATCTCATCAACCAATCAAGTTACACACATACTGTCAGCAGCATTTTATTCATCTAGCTGAGAGCTTTTATATGAGGCAGTGGAGTTCTGTCGGTGTTACTTGGTTGTTGAGATATTTACAAAAATGTTATATTTATATAAATTAATATCATAAAAGTAACAGTTAATATTTATTTACCTGCACTAGACTGAGGTCAAACAATGCAGTTGAGTTTGCCATTGTGTAAGCTTAACAATGAAATATTTTAAAACCTTCTACATAGCATGGCTTTGGAATTATTGATGCCAATATGAACAAGCAATATTTGATGCCTAGAGGTGTCAGTCAGAGTTAACTGTAGAAGTGCCTGGAGGAGTCGCTCATTAAAATCAACCTAGAGGAATATTGCATGTTATAGTTTGGTTACAAGCTTTGCAAACAAAAGGAAGAAATGATGTAGAAGATTGGGAAGGGAAATCAAACTACTAAGATAAGAACTTCACCTTGACATGATTAATTTCAGTAGGCTGATTTTAGGAACTCAGATACTTAAATAATAGCCTTAGAAACACAAAATACTTAATACAAAGACTCAGACAAAAAGTATTCAAAAGGACAACAAAAAAATTAAGACATCACAAAATAGGTAGGATAGAAAAAGTAAACAGGGTATACTAGAAGGGCTGAAAGATTATTTTGAGGAACTATACAAAGGGGAGAGTTGTGAATCCGAGGTAGATAATGAGACTGAAAGGTGGCTAGATGAAGTTCAACTAGACAGGTTACAAGAAGGGGAAACAAAAAGAGGTTTGGAACAAACCATTTTGTCTTGGGACATCTTCAAGTGAGGTTAAATACATAGATTAGCAGGAATTGAGAGAATAAGGGAAGGATTGAGTTAAATGGGAGGGAGGGATGTTTAGGAGGAAATGAGGTTTAATAACAGGGGTTGGTGGTAGTGATATATATATATGTATATATATATATATGTATATATATATATATATATATATATATATATATATATTTTTTTTTTTTTTTTTACGTTTGTTGCTGGGTCAGCAGAGGGGACTGAAGGGAGGGTGGTCTACATCAGTGGAGAACTCCTTTGAGGTTACAGTTGGGGGGGGCTAGTGAGCAGAGTATCCCTCTCAATGGTACGGATGGGCAGAGAAACAGTTACCAAGGCTATAGATGAGGGAAAGGTGGTCCACACAACCTACCTAGACCTCGCAAATGCCTTCAACACCATTCCTCACTCAGGTATTATAGACAAGCTCACCAGCCTGAACATAAACCCCTGCATCATGAGAAGGGTTGCCAACTGGCTCATGGATACATGGTAAGAGTTGCGGGAGCTAGGTCTGACTCTAAACCGGTTACAAGTGGCATTCCCCAGGGCTCAGTCCTAGGACCCCTCCTGTTCGGCATATACTTCTCAGAGGTACAGGCAAGCACAGGAGGACTATGGCTGACCAAGTTCGCAGACGACTGCAAACTAGGGGTTATAATTGACTCTCCGGCTGACACAGACATCCTCCAAAAGGGTCTCACTGAGACAGATACCTGGTGTCAAAACCATGGGCTCAAGCTAAATGCCAAAAAGTGCATAGTCATCCCCTTTGGAAAAAACAAAGTACCCACAAACTACCACATATGTGGTAGCCCCCTAAATACGGAAGACGTAATAAGGGATCTGGGGACCCAAGTAGATAGTAACCTCTCCTTTGATAATCACATTGCCAAAGTAGTTAGAAAATCCTTCTCTGTGGCCCACCTAATCACAAAAGGGTTTGCATCCAGATCGAAAGAGGTCATTGGGCCCCTGTACGCATCACTCATCAGACCCATCATAGAGTACAATGCCCCATTTGGGATGTTCCTTACAAGACACCTGCAACAACTGGAAAGACCACAGAATTACCTCACCAAGAGGATCATTGGCCTCAAGCAGATGCCCTATGCAGCTTGACTGAAGAAACTCCAGTTGTACTTGGTTGCATACCGCCTACTCAGAGGTGATCTTTGCCTGACATACAAGGCCATGTCCAACCCAAAATTGATGGACATGCTCCACCTAAAGAAAACCATATCCCCTTGAGCCACATGCTCCAGGGATCTAAACCTCACCACAGCAATAAATAGGACATGCTGGAAGGATAGATTCCTGTCCCAGAGACTTCCCATGCTCTGGAACAAGATTCCAATCTACATTAGGCAGAGCTCTTCACTAATCCACTTCAAGAGAAACCTTGACGAGTGGATGGGAAACAGAAAGTTTACCCCAGGGATGACTTCATTGGCTGTGTTGGACAGAGGCACAGGGAACTAATCTAAGGGGGTGGCGAAAGCCAACACATTCTGGCTAGGCTTATAAATGCCTTTGGGCAGATAGCCTAGTACCTACCTATGAACCTATGAGAAGGGCACTTCTGTTTCATGGGTTCAGCCGTTATCCTTCTGGAGAGTGATGCTAACGCAAAGCTGTCAATTTACTGACTTTTGATAGAAGCTTAGACATTTAGTTTGGTTTCCTAACCTTGTAAGAGAATCAGGTGAATGGGTCCTGGTTCTTGAGTCTTGGGGCCAGAATTTTATCGCCATGCTGATGTTTAAATGACCACCTCCATTGGGAGATTGTGGGTATGTTTTCCCAGGCTGCTGTCCTGTTAGTTCTTTTTGTTTAAATTAGTGATCCTGTTAGTTCTTTTTGCTTTTGCAGGCTTGAGGTGTGCCATTGTGACAGTAGTGGCTGTGCACATACTCTGTGTACTTGGGGCTTCTCTTGATTAAAAAAAAAAAAAAGCCTTAAATTAGCAATGTGATTCCATCACCTGTTATTTATGTTGTTTATTTTCTGATGGGGGTTCTCCTCTCATTAGTGGTGGTGGTTTTCTGGCTCACTCGGGTTCAGGAGTCTCTGGCGAGGTTAGTCTACCATGCTCAGTTTGAGGTATTTTCCTCAGTGTAGCCACGAATGGTTTTCACAGGCTCTGAGCAAGGAGGTGTGACCATTGTTGCCACGCATGCACAGTGGCAGTGACGATCGGAGGATTGTGGCCGTCATGTCTTGCAATGGTATAGAGTTTCTGTAGACTGTCCAGGCATACCTCTCAACCTATTTGAGCAAGAAATCTGGACAGAGCCTGGCATAGTTGGGGACGGAGGTCCGAAGATAGAGATAGATTGTATATAGCGCCTTGAGGGACATGGAGTGCTCAAATAACAGCGTTTTGTCTTAACATACATTTTCTGTAAGCAATAATATCTGAAACTGAAGGGGTATGGCATTGCTTGCTGACTTCAATCCTTATGTCACAGATGATTTGCCTGAGAGCTGCGGATTTTGTTGGGAACGGAGGAGGGATATGAAGCAAAGTGGGACAGTTGAGGTATGTGGACAGTTGAGGTATGTGTCCGGGTTTAACTCATGTTTTGGGTGGTTCCTCATAGAGTTGGTGATTTTCTTGAGTTTGCAGTGGATACCAGACAGGCATTACATTGTGCTGGTTACTGTTCGATGGGGGGGCAGGTGCATTCCTGTTGCTCCATCACCTTTCTAGTTAGGAGGTAACAGTTAGGTCTGGCCATATTTTGTTGGCTGCAAAAAGCAAATAAAAAAAAAGACGGCAATCGTTGGGACAGTGGTTGCTTGGTAGGCACAGCAGTCGGGTGATGTTCCTTTCAGTGCCTGCTGTGTGCCAGTCAATGGAAATGTGTTTTGACTGCTTTCTCAGTCTGGAGGCATGCTCTGGTAACAGTTCGCTGGTGCACATGCTCAGTCTAGGTAGGGCTTCCTTTATGGAAAATTAAAAAAAAAAAAATTAAATGCCAGCTAAGGCAGTAGTTGAATGAAAACATTAGTGTTCCAGGAATAGAGGCAGAGTCATGTAGTAATAGTTTGCTGGTGCTAAAAAGGGTAAGACATAATTTCTGTTTAAATCTTTTGTACAGTTAATATTTGTAGGAAAATTCAGTTTGGGATCATCATTTCAAATGCATATTTATTAAACTGATTTTAATAGTGTGTTAACAAGAATGTATTTTACAGTGTAATTTTAGTGATGGAAATATAAGTTTAGTTCCTTTTATGTATTAATGCATTCTTATTAATTCATGCTCTACAGAGTGTTCATGTTAGAGCCAAACCTTTAATTCTAACAATAGTCTAGGTCTGTGGGAGTAATATTTGAAGTCGCTCCAGTTTTGGGCATGTTCTTTTAATTTGGGCACTGTCAGGCTTTCTACTATGAGGTAGAGGAGCATAGTAGGGGGCATCTTCCTATTAGGGTGTTCGGTAGCTGAGAGATGTGACCCGTGCAATGGTACGCTTTTGTGGGTGCCCAGTTTTTGAAGTTTTCCTGGGCTTCTGTGGAGCACACGAGTGAGGGCCAGCAGTCACGCATGATCATTGAGGGGATGGGAAAGATGGTCTCTCATTACCTGTGAGTTAGCAGCTGCTTTCGTGCACATGAATGGTATGGGTAGCCAGTAGGGACATATCTTTTGATGGTCAAGATTTTCCCAGAATGTTCAGATGTCGACTCAGATTGGGCTAATAAAAAAAAAATTGTGGAAGGTATTAGCTTTAGTTGTTTTATGGCTTGAATTTTCTAGCTTGCTTGCAAGGAAGGAAACCTGTTTCGTTAGTGGATATGATGTTAAATAAGTCAAATGTTGATCCCCTCCAGACAGCTTATAAGTTTCTGGATTAGGGTATTGAGAGGTAAGGTGGGAGCATGCGTCGCGGGTAAAAGTACATCACCTTTGGAATAGCTGTTAGCTGTAGAGGCATGTAGCACAATTAATGGTTGGTGAGACCTTTATTTTCAGCTGATAGCTCGAGGTAGTACAGGTGTCCACATAACATTTAGATGTTGCCTTAGTTTTGGTCTGTTTAAAAAAAAAAAAAAAAGTAGGGGTTGCACGGTAAATGTTATGTAACTTAGGATTCCACATTTCTCAGGCAGACCATGCTAACACCAGTTCAGTTAATTTAGTGAATTACTGAGTTGGTGGGAACAATATTTTAAGAGCTGTCACTGTTGTAGTCCTTTATCCCTCCTTTATTTTAGGTTCTCAGATTTTGGCATTAAGAGGTGGAGTGGAACGGGCCCATATTAGTCTGTTTAAAAAAAAGGGGGTTGTGTTGGTTTCTAGCAAAGCATTGGGATGCTGTGGAGCTTATGGTGAAGTGTGCAGCCTAGGGCAGGCATTTCAGTGCAGATTGTTCTCAAGGAAGCTCAGGGAGTCTGGACTTGGCTGTACAGACTCTTCAGAGGTGACCTCTGTCTGGCATACAAAGCAATCGCAGACCCCGCCATGATGGGGACTGCTGCATATCTGCAAGTCAGGTTTTACTCTAGTAACCTGATGACTGAATATGAGGTCTGTTTTTCTGACATAATGTAGTGCAGTAGGATTTTGTAGGTTGGCACACACCTCAGCCAACTGCACAACTACATAAAGAGACCTATGAGGCATATATTGGCATTGTGGCTGCAAAGGGGTTTTTGAATGCTGGAGCTACATGCGTTGAGGTCACAGGTGGGAAGAGTCAGTGGCCTGAAGGAAGCAGAGCTGAAAGGTAATGGATTCTGCTGGGTGAATAGTCTGGTGGCTGGAATGGCGTACAGTGAGGTATCAGGTGATCCTACTCTGCTCAGTAGTTTGTAGATTGGGTTTCAGGAAACATTGCAGGTATGCAGGTGTTTTCAGGATATTTCTGGAACTGGGTGCTTTGTCATCGTCAGGGAAGTTAGAAGGCATAAGCAAAGCATAAGTTTTGGGTTGCTTGGTAGCTGTAAGCCGGGTTTCAATTCCTTGCTAGTTGCATAAGTATCCTAAGGAATGAAAAGCTTTAAGGGAGAGGCTGAGGAAAAGCAGTAGATTAAGGTTGTTAAGCGTGTGGAGTTCTGCAATTCATTTGAAGATGGGGTGGGCTGCGGGGGGATGCTGGGCTGAGGTGTGGTGAACAGTATGATGTTAAGTTTGTTACTTTGCACTTGGGAGTGGTTTTCAGACTTATGGTCCTGAGGTTTTTTCATAACCTAGCCATGTTCAGGTAAGTGAGCTTTCACAATACAGAGTGCAGTGCATGCTGTTCATTGTTTAAATGGGCAAGGGTGAATGTTGTCCTTATCCTAAGGGCCTATAGGTGGAGCCATAAGGGGAGTTTTTATCTGGTTTTGTAAATGGCTGTACAGTAGGATTGTGGCCTGTTTTAATTTTTCTTTGTCTAGTCATTAATTTCATTGAGACCTCCTGTGTTGGTAGAAGAGTGATAATTTTAGTTATAAAATAATACCTTGTTTTTCTTTCGCAGAGCTATCTGTTGTACTGTTACTAAGGGAGTTGGGAGGTAATTTTAAGGGATCTTTGGTAGGACATTTAATTTTCAGGAGTGTTTGGCATCTGGTAGCATCTACATTTTATATAGTTGATAATGAGATATAACTTCATTGTTGTATAATGGTCTTTAAGAATTTGGTTTATGTGTGTGTAGCGTATGTACAGTCTTTTCTTTTTCAGATCACTCTGATCACAGATTGGGACATGCAGAGTTGGTATTTACTTGGGGGACTGATGAAATGTGGACTTGACAGGGAGTGAAGAACCTGAGGAGGGTTTCGGCTGATGGAGTGGTACGACAGGAGGTCACGGGTTGCCAGCAGTGAAGCGAATATTTAGTTGTTGGTTGGTTGTGATTTCTTCCCTGCAGGCACAAGGTAATGTCTTGTTTTGTTTGATCTGGTATGGGGGCCATCAGTGTGGAATTTTACTCTGTTTTATGGGTAGCGAGGGTCTTCTTTGAAAGGAGCCAGATATTATTGCAGACATCAGGGATTGGGGATTAGTGAGCTACATTGCATCAGTTAGGCCTGTGAGTTAGATGGGGGGTTTTGATGGGAGGATTTAGCTTTGAATTACAGCGGTTTAAGGACAGACTGGGCTGGGTTGATTCACTATATTTTGGATAGTGATAGCATGTCGCAGACATTGTGTGACCTGGTGGTATCGGGCATTCCATTGTTTGTTGGTATATTGTGTTGGTTGGTTTTGCCTAGCTTGGCCTGTTGTTGGTGATGCCAGCCATGATGGTGGTGTTTTTGAAGTCGTATTGCTACCGGACATGATGGTGGTGTTTTGAGGTCGTACTGCTTCTGGCCATGTTGGTGGTTTAAGTGTCTTATTGTTTAGAATGGGTAGTCGGTGTTTTGGTAACATTTTGTTAAATGGAATTTGGATGGGATTTAACGAGGGATTTACATTCAATGGAAAGCAAAAAAAAATGGGGCAGTACTATGGGGTTGCAATGTGGCATGGTAGTATGCATTTGCCTTGGCATGGCTTCAGTGTTGGTAAGCTTAGCAGTGGGTCCAGTGGCTGTTAAGGCTATTGGTATCATTGCAAGGCTTCCTGTGGTTGAGTGGTATGGTTTACTTACATCATGGTAGTATTTATGATAGATGATGAGGTTATGGTTTGTTACCTTAGCACTGCTGAGGGGTCAGTGGTTGGTTTTCACTTGTTAGGTACCTGGCTGCTTCTGTTAGTTATGTACAGGGTTAGGAGGTAATGATGGGTGGAAGGTTATATGTTTTATCCTTGTGTCTCTCCTTGGCAATCAAAGAAGTGTATGAGTTTGAGAAGTTTCAGATACAAGACCTTTTGGCTTAATATTTTCTATATAACTTTATAAGAAAGTAGGTGATTTCTCATCTCTCACTCTCTTTCTCTCTCTCTCTATAAATATATATATATATATATATGCACATACATACATTTTTATAAAATTAGATATTTTTCTGATAGCTAGGATATTTTTTTTCTGTTCTACATATGTATGGGCATGACTGAGTTGTAAAAACAAGAGGAATTATGGTAGCACACTTATGCAATAGACTATTCCCTGATCTGCTTGATTAGGGAGGATGGGTGCACCAAATGATGTTTGACCTAGTGCCTTACTGGTGGTTAGATTGCTGGAAATTTGGTCATAGAGAGGGTGAACAGCCTGTTCAGGCTGGTGGGTGGAGAAGAGGGGCAGGCTTGCCCTGTTCTGTTCCCCCTCTGTTTTTGGATGTGCAGTTCAATAAGTTGGGAAGGAAAGTGAGCAGTTGCTCTTTTGGATGAGTTAATAAGCAGTGGAGCTGCTTATGTGGATGGTGGTATAATTCAATAAATTCAAGGTGAGCGGGGTAGCGTTGCCTTGTTAGTGCAAACATAAGTGAGCAAGTGGGGGAACATGAATGCTGCTTATCAAGGGTGAGTGGTTATGCTGCCCTTATGTTTATTTTATGTTTTTCTTTCATGGATGTTATTATCACCTGTGTCATGTTTTGAACATTATATTTATTGGTTAACAGTCATGTTTATGGAAATTTAATAAAGGTCATCTAATGTCATTCGGTGCTGTGTGTTTATTGAAGTGGACCAGGACAAAGAATGTTTGAAAGAAATAATGAGAGAAGAAGTAATAAAAACCATAAAAAAACAAGCCATTGGTAAATCCCCAGGAGAGATAGTATCTCAGTTGAAGATGGAAGATTGTGGGCAGGGAAGTAGTAACTTAGTGGCATAAATTGTTTAATGCCATAATGAGCAGTGTGCCTATCCCATCCTCTTGGAAAACAGCAATTGTAGTAGTAATACCCAAGGAAAATAAAGACCTGACTGACCCAGCATCATATAGGCCTAGATCAATCATAAACCATGACTATAAAACATTTATTCACATTTTGGCCCAGTGTTTGGCAGGGATTTTACATTTTATAATTGAAGAAATCAGTGTGGTTTTATTAAGGAAAGGTAGACTTTTGGCAATATAAATAGAACATTGGACAGAGGTATGCAACTTGCAATAAAAAAAAAACATATTAATATGCCTTGATGCTGAAAATGTACTTAATTGAGTCAGTTGGGGATTTATGTGGAAGGTCCTAGAATTTTTAAGGGTCCCAATCAAGTGGACACAAATGTTGTGGAACATTTATCAGGAGGCAAAGGCACAGAGAAAACTGGCAAATACCTTCTCAAATAACCTGAATCTATAAAGCGAGACTCATCTGTGGTGCCCCTTATCCAATCTTCTGTTTGCTCTATATGTAGAACCATTCACACAAGCAGTTAAAAAAAACAGGAATTAGAGTACACCTGAGAGAATATGATCCAGAAAATCATTCCGATTGCAGATGATGTAAAAGTATATGTTACAGACCCAGCTCTAGAAATTCCAAAATTGTTCAATATTATAGAACACTTTAGTAGATAATCAGGCTACAGAATAAATACATGAAAAACACAAGCTATAGTGAATAATATAATCCCTACATTTGAAATGGTCCAGGAAAATCTATTTCTTTGGGGACATACCAAAGCAAAATATCTGGGGATATAATGAACAGCAGATGTAGAAAAAAACAGCAAATAAAATGTGGCAGGAAACCATGATAAAGATCCAGGATAAATGAATAACTTGGAAATTGATGTTCATAGAATTAGAGGGGGAAAGTCAAGTGATAAAGATGTATGTGGTCCCTTTAATATTATATACTAGTCAGGTGTACTTTATGGATGCAGGTAAAGTTTTCTGGGTACATACCTCTCAACCTCTTAGTGCAAGAAATCTGGACAAAGCCTGACAAAATGAGGGGACAAAAGCCCAAAAATAGGGACACATTTTAAATATTGCTCTTATAAACTTAGAAAGTTGCTAGAGTAACGGTTTGTTTTAACATACATTTCCTGAAGGATTTGATGTCTAAAACTCAAATGCATGTAATTATTTAGTGAATTCATTCCTCAGATCATCCCAATGATTTGCCAGAAGACCACAAATTTTATGAAGAACAGACCAAAAATATGCACCAAAAATCTGGATATTCTGTGAAAGTCTGGACAGTTGAGAGGTATGCGTGGGATATACTAAAAAAGGAATACAATCATTTATCTGGGAAGAGAAAAATATGAGAGTGGCATAAGACAAATTGAGCAGTTCCTTGGAAGAAGGTAGGCTAGGGCTCCCAGATCCACAAAGGCACTGAAGCAATGCAGATCAGATTAGCTTATGCATTGCAAAAAACAAAAATTACATTCAAAAATGGAAAGATTTAGTAATAAAGCAAGGAAGTCAGGAGAAATACTTTGCAGAATATCCAGATTTTTGGTGCATATATTTGGTCTGTTCTTCATAAAATTTTATTTTTCTGGCAAATCACTGGGATGATCTGAAGAATGAAGTCGCTAAATATTGACATACATTTGAGTTTTAGACATCGAATCCTTCAGAAAATGTATGTTTAAAACAAAGCCTGTTACTCTAGCATAGAATAGGATTTTGAAAACAAGCAACTAAACAATAACAACATTGAAAAGTGGAAGTTTACATCTTTACAGCAATAAAAAGGGTTATACAAAAATATGGCTGGAAAAATTGGTGGTATAATTTACTAGCTATAGGATATGCCCAAGAAAAAGAAATGTTTAGACTGGAAGGAATAGCACAAATTTGGAAAACTAAGAACAAAGAACCAAAATTCTGAAGCAAGTAACAGATAAAGAGAAAGTATTAACTTGGGAAGAAGGAAAGGATAAGTTTCATTTACGGGAATCCAATCAGCATTGTTATGAGGGTTGAGAAGATAAAATTGGCTGTCTATCGAACCAAGAGAGAGGAATGGCTGGAAACAGTCAATTTACTAGTGTAAGAAAGAGAAGGGTATGCAAGTAACAAGAGGATATTAGGTAGGGCTTATAAATCGCTTCATCAGTACAGAAGTAAAGGAATGAAGGAACTGAGGGACACTTGGAGTAGATACTTGGATATACAAATTACAAACAAACAATGGCGAGTCATTGTGCTCGCCCCAAGGTAGGTAACATTAGCAAGGAAATTCTGCATATTTGGATGGAAAAGTCAACACAAATATTTCTATGCCCCATCATAGTTACACTACATGAACCCAGTGATTCTATTTGTTAGAGATGTGGATCCCGACAATTGGTTACATATATTTTGGGAATGCCTGCCATTAGAAGTTTTCAAACAGAACCTCCATAGACTCGTAAATACAACATTAAAGAGAGAACTTGGGGATTTTAGAACACCCTAATTTTGAACTGGGACCCTGCTCCAAATATTAACCTAACTACCACCCCCACCCCTGCGTCAAAGAATATTATTGATTCATTTTCCACAGAGTTTAACAACTATTTACACTGATCATATTGTCCACTACCCTCTCAGTACCTGCAGCCCCTACTAAATATCCTTAGTTAATTGACATCAGCCCAGTACCTACTTGCACCATTAAAAAAACTCCTACATAAGCTAAAACTAACACCCTAGCTACTGACCAACTTCCCTCAAACTACTTAAAATTGGCTGTAGATGGAACTGCCTTTCCAGTCTCTATATTGATAAATAGATCGATATCCAAAAGTTATGTTCTTTCCATCTGGAAAAAATGTTTTATTGTACCTTTACACAAAGATGGCACATCTACAGAGTCTAATAACTACAGGACCACAGGACCATTGCAAGCCTCTTCACCTATCAAAAATACTTGAAAAATGTATTTACCTCAGTTTGTACATCAGCTACATTCAAATAATTTGCTCTCAGAAATGCAGCATGATTTTAGGCTCCACCAGAACACAATCACCACCCTCCTTCACTTCAACACTATAAACCAGCATAGGAATAATGGTAATTTAATGTCAACTGTGTTCATAGACTTATCTAAAAGTTTCAATACTGTACCACACCAATATTTACTCACTGAAGACTTCCAAGATGGCTGCACATTGAGTAACAGCTTAACTTCAGCTCTCACGGTGTGAAAACAGAAACTCAGGAGAGAGAGCCAGTGAACTTTTAATTTTGGTAAATTTCAGTAACTGGCTAGTAAGTGTACTGCCTGGATGGCAACAAAAAAAGAAATTCAGAGAACCTGAAAGAAAATCCGTCACAAAAGATGAGGAAAAAACATTGACTGAGAAGACTTCTGCAGCTATTCAGCAAAAACAGTGCAAGTTGCAGCTTTAGTACAAGACATGTCTCTCAGTAAGCTAGAGAAAAAAATAAGTCAAATGTACTCACAGCTGATTAAAATAAATGAAACACTGATGGGGTATATCGACTCAAATAATAAAAGGCTGGAAAAATGGAAGAGGCTCTAAACAGATATTAGATGAGGTGATAAAACTGCAAAAATCAGAGGTTGAAATGAAGAAAAGACTGGCGGAATATGAAACTGCTCAAGAAGAGATGTTTCAAAAAATAATAGAATTAGAGGACAGAGCATGTAGGGAAAAATTTGATTTTTTGCTGTACCTGAGAAGCTAGAAGGAACAGTGTATTAATTTTATGAAACCACAAATAAGCAAATGGACTGGTATTCCAAAGCAGGAGTTAATTGAAAGGGCACATCATGTGTATGCTCCAAACCTAGCCATGATAAAGCAGCATTTACCTTTAATAGTAAACATGCAATCCTACCAGCAGAAGGAGTTGATTCTGGCAAAATTGTGGCAGAAGGACAAAGTACTAAAAGTGGGAGACAGTAGAGCATTTGTGGAAAATGATTACTCACTGTACAACAGGCAGAAGAGGAGTAAATTTATTACACTAATCAGGGAATGTTGAGAAGCGGGCATGAGATTCAAACTGCCACACCCAGCTATCTTCAGAATATTCTTTCCTGGAGGGATTCAATCATTTTTTGATGCAGAACATGCTAAGGAGGAAATAAAAAAGGTTGTCCAACAAAAAGTGAGCTGTGGAACAGAAGGAGATTTTGTTTCTTGTTCTTCTGGTAGGAAAGACCACAGAAAGACTGTGCCAATCAAACCTTTTCCAGTATTTCAACAGAAAATGCCTGAAAAACAGAAAAAAGCACAAGAGTTGACTAGAAGAACTGAGAGTATGTTGAAAATGAGGCAGAGACTGGATTTGGGAGATGGAGATAAACAGGAATAAAACCAGCAACTTGGAAATTGACCATAAATATAGGATTGCAAAGCATTAACTATATTTGTGAAAGATGACAGAACAAGAAAACCTAGAACTATTGTACTTTTTAACTCAGTTAAACTTGTAGGGAACTCTAAAGCACATGCCCTACTTCATGTTTAGAGGAACACTTAGAAGAGGGGAAGAACAGGAGAAAGTTAACTGTAAGTAAAACAAAATGTTCTTAACAGTAATATTTGTATAGTGTATGATATCTGCATGCTATAAAGTAAAGTTTTCTCAGTTATTTTCAAGTGTAATGGGAATATTAAAGTAAATAAGTGTCCTTTTTTTCCTTCTTTTCTCTTTTTCCTTGTTCAGTTTTAAGAAATATGGGCATTGCAGTGAAAAAAAAACTCTGGTCAAAACTGTATGACACAAGGAAAAAATATCTGCATTTTCTAATTTTTGCATAGTGGAATGAAAAAATATCTGCATTTTCTAATTTTTGCATAGGGGAATGATTGGATTAAGGCCCTTGGCTTTATCCAGTAATAAGTTTTAAGAGAAAGCAAATAAATAAAAAAAGAACATTGAATATTGTGATGCCTGTGCACTGGCTCAGTAATGAAGGAGCCTCAATGCTCACCACTAGCAGCAGTGAGGGGCATCCACATTGGGAGGATAACAAGCACACACACAGTAAAGTACAATTCCCCTAAAGAGCACGCAGAGACCACAGTCAGTCTGGGGCTGGTTTCTCCCTTTCTCTCCAGATCCCCAATAAGACTCCCCACTGGCATAGCTATATGGTTCATATCTCAGCCGAGTAGTCAAGCCAAAACCTCCAGTACCCTCTCATTCCAATCAATGCTTCGTGTCCCTGCCCAAGTATCGGACACACACACACTTTGAGATTTCATTTATATGCAAACACACAGAGACTCCAGGGGAAGGCTGGCAAAGGTTCACTAGCAATCCCCCCTTCTGCCCAGACTATACTGTAGTAATCCACTGCCACCAACTACACTTATCAGCTACTATAAAGGCCCTTACCAAATGGTGTCTAATTTTACTGTGCAATGTTACTGTTATCCAAATACTAAGTGTAACCCAGGGCCAAGACTATTGGGCTGGCTTATACAGTATCACCAAATACGTCTATAATTCACTTAACCTCTTACATTAAAAGATTATATAAAGAATAAGTTAGAATGCTCTATTTTTTGAATATAATTTGTTTTCATTGTCAGTCAAATGTTCTGTAAACATGTAAAATAAAAATAAAAAAATAAAATGCAAGTACCCTGAGAGCTTATATTATCTCTACACAAAACAGCCACAGTTAAAAGGTTTAAAATATGTAATAATACATAATAAAAACACAAGACAGTACTTAACTCAAAACAATGACATTAGAGAGTGCAGAAATCACAGGACATACTTTAAAACAACCTTGTAGGATAGTCTCATATAAATATAGAAATCAGCTAGACTAATCTGGCTATATTTCTATCTATCTCTAATAGAAATCACTGTTCTAAAAACTACTTAGAGAGTAAAGCAAGTGCTGGTGAGTTGTCAAATCTGAAGACAAATACAGAATGCTGTTCTTACTTTCTGAGATAGCCCTTAAATTGATAATACACATTATTGTTGAGTCATTTCAGATTACATCATTCTTGACACTTCTGTTGAAGTTTCCCATGCTCACAGAACTCAAAATTTTAACATTTTCTTTTTGATATGCACCTGCCAGGAAGCCACAGCAATAAAAGACACTTTACATGTGAAACCTAGTAATTATCTATGTCTTAGGACAATAGAAAACATTTCCTAGCCCAGACATCCTGTCTCCAAGCTTGAGATTATACACAGTCATAAAATTCTTTGCTTATTAGCTTTCTTCCAGCAGGGTGCACTGTGGTTACATTTCTGAAGTTCAACACATAACACAGTTTTCTTTACATTTGTGAAACAAGCCTGTGGATCAAATTAATATTTGCAGTGACATAGAATTATTTACAAAATTCTAACTAGCTAGGCTGGCAGCCTTCACAATCCCCCCCCCCCCCCCGGAGAACTCAAGATAGTTTTTCAAGTTACCTTTGAGAAATGTTGATTGAGAGGGTTGGGTCTATCTGGGTATACTCTACCTTGACAGCCCATCTGTATTGGCATTGCTAGCCCCACTGCGGTGCTGCACTGACATATATGCTTGCAACCCTAGGCTTCACCTTAGCAACTTGGCATTTTGCTGGCTGGCATGATGTAACCATGTTAGGGGATTGTGATCTGTAACTACAGTGAATTTCCTTCCATACAGATAAGGCTGAATTTTCTATAGTGCCCACACTATGCCTAGACATTCCTTTTCTACAACTGCATAGCATTCCTCCCTGGGTTGGAGCCTACGACTGAGATAAACCATTGGGTACTCTTCTCCCTCTGAAGAAATCTGACTAAGTACAGCCCCCACCCCATGGTTCGAAGCATCCACCTACACAACTAATTGTTTGCTGTAATTTGGAATGGCTAACACAGGGGGTCCTCCCAAAGCTTCTTTAAACTTCTGAATGCCTGCTCATATGCTGTGGTCCACACTACCTTATCTGGCCTGTTTTTCCTTGTCAGGTCTGTGAGGGGAGCAACTATGGTACTATAACTGGGAACAAACTTTCTGTAGTACCCTGCTGTCCAGAAAAATGCCCTCACCTGCTTTTTGGTTACTGGTGCAGGCCATGCCTGAATGGCTTCCACTTTGGCCAGTTCTGGCCTGATCTTACCACCCCCCAATCTATGTCCCATGTAGGAGACCTCTGCAATACCCACTGGGCTTAATGGTCAGCCCTGCTCTCTGTAGTCTGTCTAGCACCTCTGTGACGTGCTGAAGGTGGTCTTGCCAGGAAAGGCTGTAGATGGCAATATCATCTAGGTAAGCAAGGGCAAAATCTCCTGCTGCTGCTAGCATGTGATCTACTAGACTCTGGAAAGTTGCTGGGGCATTTTTCATCCCAAAGGGCATCTTTGTTAACTCATACAAGCCAAAAGGAGTCACAAAGACTGACCTCTCTCTAGCACTGGGAGTAAAGGGCACCTGCTAGTAACTCTTGGTAAGATCAATGGTGGTAAGATACTTAGCCCCACCCAGCTGATCTAGGTCTTCATCTGTCCTAGGCATGGGGTAAGCATCTGACTCCGTGCGACAATTTAATTTCCTGTAGTCAACACAGAACCTGGAGCTGCCATCCTTCTTTGGCACCAGCACCACTGGGGCGGCCCAGGGACTGTTGAATCACCCCTATTTCCAACATTCTGTATCTCCTCCCTCAGAGTCTGTTTGAGTCTCTCAGGCAACCTGTAAGAGGCTAGCCTAATAGGACTTTGGGGTCCTGTATCCATCTGGTGCTGCACCAGGTGGGTGCACCCTGGTTTCCCAATGAATATGCCCCCAAACTCCTGTAACACTGCTTGGATTTCTCAAATCTGGATAGGAGATAGCTGCTGGGACATTGATTCCCCTTCCACTGAGGTGTCAGGCTAAGCCTCACTGAAGAGATCAGTCACCAGATCTCCCTCAGACTCCTCCTGCAGTCCACTGCAAATACTCAGCACAAGGGCCTCCCTAACATGGTAATGTTTCATCATGTTAACATGGTACAATTTGTGCTCCTGCCTCCTGACTAGCAGCTCCACCATGTAGTTAACATCACTGACCTTCCTTGCCACCTTGTAGGGTCCCTCCCAAGCTGCCTGCAGCTTATTGTGTCTGACAGGAATGAGAACCATTTCCTGCTTCCCTACAGCATACTATCTACCTCGAGCATTCCTGTCATACCAGACCTTTTTCTATTGTTGGGCCTCTGCCAGGTTCTCCTGGGCCAAGCCCATGAGTTCCCTGAGCCTTGTCCTGAGGTGTAGGACATATGCCACAACAGACTCCTTGTGGGATTCACACTCACTTTCCCACTCATCACAAATTAAATCTAGAGGTTCTCTCACCCTATGCCCATACAGCAACTCAAAGGGTGAAAACCCATGGATTTCTGAGGAGCCTTTCTGTATGCAAACAACAGATGGGGCAAATATTTGCCCCACTACCTCCTAAACTGGTCTGCAAATGCGCATAGCATGGACTTGAGTGTAGAGTTTAACCTCTCAACAAGACCATTAGTCTGGGGATGGTAGGGGGTGGTCTTTAGGTGCTTCACCCTACAGTACTTCCACAAACAAGTCAGTAGGTCTGACATGAAGTTAGCATCTCTGTCAGTCAGTATTTATTTTGGGAAACCTACCCTGCTGAAAATCTCTAACAAAGCATTTGCCACATTTTCCGCCTCAATGGAGGACAACGCCACTCCCTCAGGTTATCTTGTAGCATACTTGGGGTATTCAGAGGCCCCACAATATCCTAGCTACCCTCTAAAAT
Organism: Protopterus annectens; assembly: GCF_019279795.1. Lineage (NCBI taxonomy): Eukaryota > Metazoa > Chordata > Ceratodontiformes > Protopteridae > Protopterus > Protopterus annectens. Next base: position 1,092,147,975 of record NC_056732.1, read on the forward strand.
GGCTCCTAAATCACAGGCAAAGGCATCAAAGGAGCTTTCACCTTGTCTCCTGCCTTGCCTACCTTTCGGCACTGCTCTTAGGCTCTGCAATACCCTGTTACATCTCTGGAAATCCCAGGCCAATAAAAGTTCTGCATAATATGTCTCTCTGTACATTTTATGCCCATATGACCTGCAAAGGGAATATCGTGGGCTATGGCTAGAAGTCCCAGATGGTAGGCTCTAGGCACTACCAACTTCTGTATTCTCTCACCCTCTAGCCCTCGCTCAGGGGTCCACTCTGTATACAGTAACCCTTTGTCCCAGTATACAGATCCCCCCTTCCCTTGAGAATCAGGTGCCTCATTAAGTACCTGCCTCAGGCCTTGTAATGTAGGATCTGAGAGATGAGCATGTCAACTGTCTTTGTAATCCTTCCCAGCTCCCCTTCTACAGGAAGTCTGGCATCCTCTGACAGCAGTGCCTCACTGTCAGCCTGGGTACTACTACTCACCTCTGCCCTTGTAGTCACTCTGTCCAAGAGACCATCAGTACCAACAAGCAATTGTGGCTCACCTTCAGTCTCACTGCTACAAGGTAGCTCCCTTCTTGAAATAGCCACCTCACCAGTCCTGGCTGCAAGTTTGCAGTCTGTCTGGGTCTCCCCCAGGCTACCAGACCCAAATGCTTGTCTCCAAGCCTGACTGTGTGTAACTGCATGAGCACATGGTACTGCATTATCAAAATCATTCCGTACCAGGACATCTGCAGGGATATCCTCAAACACACCTACTTGCTGGCTTCCTTTTCCACCCTCACAGTCAAGGTGAACCCTAGCCAAAGGTATTTGGAATGGGGTCCCTCTTAAAGCTCTGACTGGAGTAGACTGCCCAGGCAGGTAGTACTCCTCTGTAGTCATTGCAGGCTTCACAATGGTTATGTCACAGGCTGTGTCTCTTTTAGTAATGGCCTCTTTGTCATTCACTGCGATAAGCTATAGCTTCTTGTGGTAGTTTGGTATCCTTGTTATCACAAGAAAACCTACTGTTGCCATTCTGTCCTTCATACTTACTGGCTTTCTCACCTTTTGTTCCCCACCTTGCCTTCATGGGCATCTATATGCTACATGGCCCCACTGGTTGCATTCAAAACATTTAACCGTAGGTCCTGAAAGTGTATCTGGATTAGTGGCTTCCCCTGCTACTGGTGGACTCTGTTGGGGTAGTCTGGGCTGCCCATTATGGGTTCCCTTAGACCCCATGAGCATCACTGGGTGTCCCTTTCCTGTGTAGGGATGCCCTGCTTGCTAGGTATAGGTCTCCCTTCCTCCCCAACTCATCTTCAGTAGAGCATTGCCTATCAGCTAACCAGATCCTCATGTCCACAGGCAAAGTTCTAAGGGCTTGTTCCCTCACCAAAAGGTCTGCCAGCCTTCAAAAGTGATGACCTGACATCTGCTCACCCACCTGTGAAAATAAGTGCTTAATTCAGCAACATATTCACACACACTTTCATCTGCCTTGCATCTATGTTCACAAAACTTTTTCCTATAAGCTTCAGGTATTAGCCTAAATACTTGTAGCAAACAATTCTTTACAACATTATAATTTGAAAAGTCATGGTCAGACAGTTTGAACAAGACAGTTACAGCTTTATCATGGAATAAGGCGGCCAGGAACCGTACCCAGAGTCTTTGGTCAACATCATACTGTTTACATACCATTTCAAACATATGAATGAAACTATCAAAATTATCCCCCTCTGTAAATTGTGGAAGAAATTTACTGACCTTTGTTGTTTCTGGGGTTCAGTTACTCCCTTCCCCATTACCTCCATGACTCTGGTGAAGAGTCAGCATCTCTTTTTCATGTTGCCTCTGCCTCTCCCTCTCCTCAGCTTTTAGGTGTAGCAGTTTCTTATTCTCCTCAGCCTGCAGACATTGCAGTTTCTCATTTTCCTCACTCTCAAGATGCCTCAGTCTCTCTGCTGCTTCTATTTCCAAATGCTTGGCCTCCAACTCAAGTCTCTTTAGCTCCAGATGGATTTTTAAGTCCTTTGTAGAAAGGTTATGCTGTCCATTCTCTAAGTGTTGTACATCTCCACAACCAGTCTGATCGTACTGCTGGTTGCTATTTTCTGATGCAGTTGTGACAAAAGTTGCAATTGTGTCTGTTTTAGTCAGGTTTCCATGCACCAGTCCTTTAGTCTGGCACATCTCAGCCAACTGGCTCCTTGTCAACTTGCCATACTCCTCTGCTGACATGCTTGCCTGCTCTCCCTAACTAACTAAGCTAACAAAAGAAATAAAACGATTGTGATCTGAACTCTGAATGTTCACTGCATGGCTGATTTAGATTACAAAAACATCTTCAATGATCACTGTACACAAGCTACAGATATTCAATGTCCACACCACTACAAACCAATTAATATATTATGTGGTTATCTCACCACTATCAACCAACCAATATCTGATGTGGATATCCCACCACTGTCAAACAATTAATATTGAAGCCCGTGCACTGGCCCAGTAATCAAGGAGCCTAAATCCAATCTTCTAGCACCAGTGAGGGGCATCCACACTGGGAGGATAACACATACACACACACAGTAAAGTACAGTTTCCCTTGAGAGCACACAGAGATCACAGCCAGTTTGGGGCTGGTTTCTCCCTTTCTGTCCAGATCCCCAATAAGACACTGGCACAGTGGGTTCCTATTACAAGACCGAAGACTGCATCTTGGTCGAACATAAAAGACTGAAAAGGCAAAATATCAAAGCATCTTTTAAGCAAATTCTTTCCCTGGGAAAGAATTTGCTTGGCCGCTTTGTTACTTTGTCATTTTTGGCATTGTAGTGCAGTCTTGGAGTTAGTATATTTAAGGAGGAGGGGGCAAAGCCCCCCACTTAATGTAATATTTTAAAGTGTTTTCTTTTTTATTCTTTTTTTTTTTTTTTCCGTTGGAACAGCGATTTTTTTTCCCTTGGAAAAAAATCACTGTTCTGACAGTTCGACATTGTAAGCTTTCACTTACATAGGGTCGATTAATCACTGTTCGCTTTTTTTAAACATTTGGTGATGTAATATAGACCCAGCACAGCTATAGGGTTCAGATCTCAGCTGAGTAGTCAAGCCAAAACCTCCAATTCTCTCTCTGTTCAACCAGTGCTTCATGTTGCTGCCCAAGTAGCTGATACACATACACTTTGAGATTTGATTTATATACAAACAGACACTCCTGGGGAAGGCTGACACAGGTTCAATAGTTATGCCCCTTCTGCCCAGACTATATGGTAATACTCCACTGCCACCAATTACCCTTATCAGCTACTATAAAGGCCTTTACCAAAGGGTGTCCAATTCTACTGTGCAATGTTACTGTTATCCAAATTGTAAGTGTAACCCAGGGTTAAGGCTAGTGGAGTGGCTTATACAGTATCACCAAATACATGCAAGTAAGCTAAGAGTTTAAGTTATCTCTACACAAAACAGAAACAGTTAAAAGGTTTAAAATATTAAATAATAAATAATAAAAACACAAGACAGTACTTATTAACTCAACATAATGACATTAGAGAGTGCAGAAATCACAGGAAATACTTTAAAACAACACTGTAGGATAGTCTCACATAAATATAGAAAACTGCTAGACTTATCTGGGGTGGCCATGGTGGTGCAGTGGTTAGCATTGCTGTCTCACAGCAAGAGGTTCTCTGGTTCGATCCTTGGCTGGGGTGCCTTCTGTGCGGAGTCTGCATGTCCTCCCTGTGGTTGCGTGGGTTTCCTCTGGGTGCTCCAGTTTCCTCCCACATCCCAAAGACATGCTGTAGGTGAATCGGTCACTCTAAATTGGCCCTAGGTGTGAGTGTGTGCATGTGTGTGCCTTCTGTGGAAGGTTGGGCACTGGGCTGGCAACTCGACACCGTAAAACTCCACTGCCACTCATGAGCGGACAGGTGATCCACTGTGGTGACCCCTAACTGGGAAAAGCTGAAAGAAGAAGAAGAAGAAAAAGCTAGACTTATCTGGTTATATTTCTATCTATCTCAAAGAGAAATCACTGTTCTAAATACTACTTACAGAGCAAAGCAAGTGCTGGTCAGTTTTCGTCAGATCTGAAGACAAATACAGAATGCTGTTCTTACTTTCTGAGATAGCCCTTAAATTGATAATACACATTACTGCTGACTCATTTCAGATTACATCATTCTTGACACTTCTCCTGAAGTTTCCAAGGCTCACAGAACTCAAAATGTTAACATTTCCTTTTTGATCTGCACCTGCCAGGAAGCCACAGCAATAAAAGAGACTTTACATGTAAAACCTAGTAATTATCTATGTCTTAGGACTATAGAAAGAATTTCCTAGCCCAGACATCCTATCTCCGAGTTTGATATCATACACAATTGTAAAATTCTTTACTTATCAGCTTTCTTCCAACATGGTGCACCGTGGTTACATTTCTGAAGCTCAACACACAACACAATTTTCTTTACATTTGTGAAACAAGCTTGTGGCTCATATTAATATTTACAATGACATATAATTATTTACAAAATTCATTCTAGCTAGGCTGGCAGTCTTCACAAATATAATAAAGTTTTTTCTAGCAAATAAATAAATAAATACTTGTAGAAGTAACTCTGTGTCTGGTTCTCATGTCTCCATGGAGGCAATCTGATAAACATTATTAAAACAGAATCCTTCTTTCTTTTAATGGCTTCTTTCAATGGCTAGGAAATAATGTTTTCTCATTCTGGGAAAGCAATAAAGATGACAAAACCAGGCAGCACCTAGTAGAAACACAGGCTTTACTGTGCATCTTAGCATGGATAACCTTCCTTTTAGGTTAACCCAAGTCTATGAGTGTGGCTGTCAGTTTGGGACAATTGTTCCTGTTAGGAGGGTACTACTTCAATATCTAAAGATGTACATATTTTTGCATTTAGTATTAAGTTAGTAGGTTTTAGGGGTGTATTGGGGTGTATTTTTTTATTTGAGGACTTTCAATAAAACAAAAAGTTTTGTAAGATGTGACAGAGTCAAATGGATATGACAAGAAACAACTGTATAAATGATCAACCTGCCAAACATTAGTGCGTGCATGTAACACAAAAACTGAAACTAGATACTTAACAAAAAAGCTGTTACAAATAAAAAGTGGGAATAATAACTTTTTTACATAATGATTTCTATATTATCTTTAAATGTTAATGGTCTCACAGATATATGCAAAAAGACAGAGTAGTGAATGAACTATATTAAAAATGTAGAGTGCAAATAGTTATGCTACAGGAGACAGTTGAACTGAATATGTGAATTTGATAAAGAAAGGTTTTCAGGGTGGTTATTCAGCAGAATACCTGGGACAAATGTAAAGAGCAATGCTTGTATTAATTGCAAGAGGAGCTCCAGTAGTGATATGTGTTGTATCTTTCGGCTTTTCCCAGTTAGGGCTCACCACAGTGGAACTCCGGTCCGCTAATGATTGGCAGTAGATTTTTACGTGCCAAGATGCTAGCTCTGACACACAACCTTCAACAAAGGTACGCCCATTCATGCATGTCTCCACACAGAAGACGCTTTAGCTGAGAATCGAACAGGACAATGTCTTACTGTGAGGCGACAACGCTACCGCGGCACCACCACTGCAGTGATAAAAGAGGATAAAAAAGATAATAGTAGATTTGTAGTACTATGGGGCTACTGGCAAGGGAGGATGATTACACTGGCTTGTATTTATATTCCACCGAAAACTGCTATAACAGAGGTTAAGAAAATTCTGGGAGGAATAATCAGTTTTCAGTGGGGAATATTACTTATAAATAGGGAATGGAATTTGATTTGCAGCAGTGAAGGTGTGTCTAGGGGGGCAGAAGGGAAAATATAACAAAGGCAGATAGATTTTTGAAGAAATTAAAATGTTTGGCAGGGAAGATGTGAATTCACCGAGTTCAGAGTGAATTTACATATTTTTGCCCAAGATACAAAAACTGGGTTAGGCTACACAGAACTTAACATTTCACAGGAATGTGTGCATTTAACTGAAAGTTTTGATGCATGTCCAATAACTATATCAGATATTTCACCAGTAATAGCTAAAATAAAACATGGGGTGCTTCCCACCTATCTGTTGAAAAGAGATGAATTTAAGAAATGAGTAGAGGAAATTATTCAAGTTAGTTCTTCTCAAAATATAGCTAGGGAGTGGGATAAAATTAAAGTGGAGTTTAAAAACAGGGTGGAAATAAAAGAAAGAGAGAGATATGGTTAACATTTATCAATATTTTTTACAGAAACTGACAAAAGTTAAAGTATTGCAGAGCAGGGGTCATCTCATAGAACAAGAAGAGGAGCAATTGCAGAATGCCAAGCAGAAACTTAGGCAACAGAAAGTAGAAAGGGTTGTCGCCAAGCTTAGGGAGCCTATAACAAGGAAGATAACCAGAGATCTGGTAGACGTGCTAGAAATATTTCAGAAATTTTATGAAAGTCTGTATAAAGCAGAGAAATACGGAGATCTAGAAGATGTACAATTGGAAAGGTTTATGTAAGAATTAAATATGTCAAGGTTAGAGGTAGATGAGGCTCAAGTACTAATCATTAAGATAAGATGGGATAAAGATGGTGATGTGTAACCAATCCACAGGAAAGTCCCCAGGAATAGATGGCATCCCTGTGGAAGTTTGGAAGCTAGGAGGAAAAAAAACTGATAAAGATCTGGAAGATTTTGTTTAAGTGAATTTTAAGAGGAGGAGAAACACCAACATCCTGGAAGAAAGTGAGGGTGGCTGTAATACCTAAACAGGGTAAAGAACCATCAGATCCAGCTTCATACAGGCCCAATTTAATCCTAAACTGTAATTATAAAGTGTTTGTGTATAATGGCTAAAGGAATGGCAAAGGTGATGCTGAAATTAATAGATATGGATCAGTGTGGTTTTGTGGAGGGGAAGCAAACATTTAACAACATTAACAGAGCATTTATTATCCAGAGGTAAGCTGAATATAAGAAAGTACCACTGTTGTTGGTGAGTCTTGATACAGAGAAAGCATTTGACAGAGTAAGCTGTGAGTTTATGAGCAGGACAATGGAAGTATTTGCATTCACTGATAAATTTATAGGAATGACTTCAATTAGGGATACAGACAGTAGGCAAGAGAGGGCTGGAATTCATTGGAGAAAACTGACAAAAGAACCAAGGTATTGGGAGCAAATAATTAGAGAGGGGAAAGGTAATAGAATGGAAAGAGGCCAAGATTTTATTTGGACTGCAAGCTAGAACTTGCCTTTCCTATCAAGGACTGATGTCAGAGTATAGACAAAGGGAAAGAAATAGGGGGTGTCAAAGTGAAAGACCAGCACTGGTAGAGTTTTTAGTAGAATCTTGAACAGAAGCCGCTGTTAGAAAAGGAATAATTAGTAGAGCATATAAAATATTATATGATAACTTTAAGAATCAATCAGAGGAGGTTAGAAAGGATGGGCAGAGAGATTGTACAAGCAATTGACAAAAAATCAATGTGGGGATATAGGTATGTCTCCCAAATATGCAATAAAGTCTAGAAGATTTAAGATCTTTGCATGGAAGTGTTTACATAGGTATGTGTATACCCCAAGTACACTCCAAAGGATTTTTCTTCGGGTAGATAGCAAATGATGGAGCTGTGATGGGGAAGAAAGAGGTAATTGGGAACATATTTCCTGTGAGTATAGTGAATTGGCAGACTTTAAAGATTCCTTGCAGACTGCTCTGTCAGAAATACTGGGTGAGCAAACTGGCATAACTAAAGAAATCATTTTGAGCTATGATACAGAATTGGAATTGCCTAGACATAGTAAGGCCTTGCTGAGTCTAAATATGGTGGCTGCCAAAAATATGTTACTAGAAAATGGAAATCAAAGTCTAAACCAATTTTACTAGAAGTAGTGAATATAGTAACAGAGGTACAACTACTGGAATTGGGATCTTTAGAAAAGGGTAGGAGCAAATTACATAAAAAAGGGAATTGTTGGAACAAAACATGCAGAGGAGGAACAAGGTTTAAAAGAAAGCAGGATTTGAATGAGCTATGTAATGTTTGACAATGACTGGATAGATTATAAGTGACATATAATGTTTGCAACTAAAATTATGTCAGCATGGTTTGTGATGTATAATGTTTGCAATTAAAATTATGTCGATATGTTTTTTTTTCATTCATATAAATTTATGATTGCAATTGTCATAGTGCTAATTTAATAAAAATGTTTCTTGTTTTAAAACAAACATTTACTCACTGAACTCTCTGCTATACGTTCCTCTCAATTCTCTCTTAAATGGTTCCTTAATTATCTATCTGGAAGGCAACAACCAGTCAAATGGCAACAGGACCTCCCTCCCTCTCTTCTATTTACCATAGGTGTCCCACAGGGCTGTATACTAAGACCCCTTCTATTCAATATTTTTATAAACAAGCTTTACACTGCCACAGTCCAAGCAAATGTAGTAAATATGCAGATGTTTGACTTTAATATATTCAGCCCCCATAGAATTCAGACTCCAAGAAATCACTCAAATGTCTTTCTGTTCAATCAAAATCTGGCTGAAAATTTCAAACCTACTCCTTAATCCCAATAAAACAAAAATGATGCTCTTCACCCCAAAAGATTATTTCAATTAAAAAAAACAATCTTTCTTGGTTACATCTGCAGATAATACTAAAATTGAAGTAGTGCCACATACTACATTACTAGACATTGTAATAGATGACAAGGTTAAATTTGATCAACATATTCTTCAAACAATTAAAAATGCCCACCAGCAATGTGGCTCGCTTTACATAGCAAAATAGTACCTTACAGACCCAGCAAGAAAAACCCTAGCCTCATCCTATTTGCTTCCAACCCAACCCTCTTATATGCCTCACCTGTCCTTACAATCCTAAGCGCTACACAAAAATACAAACTATTCTCCTGTCACAACAAAATTAGCTAAATTTGCTGCCAACAGTGGGCACCAAACTCACCACTGCCAAGCCTTAAAACAGCTAAACTGGCTAGACCTTAATAAATACATAACATGCTCTCAGCTAGTTATGGTATACAAACAAATTAACCTGAAAAATGCCCTACAATAAAAAACATATTATTTCCCTATACCACACCAAGGGTCCTCTGTTCTGGTGATAAATTTCTACTAAGCAATACTGAAGCAATACTTTATTGGGGGACTCGCTATACTACTGTTACATCTCCAAATTCTGGAACACCAACCTTGCACAAGTAAGAATGATAAAACGCCCAAGCTATAAAATCCAGCCATACCTCTAAACCATACCAAATTCCTCAGTATTTGCCAGTTTTGAGGGCAAAATAATGGGGTGCCACGAATTCCCGAGTGGTCCCTTTAATTCCCGATTTTTTTCCTGATTATTTATTTATTTATTTTTATTTATTTAATTTTTTACAAGTTTAAATCTATGGCTGATGTCACCATGCATTACTAGCCTACAGGGGGCATGCATGAATGACATCAGCTTCGTTGGATGTTATTTTTAACTGTTTTGGAGGGAACTCGGGGAATATAGCAGCAGCACCAGTGCAACAATTTAAAAGTTTTCTACATGCTGCAGGTCAGGATGGGAAATGGGCTCAGCAGGTAAGAAAAAAAAAAGAATTGTATGTATGCTATCTGGTTCACTCGCTACAGCCCAGCTTAAAATAGAACTGTGTATTCTGCTAATGGCAGAAATTAAGCAGAGAGAGAGAGACCAGTGAGTCTCAGTAGAGTAGTTTTCACAGAAATCTATTGTAAGCAGAAGTGCTGTCACCGCTCCATTTACAGAAATGTGTGTGCCTGTAGAAGTACTGCATTTACAGAAATGTGTGTGTAGAAGTCCTGCCAGTCATAGCTCCGTTTACAAGAAGTGCTGCCAGTCAGTCAGACCTCCATTTAAGAAGTGCTGTTCACAGAACTGTAAGGTTCAGAGCTGCCTTTATAGATTACAGAAGTATAGAAAAGTGTGTGCAGAGCTCCATTCACAGAATTGTAATCAAAGCTCCGTTTACAGATGCTAAAAGTTCCGTTGCCATTTGTTGTATTAGAGAAGTAAAGTAAGCACTAAGCAAAAGTGTGTGTGTTCCATTGCCGTTTGTTTTATTACAGAAGTAAAGTAAGCAGTAAGCAGAACTTGAAGTGTGTGTGTGTGTGTGTGTGTGTGTGTGTGCGTGTGTGTGTGTGTGTGTGTGTGTGTGTGTGTGTGTGTGTGTGTGTGTGTGTGTGTGTGTGTGTGTTCTGTTGCTATTTGTTGTGTTACAGAAACAGATGTAGGAAGTTCTGTTGCTGTTTTTTGTATTACAGAAACAAGCACTAGGCAGAAGTGTGTGTGAACCTTCGTTTAAGAAGTGCTGCCACTCAGTCAGAGCTCCATTCCCAGAATTGCAATTGTAATCCCTGCCATTAACTGGGAAAACTACCCATGCACCAACACCTTTGCCCAGCGGTTCTTGGAATTCATACATTCCAATGCCCTGGATCAACTAATCCATGGTCCTACCAGGGGCTCCAATATCCTAGACCTGGTCATTACCAACATGGGAAATCGATACTCCACACCTATGGTCACCCCCTCGTTGGTCAGGTCAGACCATAAGCTAATCACCCTTAACATCCACATCCCACCCCCCAGTAAGGAAACCTCCATAAAAAACTTCTCCAAAGCCAACTTCATGCTACTCAAGTCAGAAGTTACAAACTTCATGACACACATGCAGATGGGAACTGAAAGTTCAACTGCTGAGTCCCACACTAAGGCACTGTACGAGCACATCCACTCATGCATGAAACGTGCCATCCCAAATAGAATCAATGTGCTCTCCTCCAAAAAAAGAAGCCAATCTGGTGGTCCCCTTCCATAAACAAACTTTACAACAAAAGGAAGAAACTGTTGCAGAAAAGAGGAAAATCCCAGGATGCAAAAAACTCCCTTACCAGCCTGAGTAAGAAGCTGAGATCCCTTATAAAATCCTCCAAAGCTAGTTACAAAAATAAAATTGTCAAATATTCCAAAGACAGCCACAAGGCATTCTATAACTATGTCAAGAATCTAAATGGCAATGCTCAGATCTGCTCTGAGCTACAACAGAATGACATTAAATATACTGATCCCAAGGATATTGCCAATATCCTGGCAGATCGATTCAGTGCCAACTTCACCCCCCTTTCACCCCTAAATGGCCCATCTCAATACTGGAAGATTGCCAAATTCCGGTAATAACGGCCACACAGGTAAAAAACGCACTCTCCAAAGCTAAGAATACAGCATCCATGGGACCAGATAACATCCCGGGCTGTGTATGACATGAACTACAAAATGAACTGGCACCTCAACTAAGTGTCATGTTTAATCATACCCTCACCTCAGGCTTCATGCCCACTGAGTGGCACACAGCTACAGTTATCCTACTCCACAAGGGGGCAATCCACCGCCTCATCAGTCTGACGAGCCTGATCTGCAAAGCCATGGAACGTATTATCATGGAACTTATAAACAAAGACATTGGCAACCTTAAAACACTGGACCACACCCAGTTTGGGTTCGTGAAGGGCCGATCTTGTCTCCTGAACCTTATTGACTTCTTCAAATCAGTCTCCAGAGCTGTGGACGAGGGTAAGGCAGTCCACACAGCCTATCTGGACCTCGCCAAGGCCTTTGACACCATTCCCCACTCTGGAATCATAGATAAACTTACTAAGCTGGGCATTAATCCCTACATCACTCGATGGGTTGCCAACTGGCTTACTAACAGAACCCACACTGTAAAAGTAGCTAACTCCAAATCCAGCTCCAGACAAGGGAAAAGTGGAGTACCTCAGGGTTCAGTCCTGGGACCTCTCTTGTTTGGCATCTACTTCTCTGAGGTACAAGCCAACACTAAGGGATTCTGGCTAACAAAGTTCTCAGATTACTGCAAACTGGGAGCCATTATTGAATCCCAAAATGATGTGGATACTCTACAAAAGGGCCTTACAGAAATAGATGCTTGGTGCCAAAGCCATGGGCTCAAGCTCAATGCCAAGAAATGTATAGTTATCCCCTTTGGTAAAAAACATGTACCTGTGAATTACCACATAGGTGGCAGTACACTAAACACTGAAATTGTGATAAGAGACTTAGGGACACAGGTGGACAGTGGTCTCACCTTCAATAACCACATCACCACAACAGCCAGGAAATCCTTCTATGTAGCACACCTCATCACTAAGGGCTTTTCATCAAGAAAAAAGAAGGTCATTGTCCCACTGTACTCATCCCTCATTAGACCCATTATAGAATACAACACCCCATTTGGTATGTACCTCTCAAGACATCTGCAACAACTGGAAAAGCCTTAGAAATACCTCACTAAAAGAATCACAGGCCTAAAGCAGATGCCCTATGCTGACTGCCTTAAAAAACTCCAGCTATACTCTGTTGCATATCGTCTACTCTGAGGCGATCTTTGCTTAACATACAAGGCCATGTCAAACCCAGAGCTGTTGTACATGCTACACTTAAAGAAATCCCAATCCCTCAGAGCCACATGCTCCAGGGATCTAAATCTTGTCATCACAATAAACAAAACATGCTGGAGGGATAGGTTCCTGACCCAGAGACTCCCCAGATGCTGGAATAGACTGCCCATACATGTCAAGCAGAGTGCCTCTTTGGCCCTCTTCAAAAGGAACATTAATGATTGGATGGGAGAAAGGAAATTCACCCCGGGGATCATGTCAGTCGCCCTGCTAGACAGGGGTCCAGGGAAGTAAATAGTGTGGGAAGAAATTGCCAGGGAATTGTTATGGCTAGGCTTGTATAGACCCTAGGGCCGATAGCCTAGTACCAACCTATGAACCTATAAGTGTGTGTAAGTGAAGCTCTATTTAAGAAGTGCTGCCAGTCAGTCAGAGCTCCGTTCCCAGAATTGCAAGGGGGATGTGTGTGTATGTGAAGCTCCATTTAAGAAGTGCTGCCAGTCAATCAGAGCTCCGTTCAGCAGAATTGCAAGAAGGATGTGTGTGAAGTTCCATAAGCACTAAGCATAGCAGAAGTGTGAAGTTCCGTTGCTGTATAGCCCATATTACAGAAACAAGCACTAAGCCATTTAAGAGGTGCTGCCAGTCAGAATTGCAAGGGGGAAGTGTGTGTGAACTCTGTTCAGCAGAATTGCAAGGGGGAAGTGTGTACTGTGAGCTCCGTTCAGCAGAATTGCAAAGGGGAAGTGTGTACTGTGAGCTCTGTTCAGAAGAATTGCAAGGGGGAAGTGTGTGAAGTTCCAGAAGAAGTGTGTAGTTCAAGTGGGTATCATGTGTGAGCTCCATTCAGCAGAATTGCAAGGGAGGGGGTAGTGTGTGAAGTTCCAGCAGAAATGTGTAGTTCAAGGGGGATGTGTGAGCTCCATTCAGCAGAATTGCAAGGGGGTGAGCTCCATTCAGCAGACTTGCAAGGGGGAAGAATGTGTGTGTGTGTGTGTGTGTGTGTGTGTGTGTGTGTGTGTGTGTGTGTGTGTGTGTGTGTGTGTGTGTGTGTGTGTGTGTGTGTGTGTGTGTGTGTGTGTGTGTGTGTGTGTGTGTGTGTGGTTCCAGCAGACATATGTAGTGCAGGGGGGTTGTGTGTGAGCTCCATTCAGCAGACGTGCAAGGGGGGAAGTGTATGTGTGAAGTATACCTGCTGGTTAGGGGTTACTCAGGATCAAACCCTGTACCTTACATACAAGGAGCAAGAGTCTGAATTCCCTACCCAGTTCAGTGTCTGGAATGTTTGTAAATTTTGGTCTGTTCCTCTTAAAATTTGTGGTTTTCCAGCAAATCAATGATAATTGAATTCACTTAATAATGACAGCTATTTACGTTTCAGTTTACTTTCGTCTTCCTATCTTTTAGAAAAGACATGGCAACAGACAACATCTTATTCTAGCAACTTTCCAAGATCATACAAGTAGTCTTTAAAATGTGTCCCTGCCTGATTTTTGGGGCCTTTGCCCCCCCCCCCACCAATAAATGTTGGCCTTTTCCAGATTTCTTGTGTTGCATAGCTCTTCAGGGGGAGAGATGTTTAGTGCTGCTTATGCCAAGTCTGTTTGTGTTGTTAGCAGAACAACAGGTTGTATATTTGCTTTTGATGCAGAAGGCTATGGGTTCTACTCCTACAGTATGTAGATTGATTGCTGATACTGTTACTGTGTTGTACTTTTAAAGGGGGTGTGATGCTGCAGTCCTGAGAATGTCCTCTTTGGCAGAGATAAATAGTAACTATGAACTGTTATCAGTTTGCCATCCATTTCCTATTGCAATATTACTAGCTTAATTTTTTTAATGTAACATAGGCAATTTATTCCTCACGGGAAACAGGCACTTTATTTGTAGATGAAACAATGAAATATAAAGTTGCTTGCTAGTAGCAACCTCTTCATTAGTTACAGATCCCTTTAATGTGGAATTATTTAGATACTTCTACTTCTGCAGAGATTGTGCATGTTTACTGATGCTGGTGGACTGTAGAAGTTTGAGTAGACTTTTATGATGGAAATGTTCTGAAGTGGGCAGTTTTGTCATTGTTGGTTCATGCATTTTATTTCATTGCTTACTGGACAAATGTTCAAAACAATATATTTAAAATGCAATCTAACAAGTGTGCTGTATTATACAAGGAATATAATTTAATGCAATCAGGAAGTTGTATCAAAGAACACATGTATGTTTTGTGTGCAAGGGGTCTATGATTTGAAAACAGCCTAAAGGTAATCTTTATCTGCCACTGGCCAGATGCTTTTTCTTTGAATGTGGGTTTCAGTGCTGTTTCAATGAATGTGAATTTCAAGGGCAGAGAAGTTTTAATGCTAAGTCTATTTTCATTGTGAGACTGTATTGCTTTGTTTGGCAGATGTCTATTAGTGTCTGCTCTAAAATGTAAAATACAAGTTTTAAATGAAATCCAAATAATCATTGTAGAAGTAAAGCAGTATGCACATTAGTGTTTATGGTAAATGGGGTGAAATAGCCAAGTAATGGGATATTGGAATGGCTGTAGGGGGGAGGGCTGATCAGTAGGCCATGGAGAATGACATTTGGAGGTCCTAGCAAACTATAATAGTCTTTTGCTAAGGTTAGACTATTGCCTACCATAAAATGCCCAACTTTTACCACAAAACCCACATACTGCAAGTCACCAAAAAAATCCTAAGGTTCATCATCTTCTCCCTTCCCAGTGAACATCATTGCTACACATTACAAAAAATGGTTACCATTTACTATAGAGTCTGGGACCATATTTTGATTGTCTGTTCTTCAGTTTGCGTTTGAAGGTTTGTATCCCACAATTCCATTGGAGTGGGTGGGGTTATATAATTATATATGCAAATTTTATGTTAATCAGTGTACAGATTTGTACCTATTTTTCATGGGCCTTTGTCCAGATTTTTGATGTTCCCAGGTTGAGAGGTATGAATCCAGATCAAACAATATCTTACCCAGTCCTGGTCAGGTGCATGTTCATCACCAGGTTGAGATAATTAATAAAAGCACAAACTTCTTATTGCTTCTCATTAACTTTTTGTCCCTCTCTACTTGAATCACTACACCCCTAACAACTTTCCTTCCTGTACTTGAATCAATACATCCCTTTTGCCTCCTGTTACACAACACTTCTCATCCTTCTTCTTTGCTAACTGACCTATCCACCACTCTACCCCTCTCATGCATCCCTTGTATTCCTAAGTTATAAACCTTCTAGGTACACCAGTTTGGAACAGGCAGACTAAATATAAGTAATCCTATACCCTACTCTCTGTTGTGGGCTATTACCACTGTCCTATACACTGCTAATATCTCCTCCTCCCTCCTACATAATGTTATAACTTACTTCATTATATCTCTTGAATTATGTATAAACCTGTACAATACTAAAATCTCCTTTCTTACATAATTTTCTAACTTACTTTATTACATATCATGAATTCTTTGCAAAACCTTTACTGAAATGTAAAGGCACTAAACCTCTTTACAACATTTTCCATTCTAAAGTATCAATCCATTTACTTCATGCAAGATTTTAGAGCTACAAGAACTGTTTAGACTTATAATTGATGATGTAAACACGTTACTGTATATACCGTCTTGTAATTATATATATTTTTTCTTTTTTATGAGAAATGTTAACTGTTGTTTTTCTGTGAACTGTCTAAAATTCACTTGTTAATATAAATGTACTGTGATGGAGCTTTTCTCTCTGGGCCTCCACTGAAAATGGGTTCTGTCCTGTTGGACTTTCCTGGTCAAAAGTCAGATAAATAAAAATAAAACTAATAAACAAATTCTAAAAAAAGTGTTAACAAAAAAAATGGAAACTAGAGGAGTCCACAAGCAAGAGGGAATTAGGAAGGATGATGAAGAAAGTAGAGTAAGTACAGAAATTGGGAGGTTTGAGATCAAATTAAAGAGGGGTGACAGAGATTAATTCACACACATGTGAAATGGGAGCAAGCACCATTTTACAGTACAGTTAACCAATCTTGAGTGCAACTGAACATCAAATAAATAAGAGAAAAACAAGACATGGAAAACGAAAACAAGATGAAAAAGCAATGAGGAATAGATGTGCTTTAAAAATTTGATAAGTGAATGGAAAACTCGAAATGGAGAGGTGAATTTGTTTGTACTGATATGTTTGTTAATTATTGATTAAAAAATAAACAATTGTAGGATACAAGCTGAAAGAGTAAACAAATGTTCAGTTTGGTCTTAGGTTGAACTGTGTGTATAAAGGGAAACATTAATAACTACATAGTCAGCCACCAGCGATACAAAACACAGAATGTACCATGCATGTGGACTGCACAATTTATATGTATGATGTCATACTGTGCAAATAAAATGCATATTTTTTATTAAAAAAAATGGAGTCACATGTTCATGCAGACACTCAGACAACAATATTCAATAAGTAAGTAAATGGTATACAGCTGGAGGGTGTTAGCAAAACACTTTTTGTCCCGGCCCCCCTTCGAACAAACCACTCTAAACACACAAAGCCATTTGATGACCTTTATTGAATATTATCATAACATGAATTTCAAGCATATAACAACATCAATTGCCTTCATCCACAATAATCCTTAGGGCAGCGTAACAACTCACCCTGCTCGAGTACACCTCAGGGCAGCATAGCTGCTTACCCTGAAACTTCCTCCACTGGGGCAGCATACCTGCTCAACCCCCCCCAAATAATAGGCAGCATACCTGCTCACCTTCCACCACACAAAACCATTGGCCAAATCAAACCACATCCTTAAAGGGGGAACAGAAAAGGACAATCCTGTCCCGCTTCTCCGCTCCAACCAACCAACCAAATCTTCCTCCACCAAAAAGGGGGGGGGGCCAACTCACACCAAATGTCACTACTTCCTTTAGCTCCCTACACATAAACCCATCCTGAGTCCATCCTTTCCTTACCTCACTTCCTTAACTACTCCAATCCCCCTTAAATACCTACATTACCATGACTCCAATGATTAGCCAATCCCATAATCCTTAGCCCAGCTCTTCCCCACCCCCCTCCCACTACACTTTACTCGTGGGTCCAGGACAACTTCATTTGTCCCAAACTGCATTTGTCCAGGGCAGCATACCTGCTCACCCTGAAACTTCCTCCACCGGGGCAGCGTACCTGCTCACCCCCTCCCCCACAAATAATAGGCAGCGTACCTGCTCACCTTCCACCACACAAAGCCATTGGCCAAATCAAACCACATCCTTAGAGGGGGAAAAGAAGAGGACAGTCCTGTCCCTCTTCTCTGCCACCAGCCTGATCCCAGGCTGTTACCCCTCCTAAACCTTAACCTACAGCATCTCTTGTAAAAACAGCTTGAGATGCAAGTTAAACAAATCCAAACCAAATTCATTCAGATGAACTCCATCCGTATGATACCAACCTACCTCTCCTTGCCCAAAGTCTCTATGTTGAATGATATGTATCCCTGAATTTCTTAGCTACCGCTCCAATGTATGGTTAACAAACCTCCTGGCCCTTTCAATTGCTTTATAACAGCACGCCTTCCTCCAACACAATCGAGGAATCAACTCCAACCACACAATTTGCATATATGGGTACCCATCCTGTAGTCTCCACAAATCCTGCAAAATAATCTCTGCTAAATGCTTCTTAGCCAAAATACCTAAGTCATTACCTCCCAAATGAATTATTATTATTATATCAGGACACCCTATCCACGATTTAGCCTTCTGAAATTCAAACATCAGCCTATCACAATGCATACCCTTAACCCCATGCCAAAACACAGAGCATCCTAAATAAGCTAAACCCAAATTCCTTCCATCCTCCCTAATTAAAGCACGCTTCTCAGCCCAGTGGATATACGAATGGCCCAAAATGAGTATACGCTTCCCTAAAAGAAAAAGAAAAAATGTTAATAATCACAAACACTACTATCTAAGACAAAAAAGGCATTTGAGGACCACCTGCCCGTTTTTTTAATAATCTCAATTGAACTACTATGTCTAGCCAAATCCGAAGCCCTCCCAATTCTAAAAGAATGAGCTGCAAGCTTCTCAGACAGAAATCCCATGCAACCCAAAATCCTCCAAATTAAAGTAATAAACCTACTACTGGAAACTACCATGCCATCCTTTGAACAAAACACCAACCTGTCTGAACACCCCAACTTCCTACTCCTAAATTCTGTAGTCCAAGTTAATGGGCAAAGGCTCCTGTCTGCTTTGAGCACCACCGTACATCCCCTACCCAACTGATCCATCTTGCTTTTCTGTATTACGATGTTGACCTCCTTCTCAGTCACTGTGACATCCTTCCAACATAAGGAACCTAACAATTCCGATACCCTGAAAGCACCAAAATATAACCACGTCCATAGAGTGCCCCACATAAAATAATCCAGCGACACACCATGTAATAATCCTAAACCCCGTAACAAAATCTTCAATATTCCCCTTGTAATTGGCAACAGTGTATCTCTACGCTCCACCATCACCCTCCCAGCCTCTCAACATATGGCCTAATGTCCAGGACTTCATAAAATCTTGCAAACCCCCAACTTAGCAAAATTGCTAATAGCCGCCAAATCCACTTTAACTGTCTGCAAAGCCTTACCTTTCTCCCAAGCACTGGCCACATATCTTAGCGATAATTCCTCTGACCATACCCTTTCCTCATCCGGCAATCGCAAAACAAATTGATTAAAATCAAAACCTACCGTATGCCTTCTTCATAGAAGAAGCCCAGGAATGCTGCACCAGATGCCTGACTATCCTATCCCAAGATTCCACACCTCCTCTGGCAGTGTTTCCGGCACCTCGACTGCCCCCAGAGCCAACCTTCGAAACCTGCAAAACTGAAAGCGGGACAAACTATCAGCAATATCATTCTTAACACCAGGCACATGTACCACTGTAAAAGAAACATTTATTAACAGGCTCTGCAATACCAACTTCCACAATATCCTCAACAGCAATTCTGCCCTAGCTGTCTTCTTTTGTAGCACCTTCACCACAGCCATATTATCAGAATGAAAACTACCCACTTGTTCCTCAACTGCTCCTTCCACACCAGCAAAGCTGCCCATATCAGCATCAATTCTAAATAAGTGACATCATGCCTCCATTCCTCATTCCAATCTGGAGGCCATTGCGCTGCAAACCATCTTCCCCCAAAGTAAGCCCCCATGCCGATACCCCCCGCTGCATCCGTGAACAACTGAAGTTCTTCCTGACCCACCCAATCTGATTGCCAAAAGGAAATCCCATTAAATTGTTGTACAACACCATCCCACAACTTCAAATCCTCCCGCCCTAGCCTGGTCACCCTAACCCAATGATGTTTGCTCCTACCCCCTTTTAGCATATAAGCTAACACCCTGTAAAACATCCGCCCTGGCAAAGTTCAGAAGACCCAACAGTTCCATGACTGAACCAACCCGAATATTATTCTTGTCCAAGACCCCCTGTATAGCTGACCGCAGCCTCCCTATCTTATCCTGGGGTAGATGAAACAATCCTTGCTCTGCATCTGCCATTAACCCCAGGGACTCCAACGCTCTCGCTGGGCCTTCCATCTTGTGCTGTGCCAAAGGTACACCCAGTTCCTCACACATACTGGTAAATTCCTGCAACCGCTGTTGAGACTTCACCCTCCCTTCCCCTACTAACAAGAAATCATCCAAATAATGCACCACTTTCTGCGTTCCTACCCTCTGATTCCAAATCCAGTGTAAAAGGGTACTAAATTTCTCAAATGTTGCACATGCCACGGAACAACCCATTGGCATGGCAGTGTCAAAATAGAACTTGCCACCTACCTTCATCCCCAACAACGGACACTCCTCCCTCCTAATGGGCAACAAACGAAAAGCTGATTCAGTATCAACCTTAACCAACCACGGCTCCAGAAATTCCCTGATCACCTGCACTGCATCATCCAAAGAGGCATAACACACCCTAACTTCTTTGTCCCCAATAAATTCATTCACTGACCTCCCTTCTGGAAATGAAAGATGATAAATCAATCTAAACTCCCAAGGCCGTTTCTTCATCACTAACCCCAATGGCGATACCTTGTAGCTAACAAAAGGCAGCATATCAAATGGACCCCACAAATGCCCTGCCTTACACTCCTTACCTACCAACTCTTCCAAAACTTCCTCTATCCCTTGCACTGAATGTAGTTTCTTACAACTCCCCCCCAACCCCACCATAAACTTAATAGGAAATCCCCATTGAAACCCTTGAATGACCTCAGTCTTAAGAACGAAATCAGGACACTGGAAAAGCATATCCTCCAATACCTCCACCTTAATAGGGAATGGCACCCCTCCCCCTATTGCCTCTAAAGGATACCAGTCCCCTGAATCCACAACAATTGCCCCTACCTTGAGCTGTCTGTAATCCTTGAGAGGAAAGAAAATCTCCCTCCTTGGACCATATCAGTGTTGTTCCATAAAGCAAAACCCTGCCGCCCACAGTAAGCCATGGAATGATTTCCTCCACATCTTAAGTGTGTGAAAATTTGCACCCAACCCATGAACAAGTACCATTTTTAAATGGCTAACACAGTCCACCTGCCTCACCCATGCTCATCCTCCTATTAAACCAACCAAAACTGTCCATCATCGTAGCCAGCTATATATCAGAGTGACGCACCTCCCACCGCAGAGACTGGTCAACTGCTTTCCGTTTACGGAATCACTCATCATACCACAACCATGCGTTCTCTGGCCTCAAACGTTGTCTCTCCCAAATGGTGAGAAAATATCCCAAACAGGGCAAAGCCAATGCTCCATCCTTCTCCAGCTGCATTGCCATGTAATAAATAAAGCCGACCACCCAGTTGTCCCAAGTCCTAGGTCTAAGCTTACCTGTCCTTTTCCTAACCAATGCTGCTAATGCTGCCAGCAAGTCCTTGCTAGTGTCTGACTCCACTTCCACTAACCTCTGGACCCCTTCTGCATCTAGCAGCTCAAACACATCCACAAGCTCACCGTTTTAGATTTTTTTTTTCACCGTCCCCGGAATGTGCGAAATTAAAATAACCGCTCTATTGTCCTGTCCCAGAGCCTGAGTAGCTAGCCAGTCCCCTGGCCACAGCCCAAAATCTGATCCTACCTCCAAGCCAGTCAAGCTGTCCTTAGAGCCCAGATCCACTCCAGCCATCTGTCTGCCCGCATACCTGGCTGCCTGTACCAACCCCCTTTGCACTCTGACACTGTTTCTCCCCTTTCCATATCTCCATCCAACAAAACCTCATGAACTGCGTGCACCTCACCATCCAGTTCCCCAACAATTGGTAAATTAATATCATTACCTGCACCTTCGCCTTGTGATGTACTGGGATCAGGAGCCTCCACTGTAACCGTCTGCTTCTCCGCCTGCTGCCTTTTCCCCTGGCCTGGAGTCTTCTTCACAGGACGCCGTCTATTCCTGCCTGAAGCTTGCTCTAGCTCCGCCTCAGACCTCATCACATCCTGGAATAATTATTCCACTTGGGCTATGATAGCCTGCCATCGTTGTTGCAATTCTGGTAAATTAGCCATCTGTAAAAAAGGAAAACAATGTTAACGCTGTTCCACAAACCCAACTACCCTACTCTCCCCAGCCCCTATAATGTTGCCTTGCCCTGTGCCCCACCACTCTCTACCAACTCCCCTACTTACCTATACTCTGCAGCCTAGAACCACCCCTTGCATAGCTTACCTGCTAAGCATACGCTCTAATCACTAACTAATGCACTTATACTTCCTCCATAAATAAAATATACCCCTGCCTGGCACACTCTTCACCTGCACACCCATTCAGCCATTCAACCCCTTTCCTGTCATTACTATCATCACCAGGTGTGTGTGTGTGTGTGTGTGTGTGTGTGTGTGTGTGTGTATATATATATATATATATATATATATATATATATATATATATATATATATAAACAACTTTGCATCTATCTTCTACCCACCTGCATTCAAGCCACACAGATACTAGCACCATTCAACCACCAAGAAGCCTGTAACCCTTACCTCTTTCTTCTGGACCACAAATCCTTATCCCCACGAGAGGTAATGGCCAATACCCCAGTGCGCATGCGCGAACTGGCACCTGGAACGGCCACAAAACGGCAGAGGCCACCTACAAAACCACCAGGGAGAGTGAAAAGGAATCCCCACCACTACCACCACAGATGAAAACCAGCAGGGACAACAACACATCAACAACGGCCGCAACCAACCATGCGCATACACGGAAACCAAGGAACGACACCGGAGACTGGATAAAGGCCACAGAAGCCCACAAACCCACCAGGGAGCACTAGAGGATCTTCTGGCCACCATCCTCGATGTTACCTAGACCAGATTACGATGATAGACCCCCACATCCTACCATGACCACCAGGGTGAACACTTTTTTTTTTCTTTCCTTGACTTGCCAGGCCAACCCACATGCTACTAACTGACTACATGGCCCAACCGGGAAGGAGGCAATGACGAGCCTGGCCTACCCACATGGCTACACCTGACCGCATGGCCCAACCAGGCAGGAGGCAACAATGGGCCTGACAAATCCCCCGGAGACCCCAGGACGACCAGGAGCAACCTCGGTGACACCAGATAACTATAAAGACCTCACCTACCATGACCGGCCCTATCACCCAACCGGAACCACCACCAGACCACTGGCAAGCACCTCAACAACCGCAAAACAACCAGAGACACCACAGGACACCAGAAAGCACCTACCGCAACACCATGCCTACCAGACCCCCAGAGAATCACACCAATATCCAGGTAAGCCGAGCACCACACTCATACAGACACTACCCACCAACCATTCACCCACACACACTCTCCTCTCAGTAACCCTTTCACCCTTCCATGCCAGCAAGTCCTGTCCCCAACCTATATTCCCAAACTCCATCCCCACCTTAAAATAATTACTAACAGAGAAACACCAAAGGAAGAGGAGGGAACTAACTCAGTTAAACTAACCCCTTCTCTCTCCACCATCCAAGGCCTACCTGCATCCACAATACCTCCAGGATGTCTGGACATAAGCTAGCTGTTACTGCACCACCAACCTACGCCAAATGTAACTACTTCCTTTAGCTCCCTACACTTAAACCCATCCTGAGTCCCACCCTTTCCTTACCTCACTTCCTTAACTACTCCAATCCCCCTTAAATACCTACATTGCCATGACTCTAATGATTAGCCAATCCCTTAATCCCTAGTTTAGCTCTTCCCCACCCCCTCCCACTACACTTTACTCGTGGGTCCAGGACAACTTCATTTGTCCCAAACTGCATTTAGTCCAAAAAGGTTTTTTTTAATCTCCAGCCTTGAGTGTTCCTTAGAGGTAATCAGAATGGAAGCAATCTGTATTTTTAAGCATCAGAAATAATAACATTAATTTTTTTGTTCAGTTCTAGTTTTACATTCCTAGATGGTTAAAGGAAGGCTATTGTGTGTTCTTTGGTAATAATGATAACAAATGTTCTTAAAATAACAACTATAAAATATTTACTTCGCAGTAATGGGAATGAATGGTCTTAACATTTAGAATAACTGTAATATAAATCTCTGCAACAGTAGATAATTGTACCTTTTCCATTCTCTATGATTATACTTTTTCTTTCTAGAAGTATCTTAATATAAAACCATATTGTCGAAGAAAAAATTAACCTACAGAATCAAAGCTTGTGTAAACTAGAATACAGCCACAATAAATAAATAAGTATATAAAAAAAATAAATAAATAAAGTTCCTATCTAAAATATACATTTTGCTGGCTGGTGATGCTAATTCATTCCAGGGTCAACTATTAAATAGCTAAAACTTCAAACCATCAGCAGCTGAAACCTAAACTCCAATGATAAACAATAAAAGAACTAAAGACAGTGCATGTGAACATAGGAAATACTCGCAAAGGAACAGATATACAAAAATCTCAGATTAGATCTCATGTCCCTGATGTTTTCCTTATTTGTATATCAGCAATCATGTTGAATCCCGTTATTATTTGGACAAAATACTTTAAATACAACTATCAGTCATTCTCAAAAGACAACTGTAGAGAAAAGAACTATTACAGCACAGCTGTACACACAGCTAACTATTAAAAATGGCTACCAAACTTTATTTCAAAGGCAAAAAGAAATGGTAAGTGCTTTCACACTAATAAGTGCATCTTCAGACCATACAAATGAACAAAATCCAAATCTGTTAAACTACATTGAACTGCAAAAAATCCACCAATAAAATAATATATGTAATTAAAGCAAGTGCAAAACAGCCATTCAGTAATCAAATTCAATAGACTACACTAATCACTTAAAAAGATCCCTAGCTTTCAGGATGGGTTTTAAAGAAACACATCTATTCAATCCCAGCAGCTTATCTGCTTGCAGTTTTAGAATCCAGTAGAGTTTGCGGTTGTGAGTGTGATTTTTATGGTCATCCATCATCATACCCCTAGATATCATCTCAGTCACAATAAAAACAAAAGAATTATTAGGACTTTTCACTGATAGAGGCTTAACAAGCACATTCATGGAGTCTCCATTATGTATGCAGTTCAAATGTTCTCTGATTCATTGTTTGAGGGAGCGATTCATCTTCCCTACACTGAACCCCACATCTAGCCAAATAAACTACATCAGTAGAGATGCAGTTGGCATTAACATTAAATTTAAAACTTACTGTGAACGGATGTATAAATACATTCGATGTGTCAATGCATGAGGAATACTTGCATGCACCACAAGACCACATGCCTGAAATAGAAACATCATCAGATCTCATACTCAGGTGTTGGTTGTAAGAGCATAACTGTTTCTTAAAAGAGTTCTTATTTTTAAAAATAAAATTCAGTCATTCATCTGTTAATAAAATTGGCCAGTTCACCCTAATGACATTGCATATCTTATTAATATCACTAGCAAAATTTAAAGAATCAGGCACTGCTCTAGCAATATTATGTGTGTGACCAGATACACTTACTGAATCAGAATCGTTATAATCAAAAGCTGATGAGTAGCAAGTTCTCGTCCTGTCCTCCCTGAGGGACAGGGCACCACGACACGTCTCATTTACTTCATTCGGGTGATATCCCCTTTCTAAAAACTCACTGCTCAAAACCTGTACGTTTTGATGAAAAGCAATCTGCGAGCTACTCAATCTAAAAACTCTCATGCTCAGACCACTAAGGATATTCTTGAAAATATATCCTGGGTGCATGCTACTACATTGCAAAGTAGCATTATGTCTACAAGATGTCCTGTGTATGTCAGTCTTAAAAGTATGAACTAGCCCCTTAGAGACAGTCACATCTAAAAAATCAATAGAGTCCCAGGTACTTTGGTATGTGAACCTAAAAAACAAGGTGGTACAGGTGATGGTATGTAAGAAGTCCATGAAACATGCTAGTCATTGAGGAATACTGTCCACAACAAAAATACATCTACAAACCTTCTGTAGAACTTAACATGCCTAGAAAAATTTGTGGGACCCAAAATATATTCCAGTTCCCATTGAGCAAGTACCATGTCTGAACAAGGTGTGTCCATAGCTATGCCAGCTTTCTAAAGGAATAATGAGTCTTCAAAGGCAAAAACATTGTCTTCTAATACTATTTCAAGAAAAAGACAAATCAAGAATCATTTTCTCATCATAATTGCTGTAAATGGAAAGGTAATCCTTAACCATACTGATACCCTGCATATTGGGAATGGCGGTGAATAGGGAGATTATATCCATGGTGACCATATAATACTTATTACCCATCTCATAAACGTGAAAAATTATATAAATCCAGCAAAAACTGTTTTGTGTCCTTTAAAACAGTTGTGGTGCATTCAAGAGTCAGTCTTAATTTCCTTTCCACAAAAATAGAAAATGGCTCAGTCCTGCCAGAGACAATGGGCCTCAAAGAGGGTTTGTACAAATTCTTATGTATCTTGGGAAGACCTTGAAATAGGGGTATCAATGGATTCTCCACAAGCAAATAATCTAATAATTTCTTCATAATCAGATAATTTTCATAACAATCCCATACAGTTGAGTTCACTGTCTGTTGCAAAACCTGAGCAAAATCAACATCAGTAGACTCATATATATCACTATCATTCAACATTTCTAAAACTGACTGACTGTAGTAATCATAATCCATTACAATAATTGCTCCACCTTTGTCTACTGGTTTAATAATGAAACTATTGTCATTGCGTAACTCTACCAAAGCTGCAGATTCTGCTTGGGTCAAATTATAGAAGCGATTCCTAGGACCACCCAACATATTAAAAATCATTTATAAGTCAGTCTCACATTTCTTGCAAAATGCCTCACCTGGACTAAATAGTAAGGTTTCACTGAAACCTTTTCTTAGGAACAGGGCTTTGAAACATTGATTATTATGTTTGGTCAAATCTTCTAATATTTGTACATATATTTTACAGTTTTACCACCATCTAATTTTATAGAGCATGTTTTTACAGTTTTTTTTTACATATATTTTAAGTTCACTATTTATATGATTGTTTATATAGTGTTTGTATAGTGTATGCCTTTAACTTTTATTTATTCAATCAAGATGCTGTTAACAGATTGGATATGACCTAGATGTATCATTATTTAAACAAGAGCAGCAATTACTGTAGTATGTCTGAGGAAGCAGAGAGGATTCTGTGAAAGCGCTCACGTTTTATATTTTTACTATTTTGTATTAAAGTGTTGTTTTGCCGTGTGTATTCCAACCAGTTGTTGGCTTTTTTGGAATATTATACTTTTGTCATTGGTTACTTTATCCAGATTCAGGGGATCTGTGTTTGATAGTTTCATATTTTTACCGCTATCTGGACATGGCAAATTAATTTGAGGTGACAACCTATGCCGAGGCAGCCACGAATGTGGGGCCGAAGGAATAGCCAGATGAAGCTGAATGAGAGACTGAGCTCTATACTAAACCTTGCTGGTAATCCTTTACTGGCTGAAGGTATACTGCGACAAACTGACATTCACTCTAATACTGATAATAATCAATCTGAGAATTTTTTGAAAAGCTTTAGAAATCTTGAGAATAAGCTATATAGATATAAGCACCTTCAATGGCAATGTTTTCACTTAGAAGCATCACTAAAGTTTAGAATTGCACTCAGTGGTCTTAGAGTGTTAACAATGCCCAGTTATGGACATGCATACCCTGACCTTCTCAAACGTTGGCAAAGTCTTAACTTAGAATGTAGTGCTAAGTATATGCAGCTTCTTATAGATTACTTCAAACCAGAAGAAGATGAGCTGCTTAAAGAAATTAATATACTGCACAATGACATTTTTGGCACATTTTCTAGTGAAATAATAGCTGACAAGATTGATCAGCTACATGAACATATTAGCCAATATGAGAAACGTCTCTCTAGTGCTAAAACTAAAAAAATACATTGAGATTTACATGATTTTGAACTGGGTAATGTGTTCTCCTGGAACAGAGAGAGGAGTACACAGGAAACACCTAGACAACAACCAGGAAGTGGGCATGACTACACTAGCAGTGAGCAGAGAGGAACAGCAGTTGCAAGTACACTGCATATAGATGCTGAAAACTCCATTTCCAGTGACCTACAGCCCAGTAAATCATCTTCAGATGCTGCAACTAGTGCTGGTGCCAGCACTTCTAAGGCTACAGCAAAAACAACAACTAGAAGTGATGAAATACCAGTTGTTAAACTAAAGAATACAGCACCGGCCTGTGTTAGTTACATAAACAATGCTAGAGATTCCAGCATTCATGAATGCTCTTCCAAGAATACAAATGGGACTTTTTTGTTAGAAAAACCTTTCCCAATACGAGGGAAGTCATGCAATCGCCCCCAGTATGGCAAGACATGGAGACCCCACAGTGTGGACGACCAGAACAAGTTCCTGAAGAGAACCAAACAGGTTTGATTTTTAATATTTCCTCCATTTCCTTGACTGAAGCACAAAAAACTTTATTGAACAGAGGTTTGAGTTTTGTTCCTGCCCAGAGAGTAGACTTGGTGAATGTGCTAAAAGAACTTGAAGCTATTTGGCAGGACACTGACTTTAAAAACTATTTTTCAAGGTGGAGCCAATGAATATAATGTTTTTAAAAAACCTAGTACTTTTATTCCTCCCAGTAATTCTGGGATTTATTTATTCATTGATGTGTGTGAAAAACAAATAAGAAGTGTGCTTAGTAATGAAGCTACCAATGTTTTTTATAATTTATCTAAATGTGAACAGCAAGCATTAAATGACTTAAAATGCTTTGAAAGTGTTGAAATACATCCAGCAGATAAATGTGGAGGAATTGTTATTTTAGATAGAGACAAATATATTGCAAGTATGTTAGTACATTTAAGTAACAGTGATACTTATTGTGAGATTTCTGCAACTCATGTTAAAGCCATTACAGATAGACTGCAAGTTTTTTTGTTTGATATGTTAATAACAGGCATGATTTCTGAGCCACTTTTTGAATATTTCAATATAGAGTACCCAGTGACTCCAATTATGTATGGTCTACCAAAAGTCAGTAAAAACATAGAAAGCCCACCCATGCGACCTATAGTATCTAGTCGGGGGTGGGTGACAGAACCACTGTCAATATATGTTGAGAAAAACCTGCATCCTATACTTAAGGAATGTACTACTGTTTTATTGGACACTAAAGATTTTTTGAAAGACCTTAGTGTACATTTGGAGGGTATAGATGACCAATGTTGGCTTGTTACTCTTGATGTAGAGTTCCTTTTCACAGTTATTCCCCATTCCTGGGGCACAGATAATGTAAGGGAACTACTTAATAGAAAAGGGATAGAAAATACCCAAATTCGACTTATTTGTACCTTACTTGAGATCATCCTAGAAAATAGTATATTTGTGTTTGGCAACAAGTTTTATATACAGAAGGTTGGCGTGGCTATGGGCACTGCTTGTGCCAATAGCTATGCCAACTTAGCACTTGTACAATGGGAAACAGAATATTTTGACAGGTAATGTTTTTGCTAAGTCTATTATATGGTACAAACGTTTTGTTGACGATATTTTTCTGTTGTGGCATGATAACGAACATAATTTGCAACAATTTCTAAATTTCATTAATACCATTACCCCCTTTTTGAATTTCACATACAAATACTCAAATAGAGAAATAGAGTTTCTAGATGTAAAAGTTACAAGAGATACACTCAATTATGTTCATACCTCCATGTACAGGAAACCCATTAGAAAGAGTAATGTTCTACATAGTAGTAGTATGCATCCTAACTACACTAAAACCAATGTGATCAAAGGACAGATAGTTAGATGCATGAGGCTATATAATGATGAAGATAGTTTGTCTCAGTCACTTACCCTGTTAAAACATGAATTTATTGAAAGGGGATATAAAGCCAGAGATCTAGACAAATTAAAGTGACTTGGAATGAGAGAAGACAGAGATACAAGCCCTATTATGATAGGACGAAAACCAACCAGGATAACCAAAGTAACTATGCCACCAGTACCACAGTAACCAGGAATCCAGAGAATGATGCATTATGTTTTCCATTAACATTTGCAAGTAATATCAGTACAGTCTGTGATATAATTAAAAATAATTGGGGCATATTGTTAAATGTGGATGAACTAGAAGATGTTATAGGGGCTACACCATCGTTTACCTTCAAAAACAACATGTCTTTAAAAAGACAGTTGTGCTATAAGAAGTTAGATGGAGACCACTATGCAAGGTCTGATAGGCTAGGTACCTTTCCATGTAGAAGGTGTACAGACTGCCCCTTCATATTTGGAGGGGGGCAGTATACACACCCCGACTAGAAAGTTCAGCATTGATACACGCTTTTATACAGACTGTTATAGTAAGAATGTTGTATACTTTGGTTTCTGTACAAAATGCCCAGCCTACTATGTAGGCAAAACTAATTGGCTACTCAAAGATAGAGTCCTAGAACATGTAAGAGACACTAAAAATAAAAGAGACAAGTGCATTAGTGATGCATGCTATAAAGGAGGGAGCCACACACACCTTCAAGTTTCTAGTGTTACATATCATACAAGATAATAAAAGAGGTGGGAACATGAGCAACAAGACCGAAGCCTCAGAACAAGAATGAATAATTAGGCTTCAGGCTGACAGACCACCTGGACTAAATAGTAAGGTTTCACTGAAACCTTTTCTTAGGAACAGGGCTTTGAAACATTGATTATTATGTTTGGTCACATCTTCTAATATTTGTACATATATTTTACAGTTTTACCACCATCTAATTTTATAGAGCATATTTTTACAGTTTGTTTACATATATTTTAGTTCACTATTTATATAATTGATTGTTTATATAGTGTTTGTATAGTGTATGCCTTTAACTTTTATTTATTCAATCAAGATGCTGTTAACTGATTGGATATGACCTAGATGTATCATTATTTAAACAAGAGCAGCAGTTACTGTAGTACGTCTGAGGAAGCAGAGAGGACTCTGTGAAAGCACTCAGATGTTTTATATTTTTACTATTTTGTATTAAAGTGTTGTTTTGCCGTGTGTATTCCAACCAGTTGTTGGCTTTTTTGGAAAATGCCTCAATGGCAGAATGCAATACTGGTTGGAACACACTGGGTTTCTTAAAAACATTACATTCAGAGTCATCATTAAACAAAGATCTTAGCATAAGGTCCCTAGGTATAAACAATAGACCATGCTGTAACAAAGAAAATTGTGAATCAGTCAGATGCTTACTGGAGATGTTCCAAATTAAGCTTCAATACTTCAAGCAGCCAACAGCTGTAAGACACAGAAGTAGATGACATTGTTAAAACTGACTTAACCCGTAGCAGCTGTAGCCACCTGTCTTCTACCAATGCCAGTTGTTGTTAGTATCCTGTGGTGATTACTCACACATCTGACCGCCTGCATTTTATTTTAAGAAAACTAACAGAAGAACCATGTTTTCTCTCCTTCACACCTTCGTATGCACAAGGTCAATGAAAGACCTGCTGACAAGCATCCTTTCTTCATCTAACTAATTATTCCTTTCATAACAACGACAACAAAAAAAGACTGTTACAGAAGGAATGCCAGACATATATCAAAATGTGGAGAACATAAGCAATGAGAAATATGACAACCAGCAGTGTCAAAAAATTAAGACAGTCACAATTACGACTGCCTAGTGTTACAGTGAGAGAAGTTTATAAAGCTCTATCTACAAGCAGTATTGTATCAAGAACTGTTCCAAAAGGAAAACCAGAAGATGTTATGTAGTCCAATCTCGCCTACATTCTTACCTCTGGGTTCAGAGCCAAACCTCAGCTCCGACTCGGCCATACTCTAGCTTGAAGTCTTTCAATTGGCTGGGCTAAGAAGATATCCCATGTTGCACTGCTCCCTTTCCCCAGATCTCATTTGCCACTCATATAGCTCGGACGTGGTCTTGATCATGGCTGTGGCTAAGTATCACTTTTGTCTTTATCGACAGTTTTTTGCTTCAAAAAAAAAAAAAAAAAAAGCTATTTTCATAGCTGTGTGTTGTGTGTGTGTACTGGTCTAATATTTGGTGTAAATTTTTCCGGTATCATTGTCTTTTGTGGTGTCCTGCTAACTGTTTTCCCTACGGGCTAGGCCCGTTTCAGTTAGAGGACCTAGTCCGCCCCTTCTTCTGTGTTGCTTGTTAGTGTTAGTAGGTACCTATCCCTCAGGCTAGGACCGTTTAAGTTAGAGAACCTAGTCCTTTCCTTGTGTTCCTGTTGAGACCAATTAAGTTAGAGGTCTTTTGTAATTGTCTGTTGGTTTTGCTTAGTTCCCGCACTTTATATATTAACGGTTGATCGTTATTAATGGTCAGTGTTTTCTCTCATTATGTCTACGGATACGAAAGAGCATAAGCCCTTGGGCTTTAAGAAATATCACTGATGGACACTCTGTTTATTGTCTGGGGGCTATTCACCTCCAGGAATCTTGTACATTTTGCCATGCATTTAGCCCATGTGTTCTTCAGGAGAGGAAGAACAAACTAATTTTGAAAGGACTTTTGAAACCTTCCTTCGAGGAGGATTTTGGAAGGGCTTCTAGCTTCAAGTCCTCTCCCTCTAAGAATAAAACTTCTAAGGCTAAAAAGCGTTCTCCGGCTCCATCTGTATCCTCAGAGCCTCCGGAGAAAGTAGTGAAATCTACTGTGGCTTCCTCGGCTCCACTGTCCTCGGAGCTGCAGGAAGTTAGTGCATTGACTGAATCTGCTTTGGCTCCAAGTCCCTTGGACCCGATTGCAGAGGTGCTAGTTCGGAGCCGGTCTCCAAATTTTAGGCCGGTCTCTCCTCCTCGTAGGTCTCCTTCGGAGAGGAGGTCTAGATCTCCTTCCTTATCTTCTAGGTCCTCCAGGACTCTTTCAGATGTGGATGTAGATAGAGTGGTGCAGAGACTGCTCCGGTCACTGGTACTGGCAAAATTGTTTTCGGCTCCAGCCCAGTCGGATCTGGAGCCTGTCACCCAACAAGCGTCGATACTTCCTTCTCCGATCAAATCTCAGCTTGGTTGGTGCCATCTGATGTCCCTAGGTTGGCTCTGATGGCTCATCCTGGTTTATCGGCTCCGGCTTTAGCTCCAACCCTGTTGGCTCCATCCACGGGGTCCAGGACTCATGGTTCCTCGGTCAGACACAAGGGGGAGGCCTCGGGTTGCTTTTTGGCTCCTAGCCTCCCTCTCGGTGCTTCAGCATGGGGAAGCCTGACCCCTGCTTCAGCTTCGGACCTTGTTCCTTCTGCTCTGAGGTCTTCCATGGCTGGTCTATCTTCAGAGCCGGGGGGACCAGTTTTCTAGGCCATGCGGAGTGCACTGGCCAGGTCCTTAGCAACATCATTCGGCACTGACACTCTGTCACCTCCAGCTCCGGTGCGGGTCTCTGATCGCCCTCTATCTTTCGACAGTGGAGACCCAAGGCCTCAGGATACCCCCCATATTTCTGAGGGTCCCTCAGTGTTTTTGCCTGAGGAGCCACCCGACTCCCAAGATGAGTCCCTCATGTCAGACACTGACCTCGAGGAATCGGAGGGGTCCCCCAAGTCATCCTCTGAGGATGTCTCTTTCTCTGAAATCCTGCAAATTTTGAAGCAGAGGGGTGACTGGCCCTCCAAAGCTCCCTCCGAGGAGGAGTCAGTGTTCTTGAAGGCCTTTGGGGCTCAGCCCTCTGCCTCCTGGGTGTCTACACCCTTCAACGAGCTTTTGGATCTGGTTTGTCGAAGGGTGTGGGAAACCCCTGACTCTGTGGAACCAGTCCCCAGGAGACCCAACAAATTCTTGTCCACCCCCTCTGACAAAGAGTTTCTATCCAAGGGAGTTCCTGTAGATGCCATGGTGGTGGCAGCGGCCACCAAGAAGGAACTGGCTGAGACTTCGTCTACCGTCCATCCTCCTAACAGGGAGTCTAGGGAAGCGTATTTTTTCTTCATCGGCCTTAACTCTGCGGTCACTGAAATACTTACCTCATTTTACATAGCACCAAGGAGATGATCTGAAAGAGCTTGGAGATACTCTACAGGTTAACGTTTCTGATGCGGTGGCTCAGAAGGTCAACGTTCAGATGTTACCCTCATCTCTATTGCTAACTCCTCCATGAGGCTGATCTCTTGCGCAGCCGAAGGAGCGGGTAGGGCAGCAAGTTTTGCAGTTGCTCTTAGGAGACACTCCTGGATGCACCTCTGTAATTTCACGGAGGTCTTCAAGTCTACGTTCACCAACTCCCCATTTCATGGTTCCTCCTTATTCGGAACCAAGGTGAAGGACACTCTCACTAGGTGCGAGCAAGAGGGGAAAACTCTGTCTGCTGTGGGAGTCCATTTTTCCCTACCCTCTTGGCCTTATCCCAAGACCCAGAGGGGTGGGAAGATGTGGTTCCAAAAATCTCAGACATTTTTTCAAGACGCACAAGGTGAGTCCCCCTTCAGAGGCAGGGGAGGGGGTGGTAATTCGGGTAGATGCCACCATAGGGGCAGAGGAGGCCCGCTTAACTAGGGAGACCGCGATTCCTTTTGTGGTTCTCCCTACTAGCGGTCCTGATGGGTGGCCTGACTGTGCATTTCCAGAGCCAGTCGGGGTCACATTTCACTATACTCAGAGGCCTGGCAAAGTATCACTCAGGACCAATGGGTATTAAAAATAGTTTCCAGAGGATATCGCATTCCCTTCTCTTCAGCTCCCCCTCCGATCAAAAAAATCCCAGCTGTTCCTCCCAATAAAAGGGATTCCGCAGCTTCAGAGGTTTTAAAGCTGCTAGAAAAAGGAGCCATCCAGCCTGTCACCTCAGACCAGATCGGATTAGGGACTTACTCCAGATTCTTTTTGGTGCCGAAAAGGACAGGAGACCTGACACCCATTTTGGATCTCAGCAGATTGAACACCCATGTGAAGAAGTCCAAGTTCCGAATGGTCACGTTGCAATCTGTTCTCCCATTGTTGGGAAAAGTAGTGTGAATGTGCTCCATCGACCTCAAGGATGCTTACTACCATATAAAGATGGACAGGGCATCCAGAAGTCATCTACGCTTCCAGCTGGGAGCCAGTCATTTTCAATTTCATGCCCTGCCCTTTGGTCTCACCACAGCCCCCAGGGTGTTCACCAAATGCATGGCAGTGGTAACGGCTCACTTGAGACATCAGGGATTCCAAGTGTTTCCATACCTGGATGACTGGCTCCTTTCTGCCACCACCAGGCATCTACTCCTACAAACCAGAGACTCCACGATCAAACTGTGTCAACAATTAAGCATCACTCTAAATTGGGAAAAGTCTGCCTTGTTGCCCTCGCAGCGTGTCACCTTTAGAGGCGCCGAGTTAGACACCGTGGTCATGAGGGCAATTTTACCACTAGAAAGGATTCAAAGTTTACACCTGCAGGTGTATGTGTTACTCCCTTTGAGAAGAGTGAAGGCAAGATTGATCCTCAAATTGTTGGGGACGATGGCTGCTACAGTTATGCTGGCTCCTTTGGCGAGGCTACACATGAGGCTCCTTCAATGGCTACTCTTTGCCCAGTGGTCTCTGCAACATCTTCCTCTTTCTCATCTCATAATAATCACAGACAGGTGCAAGCAGGATCTGCACTGGTGTCTTCACACCAGCAACCTCGATGCAGGAAAACCCTTTGTTCCGTCCCCTCCGGTTGCCACAGTGACCATGGACACCTCCCAGATAGGGTGGGGGGACACATGGTAGGAACACGAGATGCATCTGCATATCAATGTCCTGGAGATGAGAGCAGTGTTACTAGCATTGCAAGCACTTCAGAGCTTTCTTCCTCTCAGGACAATTGCGATCCACACAGACAATATGTTGGCAGTATGGTATCTAAACAAACAGGGAGGAACCAAGTCGTACCCCTTTGCAGAGAGGCCATGCGAGTGTGGCAGTGGGCAGTGGCTTCCCAACATTTTCTTGTAGCAAAGCACATCCCAGGGAAGTCCAATGTGATTGTCAACAGGTTGAGCAGAGCTATTCTGACACCTCATGAGTGGTCCCTGAACAATCAGGTTGCGGAGCAGATTTTCCACAGGTGGGATCAGCCTTGCTGCAACCTATTTGCCAGCCCCCTCAATACCAAATGCAGCAGCTACTTCACCCTTATTCCCCCTCAGAGGGAGTCACCCAGGGACGCTCTAGTTCACGATTTGCCCTCTGGTCTACTGTATGCTTTCCCTCCTGTTCCTCTGCTGACAAAGGTTATTCAGAAAGTGCAATCTTTGGGAAGCAAAATGATTCTGATTGCTCCACACTGGCCTCGTCAAATGTGGGTCCCCTTTCTCCATCCTTACCTAGTGGACGCCCCCTGAATTCTGGACCCTCAACCAGATTTGCTGACTCATATGTCAGAGCAGCTCCATTCCTCTCTTCAGACCCTCCGGTTGACAGCCTGGCTCCTCCACTTCCATCATTAGTCAGGCTTCATCATTTTTTGCCGGAAGTGGTTCATATTCTGTCTTCCTCCCATAGGCCTTCCACCAGAAAAATCTATTCCAGCAAATGGAAGAGATTTTCTGTTTGGGCACATGCAAGACAAATTGATCCTTATACAGCTCCAATTTCATCAGTCCTGGAGTTCCTCTCCATGCTTTTCAACCAAGGATCAGCGGTCGCAACTATTAAGGTCCAGTTGGCGGCTATTTCCACTTTTTATGTCGCTGATGAGCCTAGTCTCATGGCACATAGATTTTGTAAGGCATTCCTGAAGGGCACTATGCTGCTTTGTTCTCCAGTTTTTGAACCAGTTATCCCTTGGGACTTAAATTGTGTTCTACAATGTCTCACTTCACCCCCCCCCTTTGAGCCTGCAGCCACTTGTGATTTAAAATATTTAACTTGGAAGACAATCTTTTTAGTAGCCATCACTTCAGCCAGACGTGTCTCGGAGCTTCAAGCCTTATCAGTTAGACCACGTTACTTGATTTTTCATAAGGACAGGGTTTCTCTCAGACCAAACCCTTCCTTTCTACCGAAAGTGGCTTCCGTTAGTAATCTAAACCAATCCATTGAACTACCTGTATTCTTTCCAGAGTTCTCGAACAAGGCAGAATTTAGATTTCATCAGCTGGATGTGCACAGATAATTACGATTCTATTTACATAGAACGAAGGATCTCAGAAAATCAGATCAGTTGTTTGTCTCATTTTCAGAAAGCAGGATTGGGTCTCCTGTTTTCAAAGTCACCTTGTCTAGATGGATTTCCAGTTGTATTTCATTCATTTATGCTTCAGCTAGCAAGTATTTACCATTTTGAGTGAAGGCTCATTCTACCCGATCTGTGTCTTCATCCACAGCCTTTCAGGCCAGGTTGTCTATGGATGATATTTGTGCTGCGGCTACATGGGCATCTCCTCACACCTTTGTTACTCACTACAAGTTAGATCTGGTGTCCAGAGGCAGGTCTTCCTTTGGTTCCACAGTGCTCAGGAGTATTTTCCACTGAGCCTCCCAGGATTCAGGTGCTGGGGACGCTGTCCCACAGGTAAGAATGTAGACGAGATTGGACTACATAACATCAAGAAGTTATGTACTCACCATAATGTTCGATGTATGTAGTCCATCTCGCCTCACATTCTTACTTACCCCCCCTCCTTCCCCCATCCTGGAGGACTTAGGGGTTAGGTATGTTTTCAAATTCCTTTCTGGTTAGTATGTTCTTCCTTCTCTATATGTTGTTGCATGTGGAGGAGTGAATGATTAGCTCACAGCAAACAAGATCTGGGGAAAGGGAGCAGTGTAGCATGGGATACCTTCTTAGCCCAGCCAATTGAAAGACTTCGAGCTAGAGTATGGCCGAGTCGGAGCTGAGGTTCGGCTCTGAAACCACGGGTAAGAATGTGAGGCAAGATGGACTACATACATCGAACGTTATGGTGAGTACATAACTTCTTGTTCAGAGAAAATGGACTGGTCACATATTCTAGATACCGAAGAGCAGTGAAAAAGACAGACATACAGACAGTTCAAGAGGTGAACATGATTCTTGGGACTGAAATGTTGAATTTATTGATGTGATAGCCAAAGTATTATTCTGTGACATGCCTAGTTGTAGAGTTAAGGTTAATTTAAGATGATCAAGGTGTGTCATACATGCTTCATCTACACATGCATGCATACAAATTTTAAAATACTTCTGGTGCTCCTCACTAGAATAGCATCACAATGGTATCAGCAGTAATGTAAATAAAGGTTATGTCCTAAATGGAGTCGGCATAGCTGTAGGTGGACTGTCATATGGGGGGGTCATTGCCTGGAATAAGGGGTGCAGTGTGTTAGCCTGCACAAGATGAATCCTTTGAGTGTTTATGGAGGAAACCAGAATAAAGGGCCAGCACCAGTAGAGGTTGCCAAAAAGTATAAATTTAATAAATATATTTTAAATCAACTAAGGGGTATAAAATACCCCCAAGTCAGCACAAAAAATGCCATATATTAAATAAGAAAACCGGTTTTGCCTATTTAAGCTTTCTTCAGCGCATAAATCAAACTGAAAATAATAAAATACATATCAGAACAATGATTTAAATAGCATATACCAATTAAATAATTAGTACGTAATGAATTCCTGTTGGAAAAATATTAAAGAGATATACATCAACTTCATAATAAACAATGGATTCCTATTGGAAAAAACTCTTTGAAAGATGTTCATTCAAACCAGGGGTAAAAAGGCCACCCAATTTAATTATCCATTTTCTTTCTTTGTTGTTTAAAATAGTATGCCATCCACTTTTGTGGGATCTGTCACCTATAACTTTATCAATTAAGGGTGCTTAAGTGTATGTTTGTAAAGTGCACTTGAAAGTTTATGGTTCCTGGTATCACTAGTATGTTCAGAGATCCTAATCCATAATGGTCTGGATGTTTGGCCTACATAAAAGGCTGAACAGTGACAAGAGGCCAAATAGACCACCCAGTCCAAACCACAGTTAGTAAGAAACCTTATGTTAAAAACTTTATTGGTGTTGGGACTGGTGAATTCCTTACTTTTGAAACCCCTGACACAGTGTGTACAGTGACCACAAGGGTGAGTGCCACACAATTTGTCACCCATAAGTGTGTGTGTGTATGTCCAGCTGGAACCTGAAAAAGTATGTTTATAATAGCTCAAGACTGAGCCCAAATTTCTTCCTCGTCTAAGGGAGAAAAACATCTCTGGCCTATCTTAGATGCTGATTTAGGGTCCAATAGTAGAATATTCCAATGTTTCTGAATGATGTCCAAAAAAGGTTTAGTGTTGCATCCATATGCAGTGATCATTCTTAAAACATCATGATCTTGTGATGTCCGGTCCTTGTTTTTGTATTGCAGGAGATGCTCCCTAACCTGCATGGAAGCCCAGTTGCTAGCCATCGCAATATTGCCTGCTTGGTAGCCCCTATGATGAAAGCGGTTGGCCAGATCTGACTTATATTTAAGGAAGGTATCATTATCAGAACAGATGAGTTTGATTCTCAGAAATTGAGATTTAGGTATATTACGTACCACGTGAGGTGGATGTAGACTACTGCTATGAAGTAAGGAATTGTACTGGGGATATTTCCTATAAATCTGTGTAGTCAAAGTTTTATCCTCATTTCTGTTAATGGTCACATCCAGAAAGGTAATTTGATTGAGATCAAAATTTATCTTAGATTCAATTCCCCAGTTGTTCTGGTTAAGATATTCCAAAAATTCCAAGAGGTAAGGTACATCTGCCTTCCATACCAGCCAACAGTCATCCAGGTATTGTCTCCAAATATCTATTTCATCCAAATAGATGTTATGATTGGAATTGTAGATCAGTTTAGTCTCCGGCTAGGCCATGAATAAATCTGCATATATCGGGGCAAACAATGCCCCGATTGCCATACCCTGTGACTGCCAGTAGCATTGTCCATGAAAATAAAATACGTTTTTTGTAAGTACATGTTCAGTCATACAAACTATTAAGGTCTTAAAACCAGGTGGATACAAAGCACTTAGATCTAACCAGTAATCCTGCCCAATGTGGAATATTGGTATATAAGGCAGTCACATCTAATGTGCAGAGAAGCCAACCTGGTTCCAACTGAGCACTGGAGACGATACCCAGAAATTGGGTGGTATCCTGGATACGTGATCTAATATAAACCAGGAGATGTTTTACATAGAGAGTAAGAAATTCAGACAAGGGCTCCATTAAGCTCCCCCTCCCTGAAACAATTGGCCTTCCTGGTGGAAAATAAGGATCCTTGTGTATTTTAGGTAAAAAACAGATGTATTGTGATTTAGGATCCTTAACCGTAAGATGGTATACATCTGACTGAGTAATGATACCTTCCTGTTGTGCCTGAGCTAAAAATCGGTCAATTTGAACTTTGAATTTACTACTTGTATCAAGGGACATAGGCATACAGTGCCTGGCATCCCCCAACTGTCTCTGTGCTTCCTGATAGTAACTATCCCAATTCATAACTACTACTGCTCCTCCTTTGTCAGCTGATAATATGACAAGATCTTTATTATTTTTCAAATCCTCCAAAGCGGGTTGTTCAACCCTAAAGTGATTATGACGGCAAGTATCATGCCCATTGAAATTGTAATGTAAGTCCTTAAGGACAGCTGATTGGAAAAGGAACACCTGACTGGACATGGGGGCATATATTTGGACTGTTGAGATTTAAATGATTTAACCAAAAAACACCAAACGAAGTAATAATATATATCACAATGAACTCCAGGAATTAGACTGCAGAAATGTTATGATATTTTATTCCAAAACCAATGTTCTTCACTCCAATGCTCTTCACTCTAGCGCCTCAGCTACAACATAGCCTTTAACAGAGTACATCCATTTTCTAAAAAACAGTCATCTTATATATTAACCTTTAAACAATTAAACAATTATTCCATTAAATTAAAAAACATATATTTTTAAAAAGTTCATTAAACAAAACTCTTCCAATTACATTCTTTATGTATGCCTCTTGGCTGTAATGTATTACATTTCAGTATCAGGATGGATTCCTTTTTTCTTAAAAAATATTTAATACTTTCTTAATTTAGAAATGTATCCTTTACTTGTTCTAAAACTGAAACCCTTAAACTTTCCAAATTACCCTGATGTTTCATATTAAAATGTTGTGCTACTGGACTAATATCCTTTTGATTTTTGATATATCTATGTTCTTTAACTCTTTCGTTCAATTACCTTTTTGTCTCTCCTATATAAAACTTTTGACATTCACAGCTCAAAGCATACACTACCCCCTTACTTTTACATTTGAAAACTCCCTTGGTTTGAAACTTTTTACCATTAATCATGGGAAATGTGGGTACTATATGTTGACACATTGAACATTTGACACACTTTTTCGTACCCACAATAGGTACTTCCTCCATAATTTTAAACTGTGATCTTTTGTAAGTTCCTTTCACTAGAAAATCCTTTATGCTACGCCCTCTTTTATATGAGAAACATAATCTTACATTCTGAAGGGCAGAAACCTCTTCTTTCAGGAAATTCCAATATTCAGATAGCAGTTTTTCTTGGGTAGCTAAAAATAAATTATACACCGACACATAAAATATTTCTTCATTTTGATCTGGTTATCAAACTACTACCTTTTTGTTTTTTGTACGGTAAAACCCTTCCTTTATAATTTATACTTTTTAAACTTTCATTGATTATGCTGTCAGTGTAGCCCCTTTTACTAAACATTACTGCTTCTCTTTCAACTTCTTCTGTTCGTTCTCATATATCACTACATAACCTGCTTAATCTAAGTAGCTCAATATATGGAATTGCTGTCAGAGTATGTTTGGGATGACAGCTGGTGACATGAAACATAAAATTGGGCTGATCAAATTTTCTGTGAATGTGAGTTTTAATAGCTCCTATATCAAGTACTTCTAATGTAATGTCTAAATAATTAACTTTCGTCCCTGTTTGCAATCTTCAAATTTAATAGCAAATTCATTGTCATTCAAATAATTCACAAAGGCATCAACCTGTTCTTCTCCTCCCTTACATATAAAAATCAGGTCATCTATAAATCTACAATAATCAAATACATATAAATAATAAAACCTGCTTTTATAAATATAATGATTTTTTTACCAGGCCTATAAATAAATTTGCATACATGGGGGTGAAAGCTGCCCCCATGGATGTGCCTTGTTTCTGCCTATATAAAATTCCATCAAACATAAAAATATTGTTAGTTAGACAAAACAGGAGCAATTCCGTGAATGATTAAATGATTTAACCTCTGTACCACCGGTATTGGAATCAGTGTATTCTGAGATTAATCAATCTACAAAAAGAAATAACACCAGACGCAAAAGAATCCTCAGTCACAGAAAAGCCAGGAACATAACTAAGACCTTTATAAAGTAAAGAAATCTGAGCCTGAGAAAGTTCCACAGAAGATATATTGTGTACATTGTTGTATTCATTCAACACTTGGTCATCATTTTGAGAATTCCCTCTAAAGTGTTTGCATTGCCTATGTTTCCTCCCCCCTCTTCTTCTAGACCTAACCCTAAAGGGTGACTAGTACTATGTTGTTTTGGTGTTGGTGACTGTAGAAGGGGGTTGCCATCTACATCAGTAGCAGAAGAGGTGTCTTCCCCTGATGTGAAACTAACATTATTTTGTGTTTTCTTAAGGACAGATTTAGTTTTTTTGCATTTCACAGATGTTGGTTTGTTGGGGTTTCTCCCTGGCAAGGGACGCATGTATGGCATAAAGGGCTGGCCTCTCTGATAATCCCCAACATCACGTTGGAAATGTTTTCATTTTTTTGTCCTTTAATAATTGTTCTAAAGATAATAAATCCAAACCCAGTGCCTCCAGTCCTTCCCTATAGCTGGGTAAGGATTCAATTTTTTTTATTTCAAGACAAAGTTCTTCTACTGCCTTGATCCCATTCTCAACTGTCTGTTCATAGAAACCTGTTAATACTTCTACAAAACCCATAGATGTATTCTGTTGGATTTCGCCCCATTCATCCAATAAAATATCATCAGCCTGATGGACTAGATGTTGTGTTCTAACTCTTAAGCCTCTTGGAGCTATGCCTTTGGTTCGATATGCTTTGAATAATTTCAAATGCCAGACATTGCTTCTAAGCCCTTTCATCTCCTTGGTTAATCTTTGAAAAGCCACCTTACACTGGGTTGAAAGATTAAGTGTGTTGGGTTCAGAGGAACCTTGGGCAATATCACCCAAACCGAATACTTGTAAGTCACCCTTGGATGATAAGCCCCTGATTATACTGGTCAAATCCATAACAAACCTGTGATGTCAAAATCAAACTGAACAAGTGTACCAGAAAACATCCAATAAAAGTTGGTTAAATGAACCACACCGAGAAATCAGCAAAAAGCTGATTATACTCTTCTGCGTTCACTGTTGCCTGTTTTTTAACTCTGCCTAAAATATAACTACCAGGCAAGATATCCTATTGTATAGTTACCTTGTAGCTACACAGATGCACACATTTTCTTGTGATTAAAATGGTTGTGAGGATTATACGAGTTTTATACACAATATCCTCACCACTGCTGCCAATTCATATGTCAGGGACAATCAGCCTTAAGGGAATACAGTAAATCTGCATTGTAGCCACAGCTTGTCACACCCAAATAAGCTTTGGACTGTACCACTGCAGAAGTGAGTTATAAGGTTTACCTTCATTAGCCAGAATGGCATGTGCTCGAGTCCACATATGTGACATCCTACATCCCTCACAACAGAAATGCCAAGCACAAACATTCCCAATTCACCAGTCTAACCCCCTTCTCGACCCATATTGTTGCTTGTTCCTAGGTCCTGAAAGAAGGGAGTTTTGAGGTTCGGTGTTTGTCAGGTATACCACAATAAGAATATTCCAACATTTCGTGGAAGTACATTGAGCATGCAATTACTCAAGCGCATGCCATTCTGGCTAATGAAGTTAATCAGAGTTGTCATATCTGGCTCCTCAGGATTTCACTCACCTTGTATTGAGCCCAGTACCTTCCATTGTAATGCTGGAGATAATGACTGAAACTTGACCAAACTTATTTTACACACACAGACACAGACACACACACACACACACACACACACACATGTTAGAGGAGGGTAAATATGTCATCAAGACCAAACACCCTCTCCCTCAGTTTATAACATGACTACCACCAACCAGTTTACCATGGCAAAACCAATAACACAAATTACTGTTTGCCATTAAAATAAGCTGCCTTTTAAATATTTTATGGCATTTATTTTTGAGCAATTACTTTCAGTACTTGAATATAAATCAAGGGCCAGTACTCCAGATTCAGTATATTTAACTTTATGCTCACAAATAAATAAATAATCAGATATCAGCATTTAGGTTCATAGGTTCATACTAGGCTATCTGCCCTGGGGCAATTATAAG
This sequence comes from Protopterus annectens, assembly GCF_019279795.1. Lineage (NCBI taxonomy): Eukaryota > Metazoa > Chordata > Ceratodontiformes > Protopteridae > Protopterus > Protopterus annectens. Next base: position 1,092,192,410 of record NC_056732.1, read on the forward strand.
CCTAGCCCGATTCTGTATGGCTTACGCCACCCCTTGATTTGAGTATACTGTGCCCTTTTTAAGGTTTAGTTTACTGTGCCTCTGTCTAATAGTGACACGGGAGTAGTCCCTGGGACAAACCTACGATCCCCCATACACTTATCGAGATTCTTCTTGAAGAGATTCAGTGAGGTGCTCTGCCTCACATGAACTGGAATTCTATTCCAGAGCGAAGAGAGCCTCTGGGTTATGAACCTGTCCCTCCAGCAAGTTCTATTTATTTCTGTGCTGAGGTTCAAGTCCCTCGAGCGTGTGGCTCTAAGGGATTTAGATTTACTGAGGTGGAGCATGTCCATTAATTCTGGATTTGACATAGCTTTGTATGTCAGGCATAGATCGCCTCGAAGTAGGCGGTATGCAACCGAGTAGAGCTGGAGTTTTTTAACCGAGCAGCATATGGCATCTGTTTGAGACCCTTGATCCTCTTGGTGAGATACTTTTGGGGTCTTTCTAATTGCTGCAGGTGTCGGGTAAGGTACATCCCAAAGGGGCATTGTATTCTATGATGGGCCTGATGAGGGATGAATAAAGGGGCACGATTACCTCTCTTGATCTAGATGTGAAACCCTTCGTGATGAGGTGGGCTATGTAGAAGGTCTTTCTAACCACTTTGGCAATGTGGTTTTCAAAGGAGAGATTGCTATCAACTTGGGTCCCCAGGTCCCTAATAACTTTCTCTGTATTTAATGGGTTTCCGCCTATGTGGTAATTTGTGGGCACATTGTTTTTCCCAAAGGGTATGACTATACATTTTTTGGCATTTAGCTTTAAACCATGGCGCTGGCACCAGTTATCTGTCTCTGTGAGACCTTTTTGAAGGATGTTTGTGTCAGCTGGAGAGTTGATTATGGCGCCCAGTTTGCAGTCATCTGTGAACTTGGTGAGCCATAGTCCTCCCACGTTTGCCTGTACCTCAGAAAAGTATATGCCGAACAAGAGTGGTCCCAGGACAGAACCCTGTGGGACGCCACTTGTGACTGGTTTCAAGTCTGACATGGCTCCAGCAACTCTCACTCTGTGGGTTCTGCCTTTGAGCCAGTTTGCGACCCATCTTGTGACATAGGGGTTTATATTTAAGCTGGATAGCTTATCTATGGTGCCCGAGTGGGGTATTGTGTCAAATGCCTTTGCAAGGTCCAGATAGGCTGTGTGGACTACCTTCCCTTCATCTATGGCTTTGGTGACTGTTTTAAAGAAGTCAACCAGGTTCAAAAGGCAGGATCTGCCCTTGACAAAGCCGAACTGGGTAGGATCTAGTGTCTGTAGGTCCCCAATGTCTTTGTTTATGAGCTCCATGATGATCCTCTCCATAGCCTTGCAGACTAAGCTAGTCAGGCTTATGGGGCGATAGTTTCCAGGGTCCGTAGAGGCTCCACCTTTGTGGAGTGGGACCACTGTTGCTGTATGCCATTCTGTGGGCACATATCCTGTAGTGAGGCTGAGATTGTATAGCTGTTTTATTTGAGGGATTAGTTCCTCTTGGAGTTCATGTAGGACGCAACCTGGGACACCATCTGGTCCCATGGAAGCAGTGTTTTTTGCTTTGGAGAGGGCAGCCTTCACCTGAGCATCTGAGATGTTTTGGAGGCAGCCCTCTGCTGGGATAGATACTTGCTCTTTTGGGGGGGAGGGGGGTGGAGAAGTTTGCACTGAACCTGTCTGCCAGGATATTGGCGATGTCTGTGGGTTCAGTGTATGTTTTGTCGTTTAGAATCAAGTCAGAACAAGTCTGAGAGTTGCATCCCAGGTTTCTAACATTGAAAAAAGCCTTATGATTGTCTTTGGTGTCTTGTGCAATTTTTCTCTCGAAGCTGGTCTTGGAGAATTTTATGAGGGATCGTAATTTTTTGCTAGTACTGATCAGAGATGCCTTCCCTATTAGGGATTTTGCTCTATCATGTAGTAGCTTCCTCCTTCTGTTGTACAGTTTATTTATGGCAGGGGTCCACCAGACTGGACGCCTGCCTTTGGATGATTGGGTCTTGGTTTTGTTTGGGATAGCATGATCCATGCATTCCTGGAGATGTCCGTAGAATGCATTTATATAGGATTCTGCAGTTTGGGCTGTAGTTTCCACTGGCCCTGGGGCCTTGAAGGATTCCACTTCGGTTTTGAGAAGTGAGAAGTTCGCTAAGTTTTTCACTGTGGTTTTCTGGGCTGGGGGTGGGGTCGGGATGTGGGCATCCAGTGAAATTAATTTATGGTCTGATCTTACCAATGAGGGATATACTTCTGGTATGGAGCATAGAGTCCCCATGTTGGTAATGATCAGGTCTAGTATATTGTCCCCTCTTGTGGGAGTGGTGACTAGTTGTTCCATAGCATTTGAGTTTATAATTTCCAGGAATCTTTGGGCTAAGGTACTGGGGCTTGAGTAGTGCTCCCAGTCAATGTTTGGGTAGTTGACGTCGCCCAATATAATGGTGTTCAGAGAGATCTTCATGTTCTCCAATTTTTTTCAGGAAAGCCGAATGGGATTCCTGACTTTAAGAGGGTGGTCTGTAGGATGCTATAAACTGAAAAGCAGTCTTGCCCACTGTTAGTTGCACATGGATGGCCTCTGATACTTCATGCAGTGCCACTAACCTGGAGGTGTGGATATCCTTGATAAATATGGAAACTCCCCCTCCTTTTGTGGTTCGGTCCAGGTTTTGGGGCCGAAAAGCATGATACAAGGTATAGCCTGGTCGTGCTGGGGTGCTCTCAGGAGCCTTGAACCAGGTTTCTGTCACTGCACAGATATCGATGTTCTCCATACTGAGGAGAGCTTCGAGTGCGTGCATCTTGAGGTTAAGACTTCTGGAGTTTAGCAGCATTACCCTTAGTTTCTTGTTCCTTGTGCTGTCTATGGGGGTGGGTTTGACTTTTGAGCCTTGCCTAAAAAAGGCACTATGGGGGTGGCAAGAGCCTTTGCCAATATCCGAAAGCCCAGTGGTGACAGGTGCAAGCCATCCCTAGCGAAGCAACATGGCTTGTCTAGCATGTCATCCCAGGCTGACAGACACTGGATCCCCTTTGAATGACACCAAAATTTTAGCCAATTGTTAAAATCGATCATTTTGTCTTTGTACTGTGGCATCATTCTAGGTGAGGTTAAGATGCTGCTCAAGGTCAGGGTCATACCAGCCTGGGCTACATGATCAGAGAGCGCCTCTATGTCTCTTTTCATGTAGTCCAGGGAGGTATGTCTCAGGTCATTCACACCAGCATGTACAATGACTGAGTCATATTTGTATTTGCTTTGGAGTGACCTGAGTGCTTGCGTTATGTGGTGGATCCTAGCACCCGACAGGCAGCTCACCATGACCTTCTCTTTATTCAGCCTGGTGAGCGGGACGTCAGTGTGTCTGACAATAGAGTCACCTATAACAAGAGTATCAGGTGTGTTATTCAGCCTTAAGGGCTGTGGCTGCCTGGCACACTGACTTTGTGGGTTATGTGTTGTGTGTGTTTTGTTTTGAGGTATCGTTTGCTTGGATGTCTGCTTTGGAGGTCTCTGTTGCTTAGGTAGATTTTTATTTAGAGCCTCTGAGTATGTTTTTGTGTATTTATGTGTTTGGTTCGCTGATGTGGTGGGACTATGTGATACTGGAATTGTGTTGTGTGAGGTTACCTTCTCCTCCTGACTGGTTACACCAGTTTTGAGATGAGAGAGCTCAGCCTCCAGTTTGGCTAAATAGTTGCATCTCTCACATATATTTGAACCTGTTTGGAGGAGGAGAGGGTTGTCCGTGTACATGAGACAGTTGTAACATTGCCTCAAAATTCCAAGATTCACCAGCTGGACTGGAGAGGAAACCATTGACTGACCTTTGGACATGCTAGAGTAACAAGGAAACTGAATTTAAGATGGACCAATAGAGGACAGGGTAATCGTAGAGAGTATAAGAGTAAGTAGAGCTTATGGTTTAATAGTGCTAACTTGTAGGATTACTTATTTGGACCAGTGAAGGGCCTTAGAATGAGAATATGGTGTTTAAATTGAGAGATAGAGCAGTTCTAAGGGAAAAAGTGAAGAGCAGACTTTGTGGAGCCAGGAATAGTTTAAACCCAATTAGGCGGCGCTGCCCATTGTTGCGCTATGCTCAAAAACGCGCAAAACCGCGCAAAAGAGGGTTTTAAGAGAGGAAGATGAAGGAGTTTTGGAATTGACCCAAAACGGCCAATAAAACTACAGTTTCAAGTCAGTAACCACTCCCACAGGGGCAGGCAGGCTGCTCAATGTTGTTCACTGCCACTGATCAACAGAGAGACTTTCCTTTAGCCCAAGCAAAAAATGTCCTCACAGAAACTTACAAACAGTTCAAGAACAGCAAGCCTGTAACTGAACTTTTTTAAATCTCAGAAAAGTGGGAAAAAAGCAAGATTTGTTTTTTTTTTTTTTTTCAGAGATAGCAGAGGTTAACAAGTATCAACAAGTTATCACAGTGCAGTAATTGACCCCACACAAGAGTGCTAGGCCAAAGACAGATAAAATGCAAGTTTTGAGAAAAAAAAAACGATTTTAAAAATAAGTGCAAACAGGAAATTCAGTAAACAGCTCTAGGATGTGCTCTAAATACAGTTACTAATGCAGAAATCAAATTTAACAAGCCAGAAAATGCTCAAAATAGGCGGCTATGCTGAAAAACTTAGCAAATAAACAGAGGAAAAATACTTAAAGTCTCAAAAGTGGCTCCTTTCTTCTCTCAGCGTTTTCTCCTCTTGGTGGAAAAATAAAGTTATTTACTTGAAATAAGTAAAATAAAGCATTCCATTTCAAATATAAATATGCAAACAGAAACAATCTCACACAAAAATTTAAAATAAAAGTTATGAACAAACAAATACATAAAGCAAACTCTAGCTATTACCTAGTCTAGTCCCTAGCTAATTTTGGCTAAAGGCATCCCATACCCTATCTGATACTAGACAAAGTCAGAATAAAATCTATAAGGTTCATACAGGTAACTCAAGTTCTTTGTGCATGGACCAGCAGGAAAATTCAGCAACTCCTCTGTAACATATTCTGACTCTCTCTATCACTCCCTCTCCCTCCTTCATATTCTGTCACTTTATCTATATTTATCTGAGTCCCAGGCAAGATTTCCCATTGACTTCAGTTCTGAATTTTGAAACATGCTTTCTTGTTTTCATAGTTACATAGTTTAGGGGACTTAAAAATAAGATAATATCCTTTAACCTAGAGTAGCATCTCAAGCACTGCAAATGTGTGTGCAATACACTGAGCTTCACTTTCAAACTGCAGAACATTCCCATAATAGGAATTGTAGAGTTTTGCTTACAGTTAACCTTACACACTTCTTTTAAGTATTTCATATTTTCCAAAAAGTAAACAATGAAACTTTTTTGTTTGTACTTGTATGCTGTTCATTTAATTATATGTCACGATTATGACACCATTTTCGGTTGTTTTGAATTGTAAAGGAACAGTATTGTAAATAATTTCACTTTTAATTATTCCCAGCAATAATATATTTTTCTGTTTGTTTACCAGTTCATGTGTTCAGTAAGGCTGTAATTAATATGAATGCTACTTCTGTAGCTCAGTCATAGAAAAATGGTTCTTAACCACACCAGCGAACCAAACACATAAATACACAAAAACATACTCGGAGGCTCTAAATAAAAATCTACCTAAGCAACAGAGACCTCCAAAGGAGACATCCAAGCAAACGCTACCTCAAAACAAAACACGCACAACACATAGCCCACAAAGTCAGTGAGCCAAGCAGCCACAGCCCTTAAGGCTGAATAACACACCTGATACTCTTGTAATAGGTGACTCTATTGTCAGACACACTGACGTCCCGCTCACCAGGCTGAATAAAGAGAAGGTCACGGTGAGCTGCCTGTCGGGTGCTAGGATCCGCCACATAACGCAAGCACTCAGGACACTCCAAAGCAAATACAAATATGACTCGGTCATTGTACATGTTGGTGTGAATGACCTGAGACGTACCTCCCTGGACTACATGAAAAGAGACATAGAGGAGCTCTCTGATCATGTAGCCCAGGCTGGTATGACCCTGACCTTGAGCAGCATCTTACCCTCACCTAGAATGATGCCACAGTACAAAGATAAAATGATCGATTTTAACAATTGGCTAAAATTTTGGTGTCATTCAAAGGGGATCCAGTGTCTGTCAGCCTGGGATTACATGCTCGACAAGCCACGTTGCTTCGCTAGGGACGGCTTGCACCTGTCACCACTGGGCTTTCGGATATTGGCAAAGGCTCTTGCCACCCTCATAGTGCCTTTTTAGGCAAGGCTCAAAAGTCAAACCCACCCCCATAGACAGCACAAGGAACAAGAAACTAAGGGTAATGCTGCTAAATGCCAGAAGTCTTAACATCAAGATGCACGCACTCGAAGCTCTCCTCAGTATGGAGAACATTGATATCTGTGCAGTGACAGAAACCTGGTTCAAGGCTCCAGAGAGCACCCCAGCACTACCAGGCTATATCTCGTATCATACTTTTTGGCCCCAAAACCCAGACCGAACCACAAAAGGAGGGGGAGTTTCCATATGTATCAAGGATATCCACACCTCCAGGTTAGTGGCATTGCACGAAGTATCGGAGACTATCCATGTGCAACTAACAGTGGGCAAGACTGCTTTTCAGTTTATAGCATCCTACAGACCACCCTCTCAAAGTCAGGAATCCCACTCGGCTTTCCTGAAAACATTGGAGAACATGAAGATCTCTCCGAACACCATTATATTGGGCGACTTCAACTACCCAAACATTGACTGGGAGCACTACTCAAGCCCCAGCACCTTAGCCCAAAGGTTCCTGGAAATTATAAACTCAAATGCTATGGAACAACTAGTCACCACTCCCACAAGAGGTGACAACATACTAGACCTGATCATTACCAACATGGGGACTCTATGCTCCACACCAGAAGTATATCCCTCATTGGTAAGATCAGACCATAAATTAATTTCACTGGATGTCCACATCCCGACCCCACCCCCAGCCCAGAAAGCCACAGTGAAAAACTTCTCAAAAGCGAACTTCTCACTTCTCAAAACTGAAGTGGAATCCTTCAAGGCACCAGGGCCAGTGGAAACTACGGCCCAAACTGCAGAATCCTATATAAACGCATTCTACGGACATCTCCAGGAATGCATGGATCATGCTATCCCAAACAAAACCAAGACCCAATCATCCAAAGGCAGGCATCCAGTCTGGTGGACCCCTGCCATAAATAAACTGTACAACAGAAGGAGGAAGCTACTACATGATAGAGCAAAATCCCTACTAGGGAAGGCATCTCTGATCAGTACTAGCAAAAAATTACGATCCTCATAAAATCCTCCAAGGCCAGCTTCGAGAGTAAAATTGCACAGGACACCAAAGACAATCATAAGGCTTTTTCAGTTATGTTAGAAACCTGGGCTGCAACTCCCAGACTTGTTCTGAGTTGATTCTAAACGACAAAAAATACACTGAACCCACAGACATCGCCAATATCCTGGCAGACAGGTTCAGTGCAAACTTCTCCACCCCCTCCTCCCCAAAAGAGCAAGTATCTATCCCAGCAGAGGGCTGCCTCCCAAATATCTCTGATGCTCAGGTGAAGGCTGCCCTCTCCAAAGCAAAAAACACTGCTTCCATGGGACCAGATGGCATCCCAGGTTGCATCCTACATGAACTCCAAGAGGAACTAATCCCTCAAATAAAACAGCTATACAATCTCAGCCTCACTACAGGATATGTGCCCACAGAATGGCGTACAGCAACAGTGGTCCCACTCCACAAAGGTAGAGCCTCTACGCACCCTGGAAACTATCGCCCCATAAGCCTGACTAGCTTAGTCTGCAAGGCTATGGAGAGGATCATCATGGAGCTCATAAACAAAGACATTGGGGACCTACAGACACTAGATCCTACCCAGTTCGGCTTTGTCAAGGGCAGATCCTGCCTTTTGAACCTGGTTGACTTCTTCGAAACAGTCACCAAAGCCATAGATGAAGGGAAGGTAGTCCACACAGCCTATCTGGACCTTGCAAAGGCATTTGACACAATACCCCACTCATTCATCATAGATAAGCTATCCAGCTTAAATATAAACCCCTATGTCACAAGATGGGTCGCAAACTGGCTCAAAGACAGAACCCACAGAGTGAGAGCTGCTGGAGCCATCTCAGACTCGAAACCGGTCACAAGTGGCATCCCACAGGGTTCTGTCCTGGGACCACTCTTGTTCGGTATATACTTTTCCGAGGTACAGGCAAATGTGGGAGGACTATGGCTCACCAAGTTCGCAGACGACTGCAAACTGGGTGCCATAATCAACTCTCCAGCTGACACAAACATCCTTCAAAAAGGTCTCACAGAGACAGATAACTGGTGCCAGTGCCATGGTTTAAAGCTAAATGCCAAAAAATGTATAGTCATACCCTTTGGCAAAACAATGTGCCCACAAATTACCACATAGGCGAAACCCATTAAGTACAGAGAAAGTTATTAGGGACCTGGGGACCCAAGTTGATAGCAATCTCTCCTTTGAAAACCACATTGCCAAAGTGGTTAGAAAGACCTTCTACATAGCCCACCTCATCACGAAGGGTTTCACATCTAGATCAAGAGAGGTAATCGTGCCCCTTTATTCATCCCTCATCAGGCCCATCATAGAATACAATGCCCCTTTTGGGATGTACCTTACCCGACACCTGCAGCAATTAGAAAGACCCCAAAAGTATCTCACCAAGAGGATCAAGGGTCTCAAACAGATGCCATATGCTGCTCGGTTAAAAAAACTCCAGCTCTACTCAGTTGCATACCGCCTACTTCGAGGCGATCTATGCCTGACATACAAAGCTATGTCAAATCCAGAATTAATGGACATGCTCCACCTCAGTAAATCTAAATCCCTTAGATCCACATGCTCAAGAGACTTGAACCTCAGCACAGAAATAAATAGAACTTGCTGGAGGGACAGGTTCATAACCCAGAGGCTCCCTTCGCTCTGGAATAGAATTCCAGTTCATGTGAGGCAGAGCACCTCACTGAATCTCTTCAAGAAGAATCTCGATAGGTGGATGGGGGATCGTAGGTTGGTCCCAGGGATTACTCCCGTGTCACTATTAGACAGAGGCACAGTAAACTAAACCTTAAAAAGGGCACAGTATACTCAAATCAAGGGGTGGCGTAAGCCATACAGAATCGGGCTAGGCTTATAATTGCCTCAGGGCAGATAGCCTAGTATGAACCTATGAACTGTAACTGAAATGAACAGGTGCTGGAGAAGCTGGGGCAGGGATGTGGGAATGAGAGACTTCTACCAGCTCACTGATCTCAAGGAGGGAATGGGGTCATCTCTCTAGTTGCAGGCAGGCTGCTGTGGTAACAGAGGCACGAGTGAGCTTGGGTGGTGATGCCTACATGATCATATGTGCTACAACTAAGGTTTCCCTTCCCCATATCCTAAAATCCTAAAAATCCCCAGCATTAGTTACATATAAGGTGCCTTGCTTTAATTCTTTCCCTGTCTTGAGGGAGAAATGCTACATCCTAGGGTCCATATACCAAAGTAAAATTCTGCCTCTGGAGAGGGATGTCCAATCCACAGGGTCACAACAGGATTCAGTCAGGGCCTCCTTTCTCACAGCCCCAGACTGACTAAGATAGTTCAGTAAGAGATAAGGACAATGGACTAATTGATCATGAATAGAGACCAGCAGCAGGAGGTAATGTGGGTCAAAACAGATGATACAAAATGTAATTGCTTCTTCAACAAGCATTAGAGTGGCCTTGATACATTTAATAATCAGTATATATGAAGTTTCATGAAATGGCATTTAGTCCATCTGTTCAATACTGTGCTATGAAAGATGTAGGCTATTTCAATGATTATAACAGAGGCCATGAAGAAGATGTAGCTCCTGATTACATTTTGGAAATCTTTACCATTAGCTATTATCAGTGAACACCATTGTAAATAAGTTCAATTTTCATTATTATTAGAAGTTATTAGTTTGTAGTTTATAGTAATGTGTATAAGGAGCACTATAGTTTATCTGATTCATGAGTTCAGCAAGATTACAGGTAAGGTTAATATTACTTGAATGAGCAGTGGGGGACATAAAGGGAATTTAGCTCCTATTGGAACTGCAGAACTGAATGCTATTACCTCTCACAAGTTTCACTGAGAAATTATATGAATTTGCCCACCAGCTGACATAATGGTTAACATCTTCACCTCCTATGCACAAGGTACAAGGTAAGATCCTGTCTTGTGGTCAATGCTATATGGAGTTTACATGCTCTTATTTTGTTTCTTTGGGTTTCTTCCCACCTCCCAAAAACATGTCAAGTGTTTCCACCTTAAACTCACACAAAAAAAAGAGTTGTGGCAGCAGCACAGACTCTAACTGGTGCCTAGAGGGCAAAGAGTTATATAGACCAACTGTTTTGGACAATAACTAAGTTGCACATTATCCTCAAGACAGGAAAACATGGCTCACAGACTGCACTCCATGTCAAGGCTAGCCACCCAACAGTGTAAGAATTGACTCTAGGTGAATTGGTCATGTTGATTTGCCAGTGATAAGTCGGTTGAGGGCTTGGTCTACTCCAGCCTATGCCAGGGACCCACTGGTGTATGTATCCCTATTGGCCAGTTTGACTGCCATAAAACTCAACAGCCCTGAGTCAAGGATACCTGGGATAGTGCTGTTGAGCAAAAGCTAAATGTAAAACCAATCAACCTGCCAAACAAGAACTAAAGCTTGCTACATTCGGTATTGGTACACTGAGTGGACACAGCTTGGAACTGGATGACATGATGGTAAGGAGGAGGGTGGGCATCCTGTGTATCCAGGATCCAAGATGGAAGGCAGTGCACCAAAGCCATTTGGCTTGGGATTCTGAGTCTACTACACAGTAGGAGGACAGACAGGAAATGGTGTGGGAATTGGGATGAGGGAGTGAGGGGTGTCATCAGAATTAGTGACAGACTTGTGGCAATTAGATTTCTGTGTAAGGATGGCACATGATTGATAATCTCAGACTATACCCCAGAGCAGGACTGTAATACTGAAAAAAAAGTGATTCAGTCAGCAGTCACAGGACAACATGAATTAGTGTTGATAATGGGTGACCTGAATGTACATATTGAGAAGAGGATACAAAGACTGCCTGGGTCCACATGGGTGGGGCAACAGGGATAAAGAAGGAGAGGCCAATTCTAGACTTCAGTATGCCAAATAGCTTGATGGTGTCCAACACATGGTTCAGCAAGAGAGACAGCCACAAGATCACATACAAGAGTGGCCAATATGCGGCTAAGAATAGGGAAAGGACATTGGGGTAGAATTAGTGATTACAAGGTCATCCCCAATGAAACAGTTGGCCCAGTGCATAAACCACTGGCTGTCACAATCATCTGTATTCAGTGGTCAGAGAAGGAAATAAGGTCAACAGGGACTAGGCTGGAGAGAAAGCACAAGAGCTGGACGAAGTACTCAGGGCTCAAGTACCTCAGAAAAAAGAGAAAATAGGTGGAGTTAAAGAAGAATGGCAGCACCTCAAAACATCATGAGTGAGGACTACAGAGCAGATATGTGTCTGAACCATGTATGAAAATAAAGTAACATAAGAAAAGCTGGCGGTGGAATGCAAAAGTCCAGAAAGTCAGCAAAAGAATGAAAGAGTGCAGGAGAAAGTTGTTGTTGTTTGTCTTTCGGCTTTTCCCGGTAAGGGGTCACTACAGCGGAACTCTGGTCCGCTAATGATTGGCAGTAGATTTTTACGAAACAGTAAGAGAAAAAAATACCAGGCTAAGAATGAACACTGGTTGACTAACAGAGGCTAAGAGAGCAGTCACAATAGCAAAGAACAAGCCATCAGAGGCACTTACCTGCTTCTGGATAGTGACTCTGCAGATGGCACAAAAAAACTCTTTATCAGGTTGAAAAACAAAAACAGAAAGATAAGAAAGACAGACACCCTTTGTAAGAGATGCCGGCAGCAACCTGCTCACCAGTCCACAGCACATCAAAAATAGATGGAAGGAGTACTTCCAGCAGTTTGGAATGAAGAAAACCTCACAGAAGCTGTACTTCCTCAGACACAGCCTACAATAACAGAAGAGGAGAAACGGACCCTAAAAGACGTAAGAACATCACTAAGGAAAATAGCAGGCTCAGATTAGGTTCCAGCAGATATGATCAAGATATTGGGAGAGATAGGGGAGAAATGGATCTTGAAGGGACTTAGTATGGAGAGAAATGTGCATCCCAGATGACTGGAGAGGAATAAGCATACTATTGCCACTGTGCAAGAACAAAGGGGACATCCAAAACTGTGGGCAGTATAGTGGTATCAAACTCCAGTCACACTACATAAAAGTTCTTTTGAGGATGATTGATAAATTAATATGCAGAGTAGTGGAAAGTAAGATGGGAGATGAACCATTCAGATTCAGATAAGAATGCAGCACAACTGACCTGATGTTAGCAGTGAGGCAGAAAATTGAGAAGAAGATAGAGATGAGGAAAGAGTCCAACTGGGCATTCCTAAACTTGGAGAAGAATATAATAAGGTTCCCACAAAGCTGATTTGGGCAGTCCAGTGGTGGTTTGATGTCCCAGAAACATTGATAGAATTAGTGCAGGCTATGTACAAGGACCCAAAGACTCAAGTACAAGCAGCGAATGGTCTCATAAAGGGGTTCCCACCGAGAGTGGGTGTGCATCGAGGTTCATTTCTGAGTCAACTGCTGTTCATACTGGTTATGGGCTACATTAGCAGGTCAAAGCAGTATGTAGACAACGTGTCATTACATGCAGACTCTGAGGAAGAACTTCAGCAAAAGATATGGGAATGGAATGGAATGCAAAACTGAAGGCACATGGGATGAAACTAATTATAGAGAAGACATTTGTAATGACAGCAAATGGGGGAAATCAGAAGAAACTTTGAATTGAGATAGAAGGGGAATAGTGGAACAGGTTAACAGCTTCAAGTATCTGGGAGTATTGTTTGAAGAAGTGAAGTTTGAATGAGGAAATCAAAACTATTATCAGAGGTGCTACAGCCATCTGGAACAGAGTGTTGGGATGGCATATGGCAAAAGAATGCCAGAGAAGCTGAAAAGTAAAGTGCACAAAACAGTGTTGGGACCAATACTACTGTATTGGACAGAAACCTGTACAGTTAAGGCAGAGCAACTGATGAAATTAGAGGTGATGGAGATGAAGTGCATGATATGGGTGGTAGGATGCAGACTCTGGGAAACATGAAGAAATGTGGACATCAGAGCAGAAACCAAAGTAGTTTCAGTAGCTGAGAAGGTCAAAATGAACAGAATACTCTGGTTTTGGGCACATGTGCAGAACAGCAGAAGGCAATCTGGTGAAAAAGATTTAGGACAGACAGGAATAAGGCAAGAAGAAACAAGGGCATCCAACAAAGAAGTGGATATGTGTGCGACAGTAGACCTGTAACAGTCAGGGATGACTATTGGAGAAGGTAAGAGAGTGGCATTGATTCAAGAGAGATGACGACAGTTGATGTAACACCCTGGCCCCATGTAGAAAGTGGGGAAAATGGGGGTTGACAGTAATGATTGCTACCCTGTGACCTGTTTGCCACTTATTTTGTATTCATTTAAGTCAATATTCCACAAGTGTGGATAACCAGATTAACTGCAAACTGGGCATTATCTGCTCATCCACTGATACTAAACTGCTCCAAAAAGGGCTGTAATATGCACATACCTGGTGTACTGAAAACAGTCTTTTGTTAAATCCAAACAAGTGCAGCATAGTAGTGTTTAATAAATAAGCTGTTTCCACCTTGTATGCTATTTGCTACTCCTTTTCAGACAGATATTATCATAAGAGACCTGGGTTCTTTTGTGGATGGGTCTACTTTATATCATCGAAAAATTAAAATCACGAGCACTGACATCAGAGAAAATGCAGAATGTCGAAATAAATTTTTTTGGATTACAGTACAGTGGATATCCGAATATTTGCCCTTTCCTCACTGTAGTTTGATCTTGGAGTTGGAATATATATTTAGCAGTGGGGTGGGGGCACAGCCCCCCACAATATTGATTTCGACATTCTGCATTTTCGCTGATGTCAGCGCTCGAGATTTTAATTTTTCGATGATATAAAGTAGACCATTGTGGACAGCTCTCTCTCATTTGCTCATGATGTACTCATTATAATCAGGAAATGTTTCTATCTGGCCCAGTTTATTTCCAAGAAAATGCCTTCAAGAGCCAAAGAAGTCATCCTAAGCAATACTCTTCCCTTAATCAAACCCATCATCATATACAGTGACCCTTTGTTGTGTACATATCCAAGCATATACCTCAACTGAAAAGACCCCAGTGACTTTTAAACAAAAAAAAATAAAGACCTTGAATCCTTCAACTATACTTAGCTTATTGGCTACTCCAAGGTAACCCATATCTTGTTTTTGTTTGTTTTTTTCTGGCCATGAAAGACTCAGTCCTAATTGACCTTTTATTTTGTTTCAAAAAAGTGATTCTTCAAACACCTGTACAGGTGACCTAAATTTACACCAAGAAATAAAAGGACTCACTGGAGGGATAGATGCCTAACTAAACAGAGTCCCAGCCTATAGAATAAGTTACCACTGCAGGTCAAACAAAGTACTACTTTGTTTTTAAGGATAGTCTTGATGATTGCATGGATAGACATAAATATACACCATGGTTATTATGTACAAGCTTACTAGATTTGAGAGATTGGTAACATTAAGAACTCATAAAGTGTGGCAAGAACTTTTAAGTATGTAGACTTAGAAATTGTATATTGCCAGGCTTCTTATAGTCCCTGTGATTGCTTGTCTACTAATTTTCCTAAGTTCCTATTTATCTATTTATTGTTAATTCTTGTTACCATGTATTTTGGGTATTAATCCTTTAGGAATGATAGGGTCTGTCTTCACAGCATGTTATTTAATTTCCAATGTACAAAATGTTGCTGTTGACTCCCACTTTCAATAAGGAGGTATAACATCACTGAGTAGCAATGAATTTGTGCTGAAGGTGAAACAAAAAGAAAATAAATGTGATAAATTATGTTTCATATTCATTGCTTTGAAATGAAAACATACTAAAAGCTCTGATTAGAAAATGAAGAAAAATGTTAATGGTATTGTCTAATGCCTTATGATTGTGCAACAGTTTAATTAAGTCATGCCATGCAGACTGTATAACTGTTAGATTATTGACAACCAAACTAGAATATTTTGGTGAAAGTATTTTTATGTATAGAATTTGATTGCAAGATTAGAGTTGAATGTATTTTATTAGAATAGAGAATTATACAGGTTGGATGTTTGGAGGTTATAATAATGCTGGACTTTAAAGATATATCACATAAATTACATCAGTACTACAAGAAGTTTGAGCTATAATTATGTTACAGTTTATGTAATATTTATTATTGCACATGTGGTTTGTTTCATACTGAAAGACATAGGCTAGTTTTTTTGTTTGGTTGGTTGGTTTTGTTTTGTTTTGTTTTTTTTAATTAGAAAGCTGTCTGTACATCTTAATAATTAATAAAACAATTTATTGAAGACCATGGAACAGGACAGCCCTGTGTGATTCACTGATAAATAAGAGTGCAAACATTAACATTACTTAATAATTCTGTACAATTATATATTTTTTATTTTTATTTTTTTTTCGACTTAAGATGAGTTTAAGTTCACTACTTTTATTACTATTGTCTGATCTGATTAATATACAGTGATTAACTAGAGATATATGGACTGAAAATCTTCCACACAGAAAAGTTTCTTAGACTGTTTTGGTTTTGGACCCAACTTGTTTAGTGGGTTGTTTTGAGACTTCAGGGATACCATGGAGATTACTTTTTTTTTTTTTCAAACGTTAAAATGTCTGATTATGCCATTTGTGCTACTCTTACTTTACATTGCAAGAATATGAAGGAAAGCTACATGTAGTTTTAATTTTTGAGTTAATGCAATGGGTCCTTGAAACAGTAAAACTGAGTTAAGAGATTGGAATTATGTATTTATATCGTACTTATTTGTCCAGTAGGCAGACTGGATAGAATTACACTGTGAGCATGGCTGCTGAACAGGATGATTTTCTGTAATGGAAAGTTAAATGAGATGAGACTACTGGTGTATGTAAGTTTAAAAGTTAATGAATCTTTGTAATCTACAACTGCTCACGTGAAAAAGGTGACACTTGAAGTTGATGATGTGATAGTTTTCTAGTTTAGTGTTCTAATTAAAATCAGAAACTCAGAAGAATGAGTTGCAAAATTTAAGTGACATAATACTGGATTAAGTAAGATGGCTGGAGAAGTGCTGGAAAAAGTAATGTTTTTAGAAAGGAGAGACAGGGAAGAAAAGATTGGTGTTCATAGGTTCATAAATAATGTATTTTATGTTATTTATTTGACAGTTGTTTACTGGGAAAGTCTGAATGGGATAATATCAAATTTTCAATGAAGACCCAGGGAGAAAAGCTCCACACTGACACAATATGGTTAAAGTTAAATAACAAAGTTATTATACAACCTAATACTGAAGAACAACATACTAACTTGGTATAAAATTCACAGCTTTCATAAAGTATGAACCTATACACACAGAGCACAAATATTTGGACAGAGATAAGATGAGAAAATGAACATTGTCAATAATTAAATCATTTACAAGTTACATCTCCTAAAGATGGCATTATGTACAATGAGTACAGACTTTGGTACAGAGGTGACTATACAGCATATCTTAGGCAGAATTATATTTGTCCTTCATCTAAGGATTAGATTGACTGCGTTCCAAGAGAAGGAATTAATAAAATGTATGCCGGGGAAGGGCGGGACTAGTTCAGCCTGAGGTAGTGCAGAAGCAGAGTGAAGTCTTTTTTTGGTGGTCTTTTAGTAGATGTTTGAAGATGAATAGGTTAGAGGTAGATCTACTTTGCAGGGGGATAGGATTCCATTTTTAGAGACAGAGTATGAGTAGAGACTTTGGCTAGAGGATTTGTGGATTTATATATACAATTCACAGTTTATATGAACTTATATAATGAAGAAATTACAAGGAAATTGCTGCAAGGGGGAATGAATCCAAATAAGGTATAATGTGATAATAGGTCCACTCCTTCTGAGCACCTGTTCATAAAGTACATAGTAATCAAGTTAAGTACTTATAGTCATGTAATCAAAGTCAGTTGATTGACAAATAGGTACAAAACATTTCTGCAAAGCTGTGAAATTGGACTGTGCAACAGTGTCAGTTTGGGAGTTTTGCTCCCTTCCTACTATTGTGCAGTCTCAGAGTTAACACACAGATATGCAAGGGCATGCATGTGCAAAGGAGCTTGCCTCCCCCTGCAAAAAACACTAAAGAATGAGAATTTGCCTTTGTTTTGAAAATACATTTGCACAGTTCAGTTAGTGTGTTTGATCATTTTATCAATGGAACTGCAAGCAATGTAAGTAACTGATCACTTGCCCTGTAATAATATTACATTATAGAAATGGAAGTATTAAAATTAATAAAAACTAGTTAGTGAAGAAATAGTGGTTAGAGTGAATATGTGGCATTATAATATGCTTTATATAAGATGCACCCAGTCTAGTTAAGACTGAAAGAAAGGCAGTAGTGAAAGATGACGTTGTCTAGTCTACAGACGTACTTTTGCGTAATGATTGTATGGAACAGGAGTGCTTGATTTATGAAGTTGATAGGTATGTAATTACAAATTCTATATACAGATGTGCATGTGTTTAAAGACCATGCTATAACAGAAAATAAGAGTGGTTGTATTATAATAAGAGTCTATATTTATTCATCTAAAATCAATATATCTAAACTAAGTTAATATAAATCTCAGATAACTTTAAAAAAATCATAGAAAAACAGTGCTTCTGCAGAAGGACAGCCTCCCCTGCACCCTCCATGGTGGTGGGTTGCACCCTCACCCATCTCTCCTGATAATCATATATTACAACTCCGAGATTACACTAGAGTGGGGAAACAGCAAACTCCTATGGCTATGTATTTAAATAAAATGAGTTTAGACCAAATTACTTAAGACCAAATAAATGGGACCATTTTAATAAATAGTCTTTTATACATACATGTATATATATATATATATATATATATATATATATATATATATATATATATATATATATATATATATAGTTTTTTGTGCTTGCAATAATATCAAGAAGTGAGATTATTTTTAAAAAAATCTTGAACTGAGCTTGAATCAGTAAATGACATTTTAGACTCGTACATAGTCTGCAAAATGAGCATATAGTTAGAACTATTATATAGGATAAAGGTACATCCATCAATAAATTACTTCATCCAGGAGCAAAAGAAAAAACAACGCTCAAATCCTATACCCAATAAATCTGCACTAGAGACCACTACCCAATTTGACATGCACTTTATAGACAGCATGGCCGCCCTTACCAAAGGTACCTCTCACACTATCACTGCTACACCTCCAATCCTCTTCTACTGCTAAATCAACCTTTACCTTAGAAACTGTCTCTGCTTCCTATATATAAAACTTACTTCACAAATTTAAGCCATGCTCTCCATCTGCTGATAACATACTATAAAAATACTTGAAAATATATGCAGATGCCATGGCATAGCCAGTCTCAATATTAATAAATAGGTCGATAAAATAGTCCTACATTCTGTTCTTTTGGAAAAAGTCTTACATTACTCCACTCCATAAAGCTGGTAACTCATCAGAGATATTCCACTTTTGTTCTATTGCTATCCTGTCTACACTTTCAAAAAATATTTGAAAAATGTGTTCATAAGCAACTGCTTACATGCTTCCCTCAGCAAAAACTTCTCACCCTTACACAATACTGTTACCATCCATTCCACAGTATGACGAAGTCTACCACAATGTCTACCCTTCTTCAAATTCCCTTATAATGCATCCGTTAATTCCACTTTGTATAACTCACTAAAAAACATATACAATGAGGCTGGTCTTCAAACACTAAGAATCATCAATGCGGACAATAAAGAAAGACTTGTCCAATTGAAAGCACAAATGAACACACAATGCAGAGATTTTACAACATTCTGATTTTTGCAGTTTTCAACATTTTTACGATGGCTTTTCCCCTCGTATCAACAGACATGTAGCTACAGTGGTACAGAGAAAAAAACAGAAGTTAGAGAGGGCTTTAGCACAATATAGCAACCAAATGTCTTATCCTGTTATAAAACTAAAGAAACCATGTGAAACTACTTTTCAGAATGCCTTTCAGAAGGCAGCACACAGGGCTACTGGATTTTCTAATTCTTTCAAACATGACCGTAGCAAAAAAGCACCAACGTCTCTAATGTTAATAATCATAACAGTTATAACGGTCATTATGTTCACATCAATAACCAGCATTCTGCCAGTCATACTGAGAATGAAGTTGCTGCTGCACCACAAGAGAACCAAGCTGACAAACTGACTACCAAACCAATACACGACAACCTTTTTTGTTTTTTGTCCACTACCAACAACAGCACTCCAGTACATCAAACAGACAAATTACAGAGAGGGAGGGGGAAGGGAGAAGTCGGGGCCAACTGAGATTTCTCTGTTTGAGCAGAAAAATAATGACAAGGAGCTACTTCTGCAAATGAGTTTATTTGACATCAACAATACTGTCAAACGGATGAGCACAGCTGTTGTTAACCTTACCAACAGACAAATTTCTACAGAGCATTTGAATGTTCTACAAAAAGCCTTCACTTTCATACCTTCACAATGTGCATATTTACCAGATCTTCTTTCAGATCTATGTATGTACACCAGTAAGCTTTATCTAAGAATAAACACAATACTGATGTATCTACTGAATCTAATGACTCTGATACTGAACAAAACTCACATGGGACCTACAGAAACACATTAAAACCTAAATGTTTATATAACCTAGTACTCAATGATGCCCTACAAGCTTTTTTAAAAGTATGTGAAAGAGATATTATGAAACTCTGTAAATCAGATTCATCTACTAAATGGTTTAACCTCACTAATTCAGAGAGAACAGCCCTGCATTAATTTACTAAAGATAACTCCTTACATATCATGAGAGCAGACAAAGGCACTGGTCTTGTTCTAGTGGAACAAGAATTATATATCTCTAAAATAGAATCTACATTGAATAATAATGACTTTTTCAGAGAAGTACAGATTAAATAAGTACACAGTTTAATAGACAAAACAACTTGAATTGGATAATGCCATCTTGCTGGAAGAACTTAACTTCATGTCTGTACCCCCCCCCCCAGTTTGGGTAAATTATTTGGGATACCCAAAATACACAAGAACACACAGGACTCCCCTTTTAGACATATAATTTCAAGTAAAAAAACTAACACAGAAAAAGTATCTCGATTTGTAGATTCTGTTCTTAACCCCATAGTGCACTCCAACAGGTATTACTTAAGATACTCTTGGGATTTTCTAAATGAACTGTTTTTACATAAGGAAGTTTTATCTAATTGTTTTTTGGTAACGTTAGACATCGAGGCATTATACACCAATATACTGCATGCAGAAGGGCTGGAACTACTTAGAATATTTCTCACTAAATATAGATCTTTTCCTCCACACAAAGTTAATATTATTTGTACTCTAGTTAATATTGTCCTTATTAGCAACTTCTTCTTTTTCAATAACAAAATACGCAAACAAATAAAAAGAGTTGCAATGGGTTCAAAACTAGCACCAGCTTTTGCCAATCTGGTTCTCAGTGCACGGGAATATGAAAATGTATGTTCTCTACCTGGATTTCAACACATGCTTATTTACAAATGTTACATTGATGACATATTTTTTGCATGGAATAGTAACAAAATTGAGTTAGTTTTTTTTTTTTTTTTATCTCTAGTTTGAAAAATAGTATAGGTTCCCTTAATCTAATTATTTCAAGTCGGGGTCAAACTGTTAATTTTATAGACACAAAAACTGTGTTACTTCCCTCTGGTTCTATCTTTTCTGCAGTATTCAGAAAAGATACTTATAAAATCAACTTTCTGGATTTTACTATCCAACACCCATTCTATATGAAGAATTTGGTTAAGGCTCAGTTTAGTAGACTGTCTAGGTTGGTTAGTCATGACAAAGAATTTTTTGTGCAGTCCTCATCATTGAAACACATGTTTTCCATCAGGAACTACCCTGCTTCTTTAATTGGCAGCATTTGTGAAGAAGTTTCAGCAGCTAGACATAGTAAATACCTTCCTATTCTAAAATATGGATTCCAACCCTGTATTACAGAACCTCTCCATCCAACAGATGTCTCAATTACTCGATTCCTATTTGCAGGGATATGTCTGCTGTTAGGGAAATTATTTCCAACAATTGGGACATTATTTCTGATTTCCCCACAAATAAGTTCTATCTTAGGAAAAACACCTACTTTTACATTTAAAAAGACTAGAACTATTCGTTCACATGTGGAAAATTGAGACTCACAGTTTTTATTGCATTCTCCTGTTATGAATAATGCCTCTATTGGCATGTACTGTTGTGGTAAATGTGTTGTTTGCCCTTTTATTTTTGCAGGTGATAAGTATACTTTTTCTCATTGCAACTATACAGTTTCATTTGCAAGATATTTTCACTGCCATTCAACCTTTGTAGTTTATACAGGTATTTGTATGTCTTGTGGATGTTTCTATGTGGGTAAAAACAAACGCAAGCTCTCAGATTGCATTAAGGAGCACCTGGGGGCAATTCAAGCTTCTAATGAAAATAATGCCCTTGCAAAGCACAGTATGACCTGTATACAGTTCAACAAATTCAAATTCTTTGTATTAGAACAGACTGATTCATTTTTCGGAGACAGTGACTCTTTTCTTGAACAGAGGGAACTTAAATGGCAGTTGTTATTAAATGGAGAAGCATCTCCATGTCTGAATGAGAGTTTAAACATTAAATGTGCTCTACGCAGGTATAACTAATGACACGCCCCCTTCAGCATCTTATTCTCTGTACCCATTAATGTTATGTCATTTGATCTACCTTTTTATTATAATTGCAGTTTCCTTCCTGTTTTTTCTTTTGAAAAACACTGTTTTATGTTTATTGACTACTGTATTCACATTCTAGAGTTGTACATATTTGAACTAGTGATTATTGCATTCTATTGTATTTTGAGGAAGTTCTTTCATCTTAACAAGAATGAAAGCTTAATATCCGTTCAGTGCCAGTGTGCCTTTCTTTTAGTCCACCGAAGTTCTATTTTTTTTACATACATACATACATACATATATATATATATATATGTGTGTGTGTATATATATATATATATATATATGTGTGTGTGTGTGTGTGTGTGTGTATATATATATATATATATATATATATATATATATATATATATATATACATACATAGGTTCATAGGTTCATAAGTTCATACTAGGCTATCTGCCCTGGGGCATTTATAAGCCTAGCCCGATTGTGTTTGGCTTACGCCACGCCTTGATTTGAGTATACTGTGCCCTTTTTAAAGTTTAGTTTACTGTGCCTCTGTCTAATAGTGACACGGAAGTAATCCCCGTGACACGGAAGTAATCCCCACACTCAATATTGCATTTTCCACTGAAAAAATGTTCTTGCCCAATCAGACTTTCCCAGTAAATAAATGTCAGTAAATACAAATAAGCAAAACAATACTTTCTTATACCTGAAGCTAATCATGTAGTAGGCATATATATATATATATATATATATATATATATATATATATATATATATTAGCCTGGCCAAGGCAAATTTGATTATGGTGGGCAGGTGCAGATCTTTTAGAGTTAATGGGCAGTTTTACCAATCAGCAACCAAAATCAC
Source organism: Protopterus annectens (assembly GCF_019279795.1). Taxonomy (NCBI): domain Eukaryota; kingdom Metazoa; phylum Chordata; order Ceratodontiformes; family Protopteridae; genus Protopterus; species Protopterus annectens. Next base: position 1,092,215,327 of record NC_056732.1, read on the forward strand.
TTATTGCAATTGACTTCTTATTTAATATTGAGTTGAGTTGTGACTAACTCCATGGGTTCCTGCTAAATCTGATAGAACATTGAAATATTAAGGGGTAAGGGATTATGCCTACTGGCATTTTGAATGGAGTCTGACCTTCTATTATAGCCTATCTGCAACACAATCTTGGCAATCTGTCGACCAGCAGTTAATATGTTCTTCTGAGTAGTTGCTTCCCAGCTCAATAATAGAAATAAACAACCAAGTATGGGCATGAAGTAGCTAGTGAATAAAGTAAATACTGACCTGTACGCAGTGCTGACAAAACAATAGTTTGCTGTCTACAAGGAGTTCCTTGTTGTTCCAAAGCCATAAATTCCTACTTTTCACAGGGTGGTTAGTCTGTGTGTGTGTGCATACTTCGCTAGGTACAAATCTTCCATGCCACCTAGGTCACAGATTTTGTAAGATGGAGTATGCATCTTTCCTATTGGGACTTACATATCAGAATTTCTGGCAATACTCAGATTAATACAAGTTTGTACCCTAGCTCTCTTAGCAAATAGGTTGATAATTGTGGTACCATATGCAAGTAAATTAGGCATTCCAAATCCCCCAGTCTGTTTACTCATATAGTTTTCACTCAATATTGCATTTTCAAAAAAATTTCTTATACCTGAAGCTAATCACGTAGTAGGCAGAACTACAGGTATACCTTGCTTCACTTAAGGCAGTATTTTCTACCCAGCATTATTTCATGTCTTAACCAAAAAGCTTAGGATTAACAATTGTGTTGCTAGGCTTGCCTGTGGCTTGTACTTCTAAGAACACCGCTGTCAAGTCAACAGAGTGAATAAACACCTTCAGTTTTGTTTGTTATTAAAAATAGTGTACACAATTCTAAAACTATGTACCCAGGTAGCATCAGTTGTTAAACCACCAGAGATTTCCAGTCAAATGAAGCTACTGTAATAGTAATTTGTACACATGCACAACCCATGAATAGGGACTTGGCATTTAGGCCCCTCATTTTATAAGAACACTCCCCCCTCCTTTAAAAGAGCTGTATTCTGCCTTTTAGACTTCAAAATAAATCTTAAGATTTCAGGTATGTCAAAAATGCTACTATTATAAAAATATCCAGTATTTCAGCTGTAATTTCTTTTAACTGCACTTGTGAACTCACTCAAGTGACCAGTAACTGTAAAGTGCTGGAAGAAAGAAACTTACAGCATCAAAAAACAGTTACACTAACTGTAGCAACTATCCATGAAAATATCCAGTATTGCAACTGTAATTTCTTTCGGCTGTGCTCAGTGAACTCATTCGAGTGACAGCGAACTGTAAAGCGCTGGAAGAAAGAAACTTACAGCATCAAAAAATCAATGTAGGTCATCGTCAGGACTCTGTTTAACTGGCTTGTTATTAGAGTATTTGGAGAGCACACCACCAAGGATGATACTCAAGCAGCATGTGTTTTATCTACCCCCCCCCAAAATCTGATATATAACCTCTACGTATATTTTTCTCCCCTTAGTTGTTGTTGAGTAAACTGTAGGCAAAATTAGCTATAGCTGTATTTTTTCTCCCCTTGGTTGTTGCTGATCAAGATAGTAAGCTTAATTACCTATAGCTGTAGTTTTTCTCCTTATAGCTTTTGCTAGTAAAACAGTAAGCAAAATTACTTATAGCTGTACTGTTTCCCCTTAGTTGTCATTGGGTAAAATAGTAAGCTTAATTACCTAGAGCTGTAGTTTTTCTCATTATAGCTTTTGTTAGTGTATAATATCAAGAAAAATTACCCTATAGCTGTTTTGTGATTTCTGCAGTATGTTATAATTTCCCCAGAGTGTTTACAAATAAATAAAAAACTACTTGCTTTAAAATTGAAAATGGCCACGGGGCTAAAGTCCTTTAACTTCTTACCTACCTTCAACCCAGACGATTTTGTTGATTGTTTTTTCTGGTCCTAAGCACATTGACTGGCTCTACTCACTCCCTTTGCCCTCACTTCCCTCTGGCTCTCTCCAGTCCCCTACCCTACCCCCATTTCCCATTCACCCCTGATATGCCTAAACTTATTTCCAAATAGCCACTCCTATAAATAAAGCAATCCAATCACAACAATGAAAAACCCATATTTATATCATTCCAATTATCCACTGACATTATATCATACTAACTCCCGTATATCACACTCCTCTTAACTACATTCTACTTACATCTTTTAATGTAATAAGTCATAACCAGACAAAATAATAGTTTTAAATCCTCCACATATCTGAACTCAGTTACAACTAACATTTACTCCTACCAACCAATAACATTATTGCTTTAACTTAGGCAGATCAGAAACACGAGTAGCAAGCAATATGGTAACTTTATACTCATCAATCCTGCTCTTTATACTCATCAATCCTGCTATTTCAATCTATTACAGCTCACATACCCTCTCATACATAATGTAACACACAATCTACATACAGTATCCCCTTCCCAGGCCCACTAAAATTAAAGAATATAAATGTAATAGTAGCACCAGCTATTTGTAATCCCACCAACATAAACCATGTACCATTTACCTTACTCACACAACAATCTTATCCTGATGTTACACAGAAATATGATAAGTTTATATCAAAATGCTTAAAATTTATAGTTCACATTGCATCAGAGCTCATACTTAGTGGGGATATTCACCCCAATCCTGGCCCCCAAACCAATCCAGCCCATCTATATCTTCACACCCCAACCCAGCCCCAACAACTATTAACTCTCCCCAGAAAAGGTACTGATGTACTACTATTACTTAATATAAATCTCAGAAGCGTCATGAACAAAATTCAAGATTTGCATGCCACCCTTGCTCTATATACAACAGATATAACCCGTATAACTGACACATGGCTAAAACCAGACATCTCTAGCAACAAAATACTTCCCCCAGGATACAGTATACATAGGCTAGATAGACAACAGAAAAGATGTGGTGGCATTGCCTTTCTATACAAAAACAATCTCAGTTTAGAAACTTCAGACCTAACCATTCCAAACTTTAACAGCACCAAAATACTGTTTACTAAACTAGCAATTAATCCAAAGAAACTTCTGAACAGTGTGGGAGTCTACGTCCCACCTGGAAACAATCTGACTACTCTAGAACACATCCTAAATTGGACAGCAACATACCTCCTTCAGAAAGCAATTATAATGGCTGATGTTAATGTGAACTGGCTCTCTTGTAACTCTCAAAATCCCACTGACCACATTAATCTACAAAGTTTCTCACAAACAATCCAAACTTGTACTAGAGCAGACAAAGCATCAAACAAACATTCAGCCCTGAATTAAAAAAAATGCAAATGGCAAAACTCAAACATCTCCCTTTAGATACTGCAGTTGAGTACTTTAGAATACTGAGCAAGGTTGAGTTAAACATATCACCTCCTCCCCCAAGAACAATAAGGATAAGATCCAAGTATGACCCCTGGCTAACCAAACAAACAAGATCTCTGTTAAAAACTAGAGATAAGGCCTGGAGAAATGGCTCAATGAAAAAACTACAACTAACAACCAAACATATCTAGACCTATGAAATAAATCTAAAAAAACATATTAAACAGGACAAAATAAATTACTATAGCAGTATCCAATCAAAAAAAAAATCAAAGAAACCCACAAATGTTCTGAGCTGCCATCAAAAAAATCCTACAGCCAGGACAAACTAGTACTCCCTCCCCAACATTCACCAATTCTAAAGACAGCATAGCCTCACAATTTAACAGATACTTCATTAAAGCCATACTAGCCCTCACAAACAATTATTGCTCTTCCCCTACCCAGACTCACATAGTACCCACACTTGATCCCAATAACTTCTCTTTCCAACCTGTCCCAATAAACGCCATAGTTAAATATCTCAAAAGGCTTAAACCTACTACACTTGCTGCTGACTATCTACCTGCCAAATATCTAAAAGCTGATGTAAAAACAATATCCAATCCAGTACCCATATTCATAAATCAGTCCATTTCGGAACAACAAGTCCCTAAAAGGACAGTATCATATATCATCCCTCTACATAAAAGTGGAAACTCAACAGAATTATCAAATTACTGGCCAATAGCTATACTATCATTTTAGAGGTGCATCCATTCACAAATCTTAAACTATCTAATAACCAACAATCTTCTATCTAATACTCAGCATGGTTTCCATCCTAATCCTAATACCACCACTGCCCTTGTTAATTTTATTAACATTATTAACCACCATTGGAATGAAGGCAATTTAGTTTTCTCCATCTTTCTTGATTTGTCCAAAGTTTTTGATACTGTCTCTCATTCTAAACTCTTAACTACACTATTGGAACTTAAACTTAGCCATTCCGTACTTACTTGTTTTTAGCAGTATCTAACTGATTGCTAGCAAGCTGTAAAATGGCAACAAAATCTCTCTTCACTACTGCCTGTAACCTTGGGAGTACCACAGGGATCTATTCTAGGTCCTCTCCTTTTTATTGTCTTTACTGACAATCTTTATACTGTCACCCTACTTGCCTCCATAGTTCAATATGCAGATGATTCCACTCTGATTTTTGCCACCCCAACACTAGAAAACTCCAAAATATCACACAGCAGTCATTCAGTGTAGTAGAATCTTGGCTAAACAATGTACAACTTATACTTAAACCTAACAAAACAAAATGTGTGCTGTTCTATCCAGCTAGAGCTGCAAACCCACACCCACCATTCAATATATCATCATCAAACCATACAATTATTTCTTCGGTTTCTCAAACAAAATTACTTGGAGTAGTCATTGACCATAATATGAAATTTGACATACACATATCGCAGACAATAAAAAAGTTCACAAAAAACTAAGAACCCTGTACAGAAATCGGCACTTTCTAAACAAATCTTCAAAAGCCACTACAGCAAGACCCCATCTTATCTCTATGCTACTATACGCCATGTGATGACCCTCCACTGGACCAGTAATCAAGGAGCCTCAATCATCACTACTAGCAACAGTGGGGGATGTTCACTGGGAAGATGAAAGGTACACACACAGTACTTCCAGATACAGCTCTCTGCATCAAGTGCAGTTTCCCTTAAAAGCACACAGAGACCACAGCCAGTCCGGGGATGGTTTCTCACTCTTTCTCCAGAGCCCCAATAAGACTCCCCACTGGCACAGCTATAGAGTTAAGAACTCAGCTGAGGGACCAAGCCAATACCTCCAGCACCCTCTCTGTCCAAGCAGTGCTTTGTCTCCATGCCCAAGTAGCTGATACACACACTCTTTGAGGTTTGATTTACACACACACACACACACACACACACACACACACACACACACACACCTGGGAAAGGCTGACATATGTTTACTAGTTATGCCCCCTTCTGTCCAGACTATAAGGTAGATTTTACTGCCACCAGTCACTCTTAGACTGCTACTTTAAGGACCTTAACAAAGGGTGACCAATGTTACTGTGTAATGTTAATATTAATAAAAATGGCAGTTTGACCAGGAGCAAGGCTATTAGGAGTGGCCCACACAGTGTCACCAAATAAATATGCAAGTACTCTCAAAACTTAAATACCACTACACTGATTAGCCGCAATGAAAGGTTTAAATATATTTAATAATAAATAATAATAAAAGAACAAAACAATACTAAATATATATTCACAGTGACATCAGAGTTCAAAACCACGACCACAAGAAATATTTAAAACAACATTACAGGACAGTCTCAAATACATAAAGAATAATATTTAAACTAAGTGTCACTATATTCCTGACTGAATCTAAAATAATTATACTATAACCTAAGAACTTACTAATAGAGCAAGGCAGATGTGGTGAATGGATCTTTTAGTTGTTGTCAGGTCCAAGACAGAATACAGAATGCCCTGTCTCATTAAGAGACTTCTCAAAATAATATCTCAAATGTTACTGCTGAGATAGCTTGCAGAAAGACATCACTTCTTGTCATCTGACTTCTAGTTCCCGGGCCATAAGAACCACTGATGACAGCTGGTAGCATTTAGCATCTACCTGTAAAAATACATAGACAAAGGATTTTACTCATATCTTTGGGAGACGATGGAAGTCATAAAACAATTGCATTCCTTCATGCTTTCAAGATAAGTAATTAGTTAACCCTAAAGACAATACAGAAAGCTCCATAGTACAGACTTTTTGTCTCTGGCTGCATTGAAAACTGAAGTATACCATCTTTTATGACCTAGCCCATAAAGTAATTTAATTTCAGCTATTTTTCTTTAGTTTGCTGGACTGAAGTTAGCCCCCCAGTTTCCTTTGTTAACATATACATTTAAACAGTTACAATAGTGCATGTACATTTCTGTTCTTTTCAAGTAGGCCACACAATGGATACATTTTAAGCACAAGCACTTTAAAAAATACCTTTTCAACACAAACATCTCTACAGAACAGTTTGATATGCACGACATACAGTTCTAATACATTTGTAACACAAGCATCTTATATACAATTATTTCGATATTCACCAATGATATATACATATTTATAAAATTCCAGCTAGCTGTGTTGGCAGTATCTCCTTCTGTCACACACCTCACAAATTCTCACAAATATTAAGAAATCTGACCTAGACAAACTCTAAGCTTGCTATAATAAAACTGCAAAGTTTGCTATAGAATCAAAATTTCAGATCTCATCCTTGTTTGGCTTTAAAACAACTATCTTGGCTCGAACTACAAATCTTCTTGCTTATAATCAACTCACTTTCGTCCATCGAATACTAAATCAGTCAGAAAAAACATCAGTACTTCAAAATCTACTATACACTTCTCCAATAACAGGGTATTGCATTCCATTAACAAATCCGTCTAAACTATATCCAAAGATAAAAATGCAACTGGAGTTTCACTTTACTTAAACTGCATAGCCAAAACTTGGAATTCCCAGCCATTAAATATCTGAACAACAACTAACACTTCCAACCAACTTAAAAAAAAAAAAATTCTCAAATCAAACCTATCTGAATCCCAGACTTTCTTTTCACAAACCCTGGTTAGGAAATAGATGTCTTAAGGCAGCTAAAAGAAGACAACCAGTTATTTTTGTTTTTGAATAGTATACCCTGCTAAGCATATGTATATTTAACATGCTTTTTTTTTACCTTCAATCACAGGCCTGTTATTCTTTTTATTTCTACCTAGACTATATGATTGTATTAGTGAAATGTATAACATATATTTTTCATTTTGTGTTTGTATCCAAGATTGAATCAACATTTGCATCTGTACATTGTAATATGTATAGTACTGTTGTTTATAAATGTGGAGCTTTTCTCACCAGGCCTACACTGAAAAAGGCCTTTTTGTCCAGTCAGACTTTCCTGGTAAATAAATGTAAAATAACAAAAATCAAAATAAAAAAATTAAAATCATAGTAAGATTACTTTATTTCTACTTACCCCCTAATTATGTTGCCCATTTTGCCTGTCTTGACTTCTGTTTTGAGGTCTTCTAGGGCATTTTAGCAAATAAATAATATACGATAGTCTCTAACATCTGTTAGGGACTATTGCCAGACATTAGTCATAAAAGTGTTGGGTGAAACTCTACTATCTTACCCAATAACATTCTTCTACTGTGGCCTCTGGCAATCATCTTTTCCACACTGGATTGCAGTAACAATGCTTAGTATGACAATCAACATATTAGGTTAGGTTTAGAGCTGGTTTCATTTCTTTTATTACTGTATATGCAGTGTCTGTGCCAGTGTAAATAAAAGATTTGTGTTATTATGTGTTGCATTATCATGTTTGCTGTTTTGTTTAAATATACTCAGTCACTTTTATACGTATACTAAAGTAACACAGTTTTATAACATGTTTTGGTACTTATTACCTTGAGGTCACTATTAATTAAATGCAGTCTCAGTTTATGGAAGTCTGTCTTGTAGCCAGTAGCCATTAAGTACAAATAGGCTAACCTGATCAAGCAATGTGTGCACGTGTGTGTGTGTGTGTGTGTGTGTGTGTGTGTGTGTGTGTGTGTGTGTGTGTGTGTGTAGATATAGCATACATATATATATATATATATGTGTGTATGTATATATATATATATATATATATATATATATATATAGAGAGAGAGAGAGATACTTGCTTCTACATACGCGAGCACGTGCACACACACACACACACACACACACACACACACATATATATATATATATATATATATATATATATATATATATATATATAAAACTCCTTCACAAAATTAACCAGCACTCCACAAACAAATCAATATTGCAGGTTCTTTAATATAACCTCACAGAATAGCATGACTGATATAATCCAAAGCAACAAGAGGCAGACCAGCTTTGCCCATAGGCGTCATCAGAGCAACCAAGCAGATTCCCCACAGGAGGCTTAATACATAAATATTTAAAGAGACATACTTTCAGCAAATCCTCCACAATAAATACATTACTTCCAAACACTAAACACATTTTATATATATATATATATATATATATATATATATATATATATAGTAGATTCATGAATATTTAATAAATAATAAACATTAAATTCCTATTTAATTCTTCATCTGTTAATATATCCATTATTAAATAAAAATATTCATTAAGCCCTGGTCTATAAAGAGCTCCTAAATTAATAATCCACATTTTTTTTTATTGCATGTCCTCCTATGGGGAATCTGCTTAGTTGCACTAATGACATCAGTGGGCAAAACAGTCTGCTTCTTGTTGCTTTTGTTCATATCAGTAATGCTGTTCTGTGAAGGTATAGTAAAGAACCTATAATACTGATTTGTTTGTGGAGTGAATGCTGTTCTGTGAAGGTATAGTAAAGAACCTACAATATTGATTTGTTTGTGGAGTGCTGGTTATTTTTCTGGTGGAGTTGTTTACTAAACTGGACACCATTCATTGGGTTCATGCACCAGTTGTTCTTTTGGAAGAGATTACTTTTCTGAGTGCTGGCCCTTTCAGGCATAATAGCCATTTGTTTAGTGGAATATTGGGATGAACGCACTCAATCTTGTTTTATGGAATTTTAATAAAAGGCATATATACCTTGCAAATGCCCATTGCTTCACTCCATTTGCAGAGTTAATAGATGTGCTTGGGAGTGAATTTAACCTTTTTTTGGAGTTTTGTGGTTATCTTCATAAGGTTTTGGAACAGGGAAGTTGTCTTTGAATTAATGGAGCAGCATGAAGAGAATGGTTTGAGAGACTGTTTGCAAGAGTTGTTTTCTGTTTTGTATGCAAGGCCGGTTCTTTTCAAAATACTAGCTTTAAGGGGAAAGCTTACAAAGCTTGTTAAACTGTTAACTCAGACCTCCCTTAATGCACAATATTTTGATGGGTACGGCAGTTTCACCTTCCGGAAGGTGTCCAGGAATGAGCAACATTCGGCATCTGAAGGGATCAGAGCATAAGCGATTAATGGAAGTCCATTTAAAGTGGCACAATGGAACAACAAAGGTAGTGGAGGTTTTTCTAGTGGTCTTGTTGAAACAAGAAGACTGTCAGCTGAACCATATTTTGGAACTCATAAACCAACGGCCTCCCAAGGCAACAATAAGCCTGGTACAAATGGTAATTCCAAAGGTACTGTGTATAATAACCATTTGAGAGATACTGGAAGGAAAGCTAGTTTCATGAGTGTTGTTGTGGGTAATGTAAACAACAGAAGCTTTAACCTACTGAATTGGGTAGAAGCCTATACAAGATACAATAAGAATATACACAGCAATTTTGTATTTAATGACTGGATACAAAAACCCTTTTCTTTTGTTGATTGTAATGGTACTTGTCCCCCAGGAGATGCTACAAATTTTTCTAGTTTGACAGAATTAATTAATGATTTTGAAAAGAAGCTTCTCATATTAAGGGGGTTACAGTTAGATAATTGATATTTGAGGGAATTTCTCAATAGGAAAATAGTACAGCAGGGGTTAAGGGTTTTTAAGTTTCCTAATGGTTTATATCAAATGGGTTCGTGTTCCCTGAATTTGAGAATCTGTTAGATCAGCTTGGGTTTGAACTTAGGAATTCATTATAAAATGGAATTTTAAGATGGTCAATTGTTCATTAATTGGTGTTGAAAGATTAAATGAAATGATTCAAAAAGATTTATTTTTTGAACAGCACAGTTCTATGTTTTTTAATACTTTTGCTAGGATCAATAATAAATGTGAGGGCAATTTTAAAAGGAAATGTAAGAAATTACAAAGGGACCTAGAACAATATAAAAATAATGTAGTTTACACTGAAATTAAAGGGAATTGTGTAAACTAACAACGAAAGTAATTAGTATACACATTGTAAAGAAAATTAATATAGTGAAGGAATTGGCAGGAATTATAGAAGGTACAATGTTACTAGGTACTCCTTTGATGAAGCAAATCATGGGGCTAATAATCAGGATTTTCCACCTCTGGAGATCAAAGAGAGTAGTGAACAGATAGGTATAATTCAAAGATACAGGACCACACAGGGGATTCCAAAATGGATGTTATGGACGCCCAGGGAGCAGACAAACAAGGAATATTAACAGGGGTTACAGGGGCAGGAACTAAATAGATGTTTGAAAGGGGAATTGAAAGTAAACACAGAGGGGTTCTTTTAACTAGGAATGGATTTAATATTTTTAATTATAATCAAATAGCGATTGCCCCTACACATTTTATTCTTTTGGGAAAGGGTTTTAAATTCATTCCAAGCAATGCATTCAGATCCTGCCGATATAATTTTAGAATTTAAACTGTATGTACAGAAGTTGAATTTAGCATTCTTTTTTGAAAAGAAGGAAGGAGAAGGGTATGAAAGGGTCCATGAAAACAGAATTAAGTGAAAAAGTGTATTTAACCCCTTTACACCCTACATTAGCTATATTTGAAAAGTCAGTTATGAATGATATTTATAAACTATAGGAACAAAAATAGAAAAGTATAATCTAAGCAGAGAAGAGTCCAAGCTACTTAATTCCTTTTTGAAAGATAAGGCAGTTAGAATCATGAAACCAACAAGGGTGAGGGAGAAGTGACATGTGATACTATTGATTACATTAGTAGTATGTATAGTGTCACTCACCAGGTCAGGATAAAACTGGCGAGCATCACAAGTTTTTGTTCAAGTAGCTTTATTGTATACAAACACATCATAAATGAAGTTAAGTAACCTTAACTTATAAACAGATTAGCTATCATGCACATGGATGTTAACATTCTGGCTGCACCTTCAAAATGGCACTGAAGCTAACACATGCTTGGTATTTATATGCACACGTAGATCTTAGAAATGCTTCTTAAAGGTACAACACACCTGCTATTCTACATCCTCCCTCTTTGAGAAAAATGCATTAGGCATTGTCACTGAAATTAATTAATATGCAATTTACATAGAAATGATTTTCATCATGCAGTTATACAAAGCTAGATACATATATACAACTATATCCAAGTTGCTGTGTATTTCACACTAGGTTTTGTAATGCGACCATATCATATGACACTGGAATCATCTGCCGGAATAGTATCAGGAGTCAAGATACATTCTTGAACAGGAATATCATCTGGATTTTTCTGAGAGTTACAATGCTGAAATATTGGTTCTGCTACAGGAAGAAGATGTTTGTGATTTCTCCTGTACTCCACACCCTCAGATTTAACAAAATAGGATCTTGGCTCTGCATAAATACTTGTTACTTGACTAATCCGGTCGAAACCTTTTGCTGTTTGAATCCTCGCTGTCTCTCCTTTTTTCAATGGATAAAGAAATCTGCTTGACTTGTTATAGCTGGACTTTTTGAAAGAACGCTTTCTAGATAACTTGGCTTTGATTGCTTGTTTTTTTCTTAGCTTTAGGCCTTAGTAAACTAGAACTGATAGCAATGTTGTTCTGGTTTGCCTAGATAGAAATCTTTGAGCAGGTGAGCCAAGTATATCTTCACGGGGTATGTTTCTGAGATTGAGTAAGTTCAGAAAAACATTGGTATTATCACACTTTGACTTCTCAAGTAATTGCTTTGCATTCTGTATTGCACATTCAGCAAGTCCATTCGATTGCTGATACTTTGGACTACTAGTAACATGTATGAAGTCCCATTCTCTGGCAAATTTTTGAAATAATTGACTGGTGAATTGCGTACCATTGTCAGAGATTAATTTCTGTGAACTGCCATGGGCTGAGAAATGGCATTTCAACTTAGTAATGACTGTAGTAGAAGTTAGGTTAAGTAGTAAATCGATCTCGAACCAATTTGAATAAGAGTCTACCAGCACTAAGTAATGCTGATTGTTCCATTCGAATATGTCAGTAGCTACAATAGACCAAGGTAGATCAGGAATGTGACTTAGCTGAAGTGGCTCTCTTTGCAAATGCACTTTAGTACTATTACATACTGAACAGGAAGAAAGTACTGTATCAATGTATTTCACTACTGAAGTCCAAAATACTAGTCCCCATGCTCTTCACTTAGTAGATTCGGAACCTGGTTGACCAGGATGCAAAACCTAGATATATTCTTGTTGTAAGAAAGCAGGAACAACAATTTTAGGACCTTTGAAAATAATGCCATCTTTCATCAACATCTCATCTCTGTAAGGAAAGTAAGATTGCACTTCTGGTGGTACACTTGATTGTTTTGACAGCCAATACTGATATAATGATTGAGCTTTTGCAAAGCTGGATCAGTCATTGTATGAACTCTTAGCTCTTCAAGTCTTGTGGTAGAAAAATTATGCACATCCATGACATCAAAGTCATAATTCTCTATGTCAAGCTGTTCCATTGTATTTCTGGGTGATCTGGATAAGGTATCAGCCAGATAAAGAAGTTTGCCTTTCATACAGACCATTTTGAAGTTGTACTTTTGCAATTTGAGCATCATTCTTTGTAATTTCACTGGAGATGAATGCATAGGCTTCTTTTAAATAGTAACCAAAGGTTGATGATCAGTTTCAGTCTGGATTTCTCAACCATAGATATAATCATCAAACATGGAACATGCAAACACAATTGCCAAAAGTTCTTTCTGAATTTGAGCATATTGCATCTCAGTCTGGGTAAGTGTTCTAGATGCCTTCTTGAAGAATAATTGCACCTAAACAAAATTTTGAAGCAGTGCAGGAAAGAGTTACTGGTTTGTTGACATCATCAGAACTCATGCCACTCCACTGATGCAACAATAAAACTCAGCAAATGACGTCAGCAGAATAAAATGTTTTTTAATTCCACCTTGTATAGAATAGTATAATCACTTTTGTTTAATGCCATATAAAACTTCTTCAGATACAAGTTAAAAAAGTAGCAGTTAAAGCTTTAATACAGTCCAGTTCATATCAAATCACGCTTGCTTGTTTAATGATGGGCATGATTTGATATGTATTGGACTGTATTTAAACTTTTTAACTGCTGCTTTTTTAACTTGTATCTGAAGAAGTTTTATATGACTGCTGTGGTGGTGCTGCGGTGGCGTTGTTGCCTCACAGTAAGACGTTGTCCTGTTCGATTCTCAGCTAGAGCATCTTCTGTGTGGAGACATGCGTGAATGGGCGTACCTTCATTGAAGGTTGTGCGTCAGGGCTGGCGACTCGGCACGTAAAAATCTACTGTCAATCATTAGCGGACCAGAGTTCCGCTGTGGCGACCCCTAACCAGGAAAAGTCGAAAGACACAACAACCACATCTGAAGAAGTTTTATATGGCATTAAAACAAAAGCGCTTATACTATTTTATATGAGGCGGAATTAAAAAACATTTTATTCTACTGATGTGATTTGCTGAGTTTTATCTTTGCATCAGTAGTGTGGCATAACTTCTGGTTTTATTTTATTTGTTTATGGATTTTCCATTGTTTGCTTTATTGACATCATAGTATCTTAATGTTGTGGGGGTAGCAATTTTCTGCTTAAGAACTTCAAATGCTCTCTGGTGCTGGTCTATCCATGACCAAGTAACAGTTTTACATGTGTGCTCTTTCAAAGGCACTGTCAACACACTGAAGTCTGGTATAAACTTGCCTAAGTAATTGACCATACAAAGAAAATATTGTAGAGCTTGCACATTATCTGGTGCTGGCATTTCAAGAATGGCTGCTTGCTTGGATGGTTCTGGTCTCAAGCCAATATTTGTAAACAAATGACCTACATATGTAACTTCTCGTAGTCTGAATTTGCACTTCAGAGGATTGAGCTTTAAGTTCATTTCAGAGGATTGAGCTTTAAGTTCACTTCACGTGCTTTGTCTAGAACTCTCTTAAGATTTCTGTCATGCTGTGCCTCACCATTACCTCCGACCAATATATATCATCTACTATTAAGCCACATGGATAACCCCAAAAAAATCTGCTCCATTGCATGCTGAACGACTTCACTTGCATAATTTATTCCAAATGGCATCCTGAGGAACCTATAGCTTCCAAATGGGGTACTGAATGTAGTCAGTAATGAAGATTTGTGATCATGCATTACTTGCCAAAATGAACTCTTTGCCTCTAAGACAGAAAAAACAGTGACATTTGGTATCAGGATTGCAACCTCTTCTGCTGTACGCATGGGATGATGCAGTCTCATCAGTGCTTTATTCAAATCTCTTGGGTCAATACATATTCTGATTTTATCTGAGCCTTTTTTATGAGCTGCTACCATGGATGACAACTATTCAGTAGGTTCTGTAACTGGACAAATTACACTATGTTGCACCATTTTTTCCAACTGAGCTTTGACCTTATGCTGCATAGCTATAGGAACTCTTCTTGCTGGTCTGACCACTGAACTGATTTTTTGGGTCTAATTTTATGGAATACACAACTGAAAGTTGCCCAACTTGTCATCCAAAACATCAGCATACTTTGAAAAAAATGGTATTGGTAAAGCTGGAACTAGGCATGTACTTATCTGAAGAACTTATTTGGTAAAAAAAAAAAGGCAGATTCATTTTCAAACTGCCTCTGAGACCCAACAATGACTCCACAGGTCTTCGAACAACATAGAACAATAGGCTATAACAGTTCTTGGCCACATGACATGAAAGTGCTACTGAACCTTCGGTTTGAATTTCTTCTCCTCCATAAGCAACACGTTTCACACAACTAGTCACATTTAGTGGTTCACCAGCTCTGACCCTTACAAAAGTATCTGCAGACATGACATTACACTTTGAAGCAGTGTCTACTTTAAGCTCAGTAGATTTACCATTGATCTGGACAATACATAATGCTTCATTTCTTGTCAATAAATCTACTGCATCAGTCTTTTCACCAATCACTGACACACCATCCACATAGAAAGCAAACTGTTGCAGGTCTATTTGATTAACTTGCTTTTTGGAGTGACCCTTCTTTCCAACTGCATGAGACTTACATGATTTACAAAATCTTTGGAAATGGTTCCATTTCTTACACTTGTGACATTGCTGACTTGATTTGCAAAATCTTTGGAAATGGTTCCATTTCTTACACTTGTGACATTGCTGACAAAATGCTATGCACTTTTCCCTTTTGGACTCATGGCTGGCACCACACTTGTGACAGTTAACAATAAAGCTTGATTTGGATTTTGATGATACACTCTTATGCTGTACTGAGCAACATCTGATTTGTACTAGGTACCCTTGGTTTTGTACTGAGCATTCTCCTTTTACTGAACTGTTCTTGGAATCTGGTAGAAAACTATGGGTTTTACCTGGAAGTCCCGCAGAGGCTGCTGCTGCCACATGCTTATGCCTGTCACATGTTGCATGCTATCTAAATGAGCTCTGGAGTCTACTGAAACCATGCTCTTATCACTAGCGAGCATATTTGTGTACCCTTTTGTAATTTCATGAATCTGTCAATGGCTTTACTCAGCATTAAATCACTGTCACAAAGCAAAATCTTTCTCACAGCAGCATTATTAATACCACACATGAGTCTGTCCTTTATTAACTCATCCTTTAAATTACCAAACCTACACATTTTAGGTTTGTTTCTCAGATCAGTAATATAAATTGTGAAAGTTTCCCCTTGCTTTTGATCTCTCATGTAAAACAAATGCCTCTCTAGTGTAACATTAGTCTGAGAGTTACACATCTCTCTGAATTTGCACTTTAAACACTCGGGGTCTTCCCTTGATTCAGCCTGCACAATAACGCAAGTTTCTCCTTCACCTTCATACACTGCTGGTGCATAGAGAAATGAATGCTCTCTTTCAGTGGATTCTCTCCCTGCTAAGTTCAGCAAAATGAATGCCCTGGTACATGCATCTTTATCAGAATAAGCTGCTTGTATAAATATATCATATTCTTAATCAAATATTTTCCAATTCTCTGCAATATTATAATCAAATACAAGTTGTTGTGGCTTGTGAAATCCATTTGCCATATTAATATATCTCAGTGAAAACTCTTGCAAATATGTATGAACATACACACTTGTACATACACATATGCATGTGCTTGAAATTTATGCCAGTACTTGAAACAACACAACAAGCCTCTGTATAACTGAATTTCATTAAATAAATTTCCTGGGCACTGCAACACTTTGAAATCTCTTTACTGTAAAGCCACTTGCCTTGAAATTATTTTACTATACGAGCCATTTACCTTGTAAAGGCAATAATGCTAAAGTCATTTATCATCATTATTTTACTGTACGAGCCTTTGTCTTGTAAATGCTTTAATGTCAAAGCCATTTATCAACATTTTACTGCCAAAGTCATTTATCATTTTAAGAAACATTTTGAACTGCACAGTGCGAATAAACTGAGCAATAGAAGCTGAGGGCAAGAAACATTTTGCAGTAACTGTACTTTATGAATACACTATCTCAGAGCAATGACACTTTACAAATTAACTGTCTTGAAGCAATTGCACCTTGTGAATAAGCTATCTTGAAGTAATGGCACTCTGCAAATAAACTGTTTCGAAGCAGTGGCACTTTATGAATAAACTGTTTTGAAATAATGGCACTTTGCGAATAAACTGTTTTGAAGTAATAGCACTTTGCGAATAAACTGTTTCAAAGTAATTGAACTTTGAGAATAAACAGTAGACAGCACACTGGAACTTCTCCAAAATGGATGCACTTTGCCAAACAACTCTGTATAGTGCAAGAGACACTCTGTAATGGCAGCATTCTGTGAACAGACACACCCAGGCATAAGAAACTTTTCAAAATGGCTTTACTTGACTGCATTTCATAAAATAGTTCCACTTTGCACACAACAATCTCTTCAGAATAAATGCACAGTAATAAGCACACACTGTAAGCACTTTTACACAGTTTGAGATACTTCAAACAACTCTAGTTATGCTATTCAAGGCTTCAATCAATCAGTAGTAATCTGTACCAAACACAGTAATTTGCCCAAAATACATGCAGTTGCCTTTGCTTTAATTATACTCAATATGCCGTTTTCTGCCCTTTCTATTGCAGTTGTTTTGCTCATTGAATCTCTTAATGTGCCCTTTATGCCCTTTTGCTATATTTGTTTTGCTCATTTAAACTTTTTCATGCCCATTATACTTGCTTGTGCTAGTTTTAACTCTAAACATGCTCATTTTACTTTAAACATGCTTGTTTTACAATTCTGAGGCAATTATGAACCCTTTATGTACCTTTCTAATGCTTGTTTTATCAAATAACTCAGTTTCAAAACATTTTATCTGATTATTGAGCTCTTTTCTACTTCTCCTTTGCTTAATAAACATTTCTGAACTATTTGTTTGCTTAACAATACATTTTGTGCCCTTGTAATGCTTCATTTAACCTCTTTCAATAAATAAATAATTTGTGTATGTTCTCTTTTACCTTTGATTTGTTTCTGGCTCTTTTTTTCTCTCGGTTCTTTTAGTTTGCCTTCGCTATTACCTCTACACTACACCTCATGGCTTTGAAGAATAGTCTTTGCCATCCCAGTTCTGACACCATGTCACTTGCTAGGTCAGGATAAAGTAGGCGAGCATTGTGGGTTCTTGTTCAAACAGCTTTATTGTATACAAACACATCATAAATGAGGTTAAGTAACTTTTACTTATAAACAGATTACCTATCATGCACATGGATGTTAACTTTCTGGCTGCACCTTCAAAATTGCACTGAAGCTGACATCTGCTTGGTATTTATATGCATACACAGATCTTGGAAATTATTTTTAAAGGTACAACACACCTGCTATTCTACATATTGTATTCGGCACAATTTGGATTCCTATGCTATTACTTCAAGGAATGAAGTTAACATAGCTTATAGACAAATTGATTTTTATTTAGATGAGTTGTATATGGGGGGTATGATAACTCCAGAAGAGTGTAGTTTTCTCAAAGCTGATAAGCCATATATTCCTACTATGTTTGGGCTTCCTAAAGTCCATAAGGACTTGAGGAAGCCACCCTACAGACCTATAGTCTGTGCTGGCAGCTCAAAAACTCACCCTTTGCATACCATTTGCAATCAAGAAAGTCACTTATTAAAAGACTTGTAGGATTCTTTGAGGAGATTCGAAACAAGTATGCGGGACCCTATGGTGGGCTTTTTAAGCATTGATATAGTTAACCTTTTCCATACCAATGGAAGAGGAATTGTCATTTTTCCTAGACACTCTTATAGAGTGTGAGTTTCTAATGTGGAAAACATAAGAATCTTAATGGACTTGGCTGAATTAACTTTAAATACCAATTTTATTTTCTTTAAGGGAGAATTATTTAAACAATTAAAAATTAGTGGCAATGGGAGCAGCCTGTGCTCCTGTATATGCTAATGCTGTGTTAGCCTGGGAGAAAAGTAAATTTTTTTCATCTGAATATTTTAAATTCCTTAAGGTGTACCTAAGATTTTTAGATGATATATTAATTTTATGAAAAGGTGCCGATGATAAAGTCAAGGAGTTTATTGACTTTTTACATAGCACCATTTCATTTTTAAAATTCACTTTTACCTATTAATTATTTACATGTTCAGGTTGAAAATACTGGGGTTGGTTTTAAAACAAAATTTTTTAGGAAACCCATGTTTAGTAATTCTTATTTTCACTACACTAGTTTATATCCATTTCATTTTAAGAAAAATCTTGTCAGAGGTCACTGTATAAAGGTGGCCAGGATCACTGAGAGGAGTTATCCAGAACATACAATCAAGGATATTATTAAAGAAGTTAGTAATTCCTGTGAAATGAAATTCAAACCACTTTTAGGAAATGAAACGAACGAAAACAGGAACCCCCCATTGGAAATAAATAGGAACAGCAACAGTTTTGAAAGGGCCTGTTTAGTGGCCTTTAGCATTTTATCTTTGATATCAAGAATATTATAAAAGGAAATTGGAGGTTGTTGAAATGTAGTGATAAGCTAAATAAAACAGTGAGTAATGAACTAATTTTATTAACAAGCCCTTATTTAATTTTAAGAAATTATTGGAAGGAGTTAATTTTAAGAATGATAGTGAAAGTAGAAAAGGTGTGAAGCCTGTAAACAATGTCCCTGGTTTTTGAAAGAGGGTAGTATTATTTTAAATAATTGTTTAAATTCTAAAAAAAAAATTTAAAAATGGGAATTTTGGTACAAGTGGTATTATTTATTTAGTAGATGCTCGGTGTATGAGGCATTTTATGTTGGCAAAACTGAGAAGATGTTGAGAAAATAAATTTATGAGCATAATTATGATATAGGCAGGATGAATATGAACTATAACCTAGCTAGACAGTAGTAAATATGAAAGATTTTTGTTTAGTATAATAGTAGAAAGGAATCCTTTGGGGGGGTAACTGGAAACATTTTTTGGAATATAAGGAGGTAATCTGACAGATAAGGTTGAATGCTTGTCCCTCCAGGTTTAACTGATAATATAACTAGGGTCTATATTAGAACACTGACCATTTGAAATGTTGAGTGCTCTAATATCGACCCGTTTTCAGTGAAAACTGAAAATATCGAAGAAACAGAAAACCAAATTCTTTTCTAGGGAAATAATTTGGTTGTCCGTTTCTGTTGCTTTGGTATTTTCAGTGCTCTGGTGGAAAGCTATGGGTCGGGTTCAGGTAAGTGGGTGATTGTGTGGACATGTGGGTTAGGGCGGGTTAGGTGAGTTAGGGTTAGGGCGCGGGTCAGGTAAGTGTGCGATTGTATGGACTTGAGGATTAGGGCAGGGTAGGTGAGTTAGGGTTAGGACGCGGGTGAGGTGACTGTGCAATAGTGACGGACCTTAGGGTTAGGGTTTGGGTTAAGGTAAGTGGATAGTTAGTGGTGTATGTATAGTTTAGTGTAGGGTTAGGTGTAAGAGTTTAGGTGTATGTGTGTGGACTGCTGTTTGTTTAGTGTGCTTGTGTTGTATGTGTTTTGGAACAGCAAATTTTTTCCCTAGGAAAAAATTTGCTGTTTCAAGTATTCGATGTTTTGTATTTTCGATTGCTAGGGTTCAATATTAGAACACTCGACATTTTGAATGCTCGGTGTTCTAATGTAGACCCTGTAACTATACATCCAGCACTTCATTTAAGCATTAAAAAATAGAAGAAATATTACGTGTCTTTTTATGTGATTTTTTTTTTATTTTTTAGTTAATCTTTGGGGTTCATCTGGATGTTTGTTTAACCTACACTCCTCTCCCAGTTTTCTTTAAAAAAAAATTGTACCAATAGTATTATATTTAAAAATTTAGAAAGTACATTAGAAAAATGTAGTTTTTACACCCCCAAAAATGTGTTAATTCCTTAAGACTTATGTGATTGGTACCTCTAATGTTTTATTTAGAAGTTTTTTAGATATTTTATCTTAATGATTAGGTTATTTTGTTTTTGAAAAAAGAAAATTGTTTAAGTTATTTTTTGTGGACCCATGGAAATATGTTCTTTCGACTGCCCTCTGGTGGAGACAAGTTTTATTACTTTGTGAAAAGAAGTCATTTGTATGGGTCTATATTAGATAAATGAATGTTTACCTTAGCGAACACTCTAATCAAAACTCCCAGACCTCGATATGCTTTTTGTGAGATTGCAGTGCAATGAAGATAGGAATATTTGCCCTTTCCTCACTGTAGTGCAATCTCGGAGGTGGTATATATGTTTAACGAGTTTGAGGTCCGGCGTTTTCAATTATTAGAGCATTCGCTAAGGTAAACTTTCATTTATCTAATATAGACCCATTTTTATAACAAGAATGTGCTTGTTTCTTTAATTTTTTAAATAAGGTTTTAATTAAGCCTATTTTGGTGTTATAAAATGAGTTGGAAGGCATTTGTTTGTATTCTGATGAAGTCCCCTGAGTGGGATGAAAGCGCAAAATCTTGTTTTGTGGAATTTTAATAAAAGGCATATACCCTGCAACTGTCCATTCCTTCACTCCATTTGCAGGTTCCGTGCTCTTGGAACAGTTATTATGGCTGAGACATGCAATTCATGTACATTTTTAAATGAACTATCTGGTGACAAAGACAATTTTCCTTGTTTTTCAAGCAGTAATTCATGTCTGGTATCAGGAGGCATTTCAGTGAGCTCAGAGACGGACACGAAGAGAGCATTTAAGGATTTAGTTAACAACACAAAAAATTTGGAGGTCCAGTATGGCATATTAAGCTTTTGAAAGTTTATGTGAATGCTAATGTTGAATAAAACCTTGGAGACACTGCAACTGTTTGTTGAACATAAAAATTATAATGGTATGTATTCACAATTTTTAAAAGATGTTAAAGAATATGAATGTGATTTAAAGAATCGGAAGTTAAAGAAATATTATCATGACCTCAATGATTTTCAAAATAATGTCATGCATACATGGAAAACTGTTAGATAAGTTGTACATTTTGCTGGGTGTATATTACATTGACGAACACTTAAATGTTCGAATCTCTAAAGGTCGACCTTTAGAGATCGAACATTTAAGTGTTTGAAAATGTAATAAATAAACAAACAAAAAAAAGGTAAACTGAAAGGGTTTTAGCAGGGGCAAGCCCCTGCACTACCTACTTAAATATACCAACTCCAAGATCGCACTTCAGTGCACGGCAGAGCAGAAACAAGAAATTTCCCATTCCCTACACTGTAGCTCGATCTTGGAGTTGGTATATTTAAGTAGCGGGGGTGTGGGGGGGGTGCAAGGTGGCTTGCCCCCCTGCTTTCACCCTTTAATTTTTTTTGTTTTACTTTTATTTTATTTTTTTTAATTTTTAAAGATATTTGAACACTTAAATGTTTGAGATCTAAAGGTCGACCTTTAGAGATTCGAACATTTAAGCGTTTGTTTATCTAATATAGACCCCATTTTGCTGAGGGTGACAAAAAGAATATAAGGCCAAAGGAAAGCGTGGTTGTTCTATTTTGAAGCGTTCCCTGAATCATAGTGCTACAGAATCTAGTGTTTCAGACTTTTCTTCTAATGTTTTTAACATGGATAAAGAGACAAATATGGGTGATTTGACTGATTCTAATTCACCAATTACTAAAAGATTGAACGTCATAAATGGACCTTTAGGAGACCGGTTGTTCAGGACAATGATATGGCTATGAATGATGATGATTTGATAGTTAATTTATTAACATGATCTACCTAATAATGAAATTAGAGTGTTAAATAAGGGCTTGGGTTATGTTCCATTTTTTTTTTCTCTCGTAGTATTCTACAGTAATTGATGTTAAATATTTCTGTTGAATGTTAAATCTGAAATATTTTTACAGTCAGAGGCAAAATGAGAATACATCTGGCCTTCCTTTTCATTTTAATAAATCCAATTTTCAGCCCCCATATAATTCAGCAGTAAAAATGTTTGAACATTGTGTACATTGTGAACTACATATTAATCAAACAAATATATTTAAAAATGATGGCTATAATTTAAATAAGCAACAGAAGTTGGCACTTGATAATTTGGCTAAAAATGAACATACTGTAGTAGTTAAAGCAGATAAAGGTGGGGCTATTGTTGTTTGAGATTCTGTGAGTTATGAAACAGAAGTCATGAGACAGTTGAATGATAACATTTCTTATTGCAAGTTGCCTTTTGATCCTACTGTGGACTTTAAATGATTTATTGATGGGTTTCTGTTAGATGCTAGAGCAAGTGGTTTCATTTCTGATTGTATGTTTCATCAGCTGGTGGTTGATATTCCGAGGCCACAGAGATTCTATATCTTGCCCAAAATTCACAAGTCTATTGAGAATCCACCAGGATGACCTGTAGTATCGGGATGTGATTCTCTAATTGAACACTTGTGTGTTTATTTAGAAGATCAGCTTAAGCCCTTATTACAGTTTGTTCAGGCACATATAAAAGACGACAGAAGTTTTAAAACTTATGGCTGATTTACAAGTTTCTAATGGTGCTTATGTAATCATTGTGTACAAGTGTCCCACATGAGAGTGGTATACAGGCTGTTAAATAGTGGTTGACCTGTTCTAAATTGTATTCTGACCAACATGGTGATTTTCTTTTGAGGTTGTTGGGCTTAATACTGGACCATAATATTTTTAGATACAAAGATGATTATTATTTAAAGATTACAGGATCTGTAATGGGGGCTACTTTTGCCCCTATTTATGCTGACTTATTTCTAGGCTTTTTGAAAGAATGCTTGATTTATAATAAGAGGAATATCTTTAAACAATATTTGGAAATGTGGCATTGATATTTGGATGATTACAGGTGTATTTGTATTGGCTGGGCAGAGTTGCTAAAGGAATTTGTTGGTTATTTGAATTCAAATTCCTTTGGTTTGTTTTTTTAGGCAATTTGATTTATTTAATGTTGTTTTTTGGATGTTAGTGTCACTAGGTTAATTGATGATATAATTTCTACTAGTCTGTATAGAAAGCCATTTACTAAAAACTCATTATTTGAAGCTACCAGCTGTCATCCTCAGCATATTATTATGAGTGTTCCTAAAGGGCAGCGTTGTCGCCTCACAGTAAGACGCTGTCCGGTTCGATTCTCAGCTAGAGCGTCTTCTATGTGGAGATATGCGTGAATGGGTGTACCTTTGTTGAAGGTTGTGCATCAGGCCTGGCAAGCCGGTACGTAAAAATCAACTGCCAATCATTAGCGGACCGGCGTTTTGCTGTGGCGACCCCTAACCGGGAAAAGCCAAAAGACACAAACAAACAAAGAATCACTTTCCTTCCTACCAATCAAAATATAATGTATGATGCAATCTGCACCAGTCAGAGCTCTTTGTAGAGCCAATATCGGGCAAATAGCCCACTAGTAGAATTACATCTCAAGCATGCAATGAACATGACCATTTTACTTTTGATTGGTCCATGTAATGCTTTATACAGTAGCTGACTATAAATCATTGCCTCATGTCAAAATTAATCCCTTATATTAAAAATTCATGCTCTCCATATCGACAATCTGTACTTAAAATAGGAGAGTTATAAACACCACAAATCAACTATAAACTGCAAACTATCTCAAAATCTGTCATGAGACCAAAACAGAGCACAAAAAAACTATTAACTGAACTAATATTTTAAATATGAGGGATTGGTTTGAACATCTATTGCTAGGATGGAATGTGGTTTTATCTTTGATTGGTTTGGATACATTCAAAAGACTTTTGGTCATTATGTTATGTAGAATCTGAAGGAGGATGGAAGCCACCCAAAAAGCACTCATTTTTTATTGTTGCTTTTATTATTTTATTTGTGTACAAGTATGTTCATTTTCATAATAAACAAGTTTTTGTATATAACAGTGGTGACTGCACTGGTCATTTGTTGGATATTTACTCATTTTCTGCAGTACCATTCTTTAAGTGCCATAACTTCTGTTTTGACACACACACACACACACATATATATATATATATATATATATATATATATATATATATATATATATATATATATATATATATATAATGTGTGTGTGTGTGTGTGTACATATATATATATAAAACTCAGAATATTGAAAACCTAGTTAATGCTGGGGCAAGCCAACCCTCTAACCCATTCCCTGCAACTTATCCATACCAACTCCAGACATGCACAATATCGAAAACTCAAAATAGTGCAGAAAGGGCAAGTTTTGGGTTTCAGTATTTTGAGTTTTCAGTCGAATGAATGGAACTCATATGCACAAATACATACATATACCATTATATGTTATTTTTTAGAAACTGTATAAAATTATGTATTTTCCTGTCATTTTCTTCTGTAAGGCACTTTACTGCAGTTAAATTTTGATATCTGTACAAAAAGTAGTTATTTATTTTGAGACAATATGATAAAATATGCTGTCTCTAATAATAATCTCATTTTACAGTTCCTGCTTTTATAACAGCTTTGGAATACAGTAAAGGAAGGAAAAAACGAGCCTTGCCTGCAGTTGTATTGTCAGATTCAGAGGATGAAGGGTGAGTATCCACTGCAGAGCATAGTCACTTCTACATCATTACCATTCCATGTATCATATCAGTATGATTTTTCTACTGTGGCATAACAATCATAACTGTTTAAAATATGGTGCGGCTTAATAGAGGTCACATTGTCTTTTTTCTCATTTTAAATAACTTGGCTGAACAAGGTTAGGAGCTAGTCATTGAATCCATAAGCATTATTTTTAGCTTACCATAAATAAATAAATAAACAGCTTGTAAGTGAAAATACAGCTGAGCATTGCTGGTATAACAACAAAAATCTATTAGACTGCATTACAATTACCAATTTTCCGTAGCAGAAAGCACTCTGCAAAGTTTTTTATACCATTTCTTTGTGCAGTAATTAAGTTTAGTAAATTTGTGTTTGATTGACTGGATGCTGAACAGCTGTCCAAATACCTCTTGATTCTGAGTCCTGGTGGTTCTGCATTCTGCTGATGGAATGCTGGGGAGCAAACAGCTTGTAGTGAAGAGATATATTTTCTGTGGCCTGCAGAAGATTTCATCACAATGTAACACAAACTGTAGCATAATAAATCAGTCCTCAACCAGACCATCAGAAAACAAATAAGTAAATAAATGCATAAATTTTCAACTAACAGGTAACAAACTAAAATGGAAAGTATGTAGTGTGTAGCATGTAGTGTAATAACACAGATGTAACACCGTAATAAAGAGTCTATCGTGGGATCATTACTTTTAGGAAGAAAAATAGGGTTATACGAATCACTTCAATGAAACTGTACAGTAAAGTATGTTTGTGTGTATTATACATTAACTGCAGGGAGGAAGCACCACCTGTATGTGGGACTAGGTACTGCAGGAAGTACCTGCTGGTGAGCCAGACTGCCCACAGTACTGTGTTCCATATACAGGTGGTGCTGCATAGGTTCATAGGAGGTTATTAGGCTAATGGCGCTAGGGCCTTTACAAGCCTAGCCACATTACACAGCTTTCAGAAGTCAGAACAAAGATCCTGGGACAATGCACATCCATGGTTAAGTACTCCTATGTAAATGGCTTGTAGTGTTCTACTTTCTAAAATAGTGTTAATTCTCTGGTGGAAAAGCAGCCCTATAAGCCTGCCCTTCATCAAGACTGGGGGAGAATGCAGTTATGACAGCAACGCCATCCTACAGGGGAGTTACTGTACTGGACATCTTCATGGGCATACAACTCTACCTCCAGGTCAGACCCAACATACAGGTAGAGCTGTTGTGTCGCAGAACATCTGCTGGACTTAGTGGCCCTGTGAGTCCTATGTAATACAATTGATTACCATAGAATGTTATAGAATTTCATTACCTCTTCCTGGCATAGTAGGACTCCCTTCAATTAAATACCTCAAAGTATTGAACTCTAAACTATTTTCCTCATGACATCATCATAAAGTGCTGCCAAATCAGAAATAATTTGACAACTGCTCTGCATTTAGCAAATACAAATAAAAGTTTATTGAGAAACAATTAAATAATTACCCTAGTTTCTGTGGGAAAGAAATAATAAGACTAATATATTTTGAATCCCTGCTGTCTAGCACTTGAAACAGTAACACTGACAAGGATGTTACTAAAATGTTCAGACATCCGAAACCCAGTTACAAAAAGAAGAGTGTCCACAAGGGAAACAACCAACCAGTTTGTTACCCTCAAGTGTGACCTATGTAGAATCTAGAATTTGTATATTACGTTTATAGTGATTAAAATGTTGTAAACATATGATTTAGACAAAAAAGTTTACATCTAATAATACACCGTGTTTATTCAATATTAATATATTTGGTAATTGCAGCAAGGACTGAGTTCTTTATTTAGTGGTATGTACTTGTTCAGCCTTTTATGTATGACATACCTCCACACCCATTAAAATTCGGATATCTGAACATTTTAGTAACATCAGAAACAAAAATTGCATTAATGCATTATATAAGCACACCTTAAAACATTCTTCTGCCCAATTCCATTTCATTATTATTGATAGGGTTTGGGGTAACAGAAGTTGTAAAACTGGCTGGCATAGTATTTTAAACAGGAAAGAAAAAAACATGGATTGTTAGACTAGGGGGTTTGTTTCCGCCTGACTTAAATGAATATTTATAATAAAGCTATGGTGATTGGTTATGTTCTATTATATTACCCTATAAATAAGGGTTTTGTCTGACAGTCTGAGTTTACATTGATAAAGGCTTAGGGCCAAAACCGGTCTGTGGGCTGTGCTTTGACTTTTGATTAAAGTCTTATTTCCTTCCCACTGCTAGTGCTGGTCTGTTTGTTGTTTGGTTTGGCTGTTCATTTTGGACCTTTGCACTTGCTGTCCGTGCAGAGCTGTTGTGTTCAAGCATATTACCCTCACCTAGAATGATGCCACAGTATAAACAAAAAATGATCGATTTCAATAATTGGCTTAGTTTTTGGTGTCATTCCAAGGGGGTCCAGTTTCTGTCAGCCTGGGATGACATGGTCAACAAACCTCGCTGCTTTGCCAGAGATGGTGTGCACCTGGCACTACTAGGTTTTCATCTGCTGGCAAAGGACTTGCCTCTCCCAAGGTGCCTTTTTAGGCAAGGTCTCAAAAATAAAACTAACAATTTGAAAATTGCCAGTCATAACAAAATAAGGGTTATGCTGCTAAATGCTAGGAGCTTAAACCAAAAACTGTGCACCCTGGAAGCACTCCTATCACTGAAGGATGTAGATGTCTGTGCAGTCACAGAAACCTGGTTCAAAGCCTCATAGAATACCCCGGCCTTGCAAGGCCACAATGTCTTCGACACCTTCAGACCACAAAACGAACATGTGAGAAACAAAGGAGGTGGTGTTTCTATCTATAATAGAGATAAATTCATCTCCTGACTAGTTAGACAGGACAACTCCACGGAGTTACTCCAAGTTCAGATTACTGTGGGTAAGACCCCCATTCAAGTCATAGCTAGTTATAGTTCACCTTCCATGGATCATGATGTGCACGAGGCCTACTTGACCAAACTGGAGTCACTTCAAATATTGCCAAACAATCTGGTCACAGGGGATTTTGTTTATCTCACCATCAACTGGGAAATCTATTCTAGTCCTAACTCACAAGCACAAAAGTTCCTTGACTTTGTTAACTCAAATGCCCTGGAACAAATTGTTCAAATCCCAACAAGAGGAGCAAACATACTAAATCTGGTCCTCAATAACATGACAAACAGATGTACCACTGCAACTGTCGGATCCTCATTAGTTAAATTGGACCACAAATCAGTCACCTTCAAACTGGCACTAACACCAGAACTCATAAAGGGTGAAGTCAGACTAAGAAACTTCACTAAGGCAAACTATACCCTTCTAAGGGAAGGTATAAATGCATTCCAGACCCCACCCCCAGCTGGAAGTGGTAACTACACCAAAGCTTACACTAAAGCTCTCTACAATCACTTGTATAAGTGTATAGACCCAGCTGTTCCAGACAGAATGAAAGCTAGAGCCTGTAGTAAAAACAAGCCACTCCGGTGGACATCTAGCATCAACAAACTTTACAACAAATGCAAAAATTTGCTGTCTAGGAAAACTAAGGTGAGGCCCCAACAATGGAAAAGTACCCTCCTCAGCCTCAACAGGCAAATAAGACAACATGTCAAATTCTTACAGGTTAACTTTGCGAAAAATTTAGCAGTTTCAGTCAAGGATAACCATAAGGCCTTTTACAGCTATATATACAGCCTAAAAGGTAGGACCCAAGCATGTGCCGAACTAGTGACAACTATCACACGCACACTGATCCTGCAGAAATAGCAAACCTGCTGATGGACAGATATGGTGAAAATTTCACTCCCTTATCCCCTCCAAACTTATCACAAACCTTGCCTCCACCCCCCCCACACACACACACACACACACACACACACACACACACACACACACACACACACACACACACATCCAAAGAGCAGGACATTAAAGCCTTGTTTAAGCAAAAAATACAACCTCTATGATAAACTAAAACATGAACTAGCATCACCATTACGTACCCTATTCAATCACAGTCTAACCACAGGCTATGTTCCTGCAGCATGGAGAACAGTTATTCCCCTCCACAAGGGAGGCTTAGCAACAGACCCAGGAAATTATACACCCATAAGATTCTGAGCATATCAAAACAATCCTGTCTTGGTTTGTGATTTGTTGTGGAGTTGACTGGTAAGAGCAGTTTTATTTGAATTTATATTGCATTTGTTATCACTATTTTTAACTGTTTGTAGGTAGGAAGTGACTGCTTATTAACAAGCTTTACTTTGATTCATATTTTGTTGTTTTACCTTTAGTTTCATTTTTGGTTGTGAGAAAGGGATAGGTTTTGGATAGGCAAGCTCTAGTCACCACAAGGGGCCTAGACAGCTATAAATTTGCACAGACTGCAGAGAGGAAAATTCTGAGCACATCAAAACAATCCTGTCTTTGTTTGTGATTTGTTGTGGAGTTGACTGGTAAGAGAAGTTTTATTTATTTTTACTGTTAAAAGGAGGTGCGACTGCGAGCTATAGTAAAGAAATTATGTCTTCTGTCTGGCTGGTAGAACTTGTATGGTCAGAACAACTTAATTGTATTTTATTATTTAGTTGGATATTGCTGGTATAATTTTTGTCATAGAAGTTGATTTAAGTTCCTTTAAATTCTTTGCTACTGACTTTGTGTATTTTTTTCCTTTGCAATATTTTATTCAATTAAAACTGAATATGGATTCCTTAAATGAGTATGCAATTAACGATTTGCTAATGCATAAGTATCTTGCACAGTGTAATAAATGCTATGCATATTTAAAGGTAAGTGTTCCTCGTGTCTAAAGTTGGATGATAGTTACCATTGTTAGAAGCAAATCTCGACTTAATGATGATGATTGCACATGTGCAGGTGGCATGGCATGGAGAACTGTTGTATCATATATTAATGACTGGACTGATGAACTAAATAATTTTAGGCATAGAACAAATAGAACAGATTTAGGAAATGGTGCATCTATTTTCTGCAAAGAACATTCAACTGCTATGAAACATGATGAGGCCCCTGAGAACTGTGGAATTGTGGATGCAAGTACTCAGCAATCTGAGGATCCAGTTTGTTTAGAAGGAAACAAAAAAGAAAGAAAGGAAGTTCACAACAAATAACAAGGAAAAAAAAGAAACTAATGACTGTAAAGGAAAGAGAATATGTAGTAAAAAGGATTCTGTTTTGTTATGTAACACACTGGTGACAGGGAATGAAGATATCTGTCTATCAGAAAACCCTCAGTCTACAGAAAAAGACATCACCTTTCCAATGGAAAAGGTAGAAAAAAGAGGCAAGGGGCAGGTGAAAAGGAAGAAATCAAAACTAAACGTGAAAGGATTGAAGAACATTACAGTAAGAAAAAAGAAGAGAAAGACAGATGTTGACTTCATGGCTCAAGCTGTGGATTGACAATGCCAGCTGGATGAGAATTTAATACGCAATGAAAACAGTGGAATTAATAAGACTAATAGTGATGAAGATCTATCCTTCCTAACAATTGATAGAGCTGAAATGACTGTATTAGAAGCTGAAGATTCTTCAGAAATGGTCAGCAAAGATATTCTTGTAATTGGGGATTCAGTTATTAGAGGAACTGATACATATATTTGCAGAGATGATAATGAACATCGAGTAGTGTTATGCTTGCCAGGAGCAAAAATAGAAGATGTAAAACAAGCCTTGGAACACCTTAATGTAAGGAAGTATGTATCTGTTTTTATTCAGGTTGGTACAAATGATGTCACCAACAAAGATTCTCTGACTGTTAGTCGGGAACTGACAGCCCTCCTAAATAGTATAGCTTGTACTGGTGTTTGGACATATTTTTCTCAAATCACTTACAGAAAGGATAGTCAGATCACTGTGAATGAAAAGATTTTTTGGATAAACACCTACATGGAAAAAAATGTCCTGTTTTAAAAAAAAAATGGAAATGTGTAGAACATCCAAGCCTTCTTTTGGGTACACGTGTTCAGACAGGATGGTGTGCATTTGTCTAGATCTGGGAAGAGAATTTTTGCAGCAAATATTTTGCAATATTTGACAAACACTAGCCAGGATTTTTGCCAGGTCAAAAATGCAACAGTTCACAGATAGCAACATTTGATGCATCTCTGATGGTTGTTAGTGCTAGGAGCATTAATAATAAATTTTTTTTATTAGAAAATTTGTTACGTTCCCACAAGATTGATGTTGTTATAGTTTGTGAAACATGATTAAAGAACAATGACTGGAAACCAGTTCTGTCAGGGTATAAATGTTTTACTGTAGCAGACATTCTAACAAAAAATCAGCTGGAGGTGTTATGATAGGGATTAAAGATAGCTATGAGACTTGTGATTATTACATGTTCAATGATAACACCAGTGCTATAGACTGTGTAACTGTGACAGTAAAGACAACCCTGGAACATATAACAATTGTTGGAGTGTACAGACCACCAAAGTCAAGTGCAGATGACCTAGAGGAATTCATACATTTCTTGCATGAAACACAGGAGGGAAGAATAATGTTAGCTGGGGACATAAATTTACCAGAAACAGACTGGAACAATATTGATTCAACAACGTTAGTAAATAAATTATTCACAGAGTATATTCAGGAATAACAAATGCTTCAGATTGTAAAAAAAACTACCAGGGGACGGAATATACTAGATATTGTTTGTGTTCCCAAAGAAATTACTGTAACTTCAAGCCAAGTTTTACCACCATTGATGTGCAGTGATCATGGGGTCATAGAGGTTAATTTGTTGCTAGATAATTCTGCCAAACTGAAATCTAAGCCAATGCACAGAAGGTTAATTACAGATTATGGGGAAGCAAAACAGTTACTATATAAAACTAACTGGAGTGAGGTGTTCAGTGGAAAAACTGCAGATGGAATGTGGAAAGTTTTGAAAGAGAAATTGTTTGAGCGCAAAAAGTCAAAAAAATGTTTAACATCAGGATCTAGGCACGCAACATCAGGGGAGTATATTTCCATAAGAACAAAATACCTGATTAAGGTGAGAGACAAACAATATAAGAAATGGAAGAGAGGTCGAACTACAACTTTGAAAACTGAAATAAATGAGCTGGACAAACAGATTAAGCATAGTGTTAGACTAGATCAAGAAAAATTTGAAGAAAATATATATAAAGATATTGAGCATAATAGGAAACCTTTTTATAGATAAGTAAGATGTGGAAGGAGTAAAGATACACAAATTGATAAACTGTGCAGATTCTAAAATTTATTCTCAGACACAACAGATTATAGATATATTTGCAAAATCTTATGCAAAACAGTTTCGCTCCACAAAAGGGGTGGTAAGTTGTCCTAGTGACATCCAGGTAACCCCAGATACTGGAATCAAATTAGATTATATTGAAAAAGAACTGTGCAAACTGGATCCAAACAAAGCACAGAGAGGAGATGGAATAAGTAACAATGACCTGAGAACACTTAAGCAAGAACTTACACTGCCATTACATCTATTATTCACTAGGTTATATAAATATGGGGAGATTCCTCAAGATTGGAGACATGCACTTATTAAACCTGTCTTTAAGGGAAACCCATAATTATATAGACCCTAAAGTCTACTTTCATGTTGTGGAAAAATAATGGAGAAGGTAATACTGGATAAGTTATTGTCAGAACTGGATAAGTTGGGACTTGAAACTATAAATCAGCATGCATAGACCAGTGCTTACATCATTATTAATTTATGTTAAATCAATTAATTACACAACTTTTAAAATGAAACAGAACAAGGTATTGGTTATGTAATTAATTGATTTAATATAAATTAATAATGATGTAAGCACTGGTCATCTGATGTAGTCAATGGAATAAGACAAAAACGCATATTGTGATTGTGAAGGCGTTCATGTCAACTGTTTTGCTCGTTCGATTTTGGGAATCTGTTTGTTTAATAAATTTATTTTAACAATATTAGAGGTCTTCACTACTGGCTTCGTACACACACATTTTGGATTTTGGATTACTGGTTGTTTGTGGCTTTCCATTTTTATTTTTTCTTGCTTCCTATATATGCCCTACTAATTATCCCTTTTTAACAGCAGCTTCTGTTATAGATTCAATTAAAACCTCAACTAGTACAAGTTTTTCATTTAGGATTCTCCTATCCTTTTCTCTTTCTCTATATTCTGATATCAGTCCCTGATGGAGAAGACAATCACCAGCTTGCAATCCCAATAGCTTCTTTCTTTCCAAGTATTTGTTCCTTTGCCTCCTTCCTCCAGTAAATACCAGCCCCATTTGTCTATTCCCTGTACCCCTAATTGTAGTAATTCCTATCAGCAGTCTCCTTTCTCCATTCTCATGTTGGCTTAGTTTTTAGTATACTTTCTGTGCCTTTATGAATATAATATTCTATAGGACTGCTGTTACTCTCCTTAAGGATCTGTGCCCAAAATCTGATTCTTTCCTTAATTCTTGAATTACCATCTTCATCATCATCCCTTTCTACTTTAAATTGTAGCTTTCTGCCTGTAATATGTATAAGAGCCTTAACTGTGTAGCTATGAAATATCCCTTCAAATCAGGTAATCCTAAAGCTCCTCATTCTGTTGAGAAGATCAGTTTATCCCACTTGACTTTTGCTCTAGTCCCCTCCCAAATAAAATCCTTCAACTTTTTTATGAATTACTGTGCCCAACTTTTCATCTTGTTAATAAAAATATGCTTGACCTGTCTATAAAACTAAAGGGACTAAGCACATTTTTACTGTTTGTATCTTGCTATCCATATCCATAGACAAGAGCTTCCAGTTTCTCATTTTTTTTGTATTATTTTTGGTTTAGTCTCTTCCCATATATCTTTATCTGCCATAACTGAATCATTTTAATCCATATTCTTAAATATTTCATTTTATCATGTCCCCATAAATATGGGTATTGATGGACCAATTCATGTTATACATGGTACATAGTTTACACCTATAACCTTTGCTTTATCTTCTTTAATTTTTATATCCCGAAAAACCTGGAACTGTCTTAGAATATTCTACAACACTAAGATGTCCTTTCCTTTTTTCCATTAGGTATAAAATAATGTTATCTGCAAGTAATGCCAACTTTTTTTGAACACTGTACCAGTTATATCCTTGAATTTCTGAGTCCCTTATTTTCTTTCTCAGTGGTTCTAAATATAATGCAAATAACAGAGGTAAAAGAGGACAACCCTTCCTGGTTCCTCTTTTCAGACACAACTTATCAGGGAGGAACCCTCCAACTTTGATTTTTGCCTCCAATCCCTCATATATTATTCTAATTAACTTTATTACTGTATCAGGAAATCAAATGCTGCCATTGCCCTACTCATAAAAATCCCAGCTTACTCTGCTGGATGGTTTCTCAGCATTAAGACCTACCAATAACAGCAGTATTTTCTTACATCCTGTCTCCCTCTGGATCATCATTGTTCTATTATTGTTGGCAAATGTTTGCCTCTTCTCCACAAAACCACTTTGGTTCATATCAATCAATTTTGGCATCACCTTTGCCATTCTTTTAGCCATCATAGACATAAACGCTTATTAATCATGGGTTAGAATTGAGATGGGCCTATATGAAACTAAATCAGATGGATCTGTACTGTGTTTAGATATTACAGCTACCACAGCCTTTTTCCATGATGTTGCTGCCTCCCATCCTTTTAAAATACCATTAAAACCTTCCAGATTTGTATCACTTTCTTCCCTCCTAACTTCCAGACTTCTTTGAGTACCGTCTGTTCTTGGAGATGTTCCTGTAGATTGGTTTTACATCATTGTTATCTCATCTCCTCCTGTTATCTCATCTCCTCCTATCTTAACTATTAGTTGTCAAGCCTCATCTACCTCTTACCTTGTCATATTTATGTTTTCCATAAATATTTACATTTGCGCTTTTTCTTGAGTTCACAACTTCTCTGCTTTATGAAATTGTTCATAAAATGTCTGAAATATCTCTGATACCTTTACAGGATCTCTGGTTATTTTTCTTGCATAGGCACCCAAAGTCTGACAACAACCCCTTCTACTTTCTGTCACCTAAGTCATTGTGCCAAAAGTTTTTGTACTCTGGAGTTATTATCAAAAAACAGTTGCTTAACAGCAATCTTTCTAAACGTATGCATATTATCCAGGTACTCCCTTATTTTTTCTTTAGCTATCTGCAATTACACTTCCCCTTATTCTGTAAGAGTCCCCTTATTTTGTAATACTTTAACCTTTATCACCCCTGTGATGCCCTCCCTCCGGGCCAGGACTCAAGGAGCCTGAATCCTTACCACTGACACTGATGAGGGATGTTCACTTGGAACAAAGATAGGGGCACACAGTATTTCCAGATGATGCTCTCTGCACCAAGCACAATTTCCTTTAAGAGCACACAGTGAACACACACAGTCTTGGGGCTGGGTTTCCCAGCTTTCTCTCTCTCTCCAGGCCCCCAATAAGAATCTCCACTGGCAGAACTATAGAGCTGGGTCCTCATCCGAGTGTCCCAGACCAAGTCATCTACCACCCACTCTGTGAAACCAGTGCACTGTGTCCCTGTTCCAAGTAGCTGAAACACAGACTCCTTGAAATTTGATTTACACGCACACACCTGGGAAAGGCTGGCACAGATTTACTAGCTATACCCCTCTGACCAGACTATAATGTAGATACTGCCACCAGGGCATTCCAAAGCCAGCCACTCTAAGGCTCTTACAAGGGTACCCCATTATACTGAGTAAAATTAATACTAATACAAAGGGTAGTATTTGACCAATGCAGTAAGGCTTTCAGTAGTAGCCATAGTGTTACCAAATAAGTACTCTCAATGGTTAAAATATTCTCTAAAGGACCACTCACAATGAAAAGTTTAAATAAATATACTTAATAACAAATAAATGAACATGAAAATACTAAATATCTATATACAACAAACACCAGAGTTTCATCACAAGAAATATTAAAATAACACAGATGAATAGATTTACACAGATACAGAAAAACAGTACTTAACTAACCTCACCATATTTTCCTGACTTCTCTAAAGAATTACTATCCCCTGGTTACTTACTAAAGCAAAGCAAGATGAAGTAGGTGAGTGAGCCTTCTATGTCAGGTTTCAAAAACAGACTTCACTGAGATTTCTGTCTCATCTAGTATTAAAACATCATTTTAGTACTGTGACATCATATACATCTGGTCGTCTGACTTCTGGTTCCCATACTACCCCTTTACTAGAAACTGAACCAGAATCTCAGACATATGTGTTACCAGACACACAGATAGAGCTTTGCTAAGCTGTGTTATGGCATCTGGAAGCCATAAAACCATTTCAATGCTTCCACCCTTCCAGGGTAGTAATTATTTCACAGCTAAGGATGATATAGCAGGATTCCTAGTCATTGTTTTCATAGCCATTTCGTTTTTGGCTGCAATCAGAACTGTAAGATACAATCTTTATGGCATAAACCAGGTAATTTAATTTCAGACTATTTTTCAAAGTTAGCTGGACTGAGATAACCTCTTCTCTTCCAGTATCCCCTGATGCAATATCAGTTTCAACAGTTACAGTACCACCTGGCATACAGATTACTTTTTCTGTCCACCAGGACCCACTGTTGGTACATTCTTTAACAAAAATAACTTTACAAATAACATTTTCAACACAAGCACCTGTACAAATTAGTTTGATATACAAATGACATATAATTCTTTGCAAAACTCCAGTTAGCTATGCTGAGATATGTTACACATCCACTGCCCTACTTCTCCTGGCATAGCTGGCAATATATCACATCATCACAAGCCCCTCAAAATAACTCTTATTACTTTTTAACCAGATCTCGTTTTCTTTTATTTAATTGTATCCCACTCACTAGCTATAACTTCTGGAGTACTTTCTATCTTTCCTAATAACTCCAAGATCATTCCACTACCCATTCCTTAAATTCCTGTCTTTTTAGCATCTAGGTGGAGAAGCACCAGTGTCCTATCTTTACTTCATTACCATGCATATTTTAACTCAGTGATTATTGGCACATGATCTGAAATGGTTACTGGATATGTATCAGAGTTCTCAATTAAATGGACATGCTCCTGTGAAATATAATTTCTATCAAGTCTAGCCCAGTTATTGTACCATAGGGAATAATTTGCAAATTCTCTCTGAGTTCCTGCTACTAAATTCATGAGTTTCATACCAAATATTTTCATAAATTTCTTCAAAAGCTACTCTGTTTTATTATATTATCCATTCTAGCCCCGATACATTTTCATTGTTGCAAATCAAATTCCAGTCCCCACATGTAAGTAATATTGTCTGCTGAAAGATGATTATTTCTCCTCATTTTTTAAGCTTCAAAGTGGCAGTTTTAGGTGGAATATAAATACATGCTAGTGCAATACTCATACCTCACCAGGAGTGCTCCTCTTCTCCTTTGGCTCTTATATTCTGCAAAATATCCATCCAGAAATCCTTTCTTTATCAAATTCACATGCACAGTTCTTTCCAAATGTGTCACATTGCTATTTGCACTCACATTTCTTAATATAATTATTTTTTCCTTTTTGTCTTTTCCTGTTAGAACATTAACATGCCAAGATAATGTGGAAAGACTCACCATTATGATGATAAGTCATAATTTTCACCTAGTGTATATGGCAGCTTTGTTAAATGTCTAATTCCAGTTTTTGTGATACATGCACCCATTAATGTTTGGCAGGTTAATTCTTTATATAGTTTTTCTTACCATTAACATTGGCACCTCTGTCACATTTTACAAAACTTTTTGTTTTAATAAAAACCCTCAAACAAGAAACCAAACACCCCCTAGAACATATTAACCTAATACAAATATGCATAACTGTGCACCTCTTCAAATAATGAGGTTTAACCCCCTAATAGGAACATGTGTGCCAACTGGAAAGCTGCTAACACATGCCCTAGTTAACCTGAAATTGAGATTACCCATGCTAAGATGCATGCTATTGCCTGTGCTTCTCCTTACACTAGTTGATGTCTGTTCTTTTTTATCTTTATCCCCCCCCCAGATGTGAATACTACTTGCATACTTTCCGAAATCATTAACTTTTAGCCATGAAGAAATCAGTGTTCTGTCTTTCTTGCCCTATTATCAGTTTGCCCCCACAGAAAAGTAATAGAAAAAAAAGATGAATGTCCTGTGTTGCAGCCTGAAAGATAATTTGAAACATGTATTGTTGAAGGAAAATTTTTTTATTATATTTTGTGTTCTCATTTTACTTGCTTACACTTATAATTTGTTATTAGACTAAGCCAACGGTCTTAATCCACACTTTCACCTATGCAGAAATAAGAGAAAACATATCAGGTCCACATATATTAAGATCTGTGTAGATTTATATCCACCTCAACAAAGAGAGGTTACAGCCTGTTGACTTAAATATGTTTTTGTCTAGCTTTTTTCTGTTTTTGCACTGTAATGCTTACATTTCTTTATACCAAAAAGGAAAGAAGAGAAAGGAAAAACAAAAGATATCTGTTTTCTTTAATAATTTTATCACATACAAGAACAACTAAAGTATCTTACTATGTAATATCCACTTTATATTGTGAAAAGTTTCATAGGAACATTCTTGAGAAAAATATTTTATTTACAATTTCCTTTTTCCTTCCTCCTCGCTTCCCACCAGAGTCCTTCCAAACATTAATGGCATGAATTGAGGCAAGTGCCTTTCAGTTCCAGGCAAATTTAACAAAGGCAACACAGGTCCACTCATTCTATTTATTCTTATGCAGCCTATTTCACAAATGAGATAGATGCTTTGCAGACTCGCATTTATTCACAAATTTCCATGTTGTTGGTTTTCTTCCTGCCCATATCTATCTCCCATATCCAGGCTATGGTTCACTTCCATGGTGCTCCCAATTCTTCTGGTCAACTTCTGTCTTTTTCTTTGTCTTTCAAGCATTTAGAGTTCCCTTCTGCCTGATGGATCATTGTTTTTTGTTGCACAAACTTTTGTATTTCATCCTTAGCTTGTTCTGCATCAAATAATGACTTTGATACTCCAGGAAAAAAAATATTCTGTAGACAGTTGGATACAGCAGCTTGAATCTCACACTTGCTTCTCAAACTCCCACGATTACTGGAATATATTTGTTTCTCTGCCTTCTGTACGGTGAATAATCATTTTCCACAAGCACTCTACTGTCTCCAACCTTTAATATTTTTCCCTTTTGCCACAGTTTTGTCAGGATCAACTATTTCTGAGTGTAAGCTTGCATCTTTACTAATAAAAGTTTGGGCTGCTTTCTCATGGGCATATTTGGAGCATGCACATAGTGTACCCATTCAATTAACAGTTCCTGTTGTGGAATACCAGTCCAGCTGCTTATTTCTGTTATCATAAAATTAATGCACTTTGGTCCATCTCGTTTCTCTGCTATAGCATAAAA
Source organism: Protopterus annectens (assembly GCF_019279795.1). Taxonomy (NCBI): domain Eukaryota; kingdom Metazoa; phylum Chordata; order Ceratodontiformes; family Protopteridae; genus Protopterus; species Protopterus annectens. Next base: position 1,092,255,145 of record NC_056732.1, read on the forward strand.
TCTCAAATTTCCCCTACATGTTGTGAGCTGTATTTCTACCAATTTTTAAACATTTATTTTTCAGCAGTCTTATACTCAGCTACTGTTTTCTTCATTTCACATTCAGATTTTTGTAGTTGTATCAACTTATCTGAATATCTGTTTAAAGCTTCTTCCATTTTTTCCCTTTTATCATCTGAATTTATATACTCCTTCAGTATTTCATTTATTTTAATCAGCTCTGAGCAGATTTTACTTATTTATTCATCTAGATTACTGGAAGCCATGTCTTACACCAGACCTGGAGCTTGAACTGCTTTTTTCTGAACATCTGCAAGATTCTTCCCAGTCAGTATTTTTCTTCACCTTTTCTAGTTGATTTACTTTCAGGCCATATCTTTCAACCTCTTAGAGCAAGAAATTTATGTAAAGCCTTATATAAAAGTAGAACAAAGGCCAAAAATAGGGACACTTTTTAAATATTGCTCTTACAAACCTAGAAATCTGATAGGTTCATAGGTAGGTACTAAGCTGTTAGCCCCAGGGCCTATATAAACCTAGCCAAAAAGGTACCCTGGCTTTCGCCACCCAAGAAAATTATTTGGTTTTGCATCAGCATGAATTTTCTGAAGGTTATGAAGTATGAAACTCAAATGTCTGTCATTAATTTATAATTTCAATCTTTTGATTTGCCACCAGTTTGCCAGAAAACCCCAATTTTATGAAAAATTGACCACAAATATGAGGCATAAATCTGGACATTTTGCAAAAAATCTGTACAGTTGAGAGCTATGTTTCAGGCTGTCTTGGTTTCTTCTTTGCAGGCATTCAGGCATTGTACTTGCCAGTCAGTAACTGAAGTTTACTGCAATATGTCAGATTTATGTCTGCTGTTTCTCAGTTTCTGTTTTTACACTGGGAAAGATGAAGTCAAGCTGTTGATCACTGTGTGGCCATCTTGGAAGCCCATCAGTGAGTTATCTTGATTTCAGACTGATGTTGACTCAATTAATTTAGTCAGTTAATGTATGTCAGCTCTACAGTGTTCACACTTGTAACTGTGTCACAAGTTTAGTTAACCCATTTTCACACAATCCATCACTGTTATTCTGCAGTGCACTGCCCTATGTGTGGCTTGCATGTTTGCCTTGTTATTGCACATTCTGCAAGTGTGAGACAAAAATGTACAGTCATCCCAGTGTGAAGAGGCAGGGAAATTTGATTAAGTCACTGGTTTACAACAATGAACTTCTATGGCATCTCATAATGTGAAACATATCAATGTCCCTCACAGTGATGCAATACACATGAAGGGCAGTATCTAAATATTAGTGGAGAAGTATGTAATCACATGGCACAGTCATAGTGGTGTTACATTGTCCTGTGCATATATATGCATTTGTTGCACAACTGTAATGCACAGTGCCATCTATTTCAAGCGGTGGATTTTCAAGAAGTACAGATGTGCTTTTTCACATCTTTAAATTCAGTCTTCTTCTGTGGTGCTTGCAAATAACACTGTGCTCCTTAGACTGTGTAACTAGATAGGTAGACGTTTCAATGTTCTGCATGAGAAACTTGTATTTTTGTGTGGTACATAATGCTTGATGCTGTAACCACTTCCCCTAAGGAGAATGCATTTAAATGTGTACACAGCTTCCTCATGCCAAGTTTTGCAAAGACATCCTCTCTGCAACACACTGTGCACTTTCTCCCCTTCAGAGCAAACTTCTCTTATGGTGCTTGAGACTAATATTGTGCTCACTAGACTGTGTAACTAGATAGATAGGAGGTCTGATGCTAAACATCAGAAATGTGTGTGCAATGCTTGCTGCTATATCCACTTCCTATGAGAAAATGTGTTTAACTCTGTACACAGCTCTCTTAAACAACATTTTACAGAAACATCGTGTTTGCAACATACTGATTTGGTCATCCTGAAAAAAGTCCACTCTCTCAATTTAAGTCAGACTTTTCAGGTGGTGCGTTTGACTTATATTGTGTTATTTAGATTGTGTCACTAATAGGTAGGAGGTTCAATGCTCAACATGGAAAACTTGTGTGTATGACACTTAATACTGTATCCAATTCCCCTGAGGAGAATGCATTTAAATTTGCACACAGCTCAATTATCCCACTTTTTATAAAAGCATCTTCTCTGCAACACACTGACAAGGTCATCTTGACAAAGTCCACACTCTTCCTTTAAGAGGTAGACTTCTCCTGTGGCACTTGCAACTAATGCTGTGTTTGCTAGATTATGTAACTTGATAGGCAGGCTGTTCATAGGTTCATAGGTAGGTACTAGGCTATTGGCCCTAGGGCCTATATAAGCCTAGCCAAATAGTACCCTGGCTTTTGCCACCCAAGAAAATTATTTTTCTGTGCCCCTGTCAAGTAGAGCCACAGTAGTGATACCCGGGTTGAATTTCCTATCTCCCATCTAATCATCAAGATTTTTCTTGAAGAGTGCTAATGAGGAGCTTTGTTTGATATAGATAGGTAGTTTGTTCCAGAGTATGGGAAGTCTCTGGAACAGGAATCTATCCCTCCAGCATGTTCTGTTTATTGTGGTGACAAGGTTTAAGTCCCTAGAGTGTGTAGCTCGGAGGAATTGGGATTTCTTTAAGTAGAGCATGTCCAATAGCTCTGGGTTTGACATAGCTTTGTATGTTAGGCAAAGATCGCCTCTGAGTAGGTGATATGCGACAGAGTAAAGCTAGACTTTTTTGAGACGATCTGCATAGGGCATCTGATGCTGGTAATCTTCTTTGTGAGGTATTTCTGAGGCCTTTCCAGTTGTTGTAGATGTCTTGTGAGGTACATACCAAAAGGGTCATTATACTCTATAATACGTCTAATGAGTGATGAGTAAAGGGAAACAATGACCTCTTTTTTCTGGATGACAAACCTTTTGTGATGAGGTGTGCCACATAGAAGGATTTCCTGACTACTGTGCCGATGTGATTATCAAAGGAGAGACTACTGTCCACCTGTGTCCTAAGGTCTCTTACCACACTTTCGATGTTTAGTAGACTACCTCCTATGTGGTAGTTCATGGGTACAGAGTTTTTACCAAAAGGGATGACAGTGCACTTTTTGGCATTGAGCTTGAGGCCATGGCTTTGACACCAGGCATCTTCTCAGTGAGGCCCTTTTGTAGGATGTCCACATCATTAGGAGTTTTGATTATGGCTCCTAGTTTGCAGTCATCTGTGAACTTTGTTAGCCAAAGACCTTCTGTGTTAGCCTGTACTTCAGAGAAGTAGATACCAAACAGGAGAGGACCTAGGACTGAACCCTGTGGTACTCCACTTGTCACTGGTCGGAAGTTGGATTTAGAGTCTACCACTTTCACAGTGTGGGTTCTGTCAGTGAGCCAGTTGGCAACCCATCTTGTGACATAGGGATTTATACCTAGTTTAGTGAGTTTGTCTATAATTCCAGAGTGGGGAATGGTGTCAAAAGCCTTGGCGAGATCTAGATAGGCTGTGTGACCCACCTTACCCTCATCTACGGCTTTGGTGACCACTTCAAAGAAGTCTATCAGGTTTAGGAGATATGATCTGCCTTTTACAAACCCGAACTGAGTATGGTCCAGAGTTTGGAGATTACCAATGTCATTGTTTATAAGTTCCATGATGATACGCTCCATAGCCTTGCAGAGCAGGCTTGTCAGGCTAATGGGACAGTAGTTCCCGGGGTCTGTGGTGGCTCCCCTTTTGTGGAGTGGGATAACCATTGCTGTGCACCATTCAGTGGGCACAAAGCCTGAGGTGAGGCTTTGATTGAACATGGTACTTAGGTGGGGTTCCAGTTCGTTCTGTAGTCCATGTAGAACGCTGCCTGGGATGTTGTCAGGTCCCATGGATGCTGTGTTCTTGGCTTTGGAGAGTGTGTTTTTTTTACCTGTGCAGCCATGATTACAGGTACTTTGTATGCTTCCAGTATAGAGATGGGCCTTTTAAGGGATGAGAGAGGGGTAAAGTTAGCACTGAACCTATCTGCCAGGATGTTGGCAATATCATTTGGTTTTGTATATTTAGTGCCATTGTGCTGTAACTCAGACCAGATCTGAGTGTTGCCATTGAGATTCTTGACATAGCTATAGACTGCTTTGTGGTTGTCTTTAGAATCAGTGGTGATTTTGTTTTCGTAACTAGCTTTGGAGGATTTTATGAGGGATCTCAGCTTCTTACTGAGGTTGACCACGGAGTTCCTCCAATCATGGGATTTTACTCTTTTTTGCAACAGTTTCTTGTTTCTGTTGTAGAGTTTGTTTATAGCAGAGGACCACCAGATTGGTTTCCTTTTTTTGGAGGATAGCATCTTGGTTCTGTTAGAGATTGCACCATCCATGCACTCATGTAAGTGCTTATAAAGTGCAATTGTATAGGATTCAGCAGTCGTATCTCTATTGTCCATCAGCATGGGTGTCGTGAAGTTTGCCACTTCTGTCTTAAGAAGTGTGAAGTTGGCTTTGGAGAATATTTTTACGGTGGTTTCCCTAATGGGGGGTGGAGGTGGGATGTGGATGTGTATAGGGTGATTTGCTTGTGGTCGGATCTGACCAACGAGGAATTGACCTCTGGTGTGGAACACCAGTTGCCCATGTTGGTAATGACCAGGTCTAGGATATTGCTGCCCCTGTGGGGGTGTGGATAAGTTGATCCAAGGCATTGGAATTTATGAATTCCAGAAAATGTTGAGCACAAGAGTTGGTACATGAGTAGTTTTCCCAGTTAATGGTGGGGTAGTTGAAATCACCCATTATTAGGGTGCTAGTTTGTACCCTAATATTTTCCAGTGTCTCAAGAAATGAGGAGTGGGAATCCTGGGGCATGGTGGGGGATCTGTAGCAAGCTACAATTTGCATTGCGGTCTTGCCCAGAGTAAGTTGCTCAGAGGTAGTTGCTGTTCAGTGCTCAACATGGAAAATGTGTGTATGTGTTAAGATTGTTGATGTATCCATTTCCCTTGAGGGAATACATTTAACTATGCAGAAGGTTCCCTTATTCCACTTTTTACAGAAACATTCTCTCTCCAACACACTGATGAGGTCACCCTGATGAAAGTGCATGCTCTCCTTTTAAGAGTTAGACTTCTCCTATGGTGGTTGCAGCTAATACTGTGCACTTTAGTTTGTGTAACTAGAGAGGTAGGATGTACAACACTCAACATGTGAAATGTGTGTGTGTGTGTGTGTTACACTTGTTGCTGTATCCACTTCCCGTGAAGAGAATACATTTAACTCTGCACACGGCTCCCTTTTTGGCAACACAGTGATTACATAATGCTACCATAACTGCAGTATCTCACAACTGGAGTGGGAATTCTCCTGTGTTGCATGACTTTGATATTGTGCTTTTTACATTGTGTAACTACACATGTAAGGATGTTTGAGGCCAGCTGTGAGTGTGTCATTCACCCTCATACTGTGTATACTACTCTTCAAATACATACATGATGTATAGCTGTGCAGTGTTATTGTGCACTTTGACCACTTTTTAGCATAAACGTCCGGCTAATAAACAGTGGTAATGTCATCCTTTTAGCTGTGCACTGTCCCAGTTGTATCTCAGTATATCATGTGGTGCTTATAGTTTCAGGCACTTCTCTGTAGCTTGTGATCTTAGGTAGTTGGTTCAAATCCAGCCAATACTGCTCATACTATGTTGTGCCAGTTTTATTGTGGCTGTACATGTTGCTAACACTGTTGTCAAACACATTTACTGTATATAGGTATAGATGTTAATTTCTGTTACAAAAAAGCTATGATAATTTCCCACATACAGTACCAATGCTTTTATTTAGCGTAAGGATGACATGATTACCTTTTTCCTAACATAACATATGTAGGAAGCATTATCCTCTGGCATGAGGGAATGAGATGACATTCTGTTTGTTGTTACCTTAGTACAGCAATTATGGGCACACATAACCCTTGCAACAATAACATGATGTAATGTCTTGACATAACATAGCTCACTACTGTAGTGACACATCTACCATGGCACATTCATTCTCTACAATAACATGTTTGTTCTGTTGTCTAATGCTCAGGTGTTTAACATTATTCAGTGACTTTTAGTATTGTTTGACCTTATACTGCTATGCATGAATGGCATCTACCACCATTATAATTTATACATATACAGTGGAGAGGCCTCCATCATCTCTTTTATCTCAAATATATAGTTTATGACATATACGTATGATGTAATAACTTAGCATAGGTGGAGTGGCACACTTGTGCTAAGACTTCCACTGTACTGCTTGTGTTTCACCCACATGTCATCAGTCTGTAGAGTAACACATCTTACTGTTCAGTTCCTGAAAGGGTAACATTATACGGATGTACTGACATTACATAAACTCCATTGTATCTACATATTCTTATCCATTTATATATTGGGCAATGAGATGTCATCACAGGTTGTGATTGCATGACAGTGAAATGGTTATTCAGAGCATGGTGTGCTGTGAGATCTCCTGTAGCATATACATTGAGTACTGCCTTGTATAGCGTACCTACACAGATGGACTGGTTAATTTCTGGGACAGTATGTGTCCTACACATTGGAAACAGCTTCCTTGTCAAAGAAGCACTGATGTTATACTGCTCACTGTTGTGTGGACAGTAGCATGTGTAACTCCTTTACAGCATTCTGACTAAATCAGATTGTTCATATTATATTTGTAACTCTTTTTTTACTGCACACATTTTGTGACAGCCTCCACTGCTATCTGCTGTGGCACATGCAGTCAATACAGAGGTCTGCAGAAATCCTAGTGTATTAGGCAGGGTTTTTAATCTGGTAACATCTGTCTGTCAGACAACTCTGTCAGACAGCAGGGGCTTACAGACAATAGTTATGGCACAGTCAGAGGGACACATTGTTTTCAGGTTACTATCCTACAAGATAAGGCACCCATATCCCTTATGATAGGAAAGTGCTATAAGCCCTTCACAGATGTTCTTCATGACATAAATTATATGTGTAATTCTGTGACATCCATGATTGACTGATATGTATCTGTCTGATACCTGTCCTGGAATGTGCTGAAAAATTACACAATATGAATGTTTATTATGGCATTCATTGGTCACAGGCATTACCTATTTCCGAAATAATTATGCTGTGTATTACATGTCTTCATCTGTACATTTCTTTATTACTGCAAATGTTTTCATCACACTATAGAGGTTAATGGCAGATGAGGGCTTCTATAACCATTTCTTACTGTATGGCATGCTGCCAGACCATCAGAAACAGTGACTGTCCCTCTGTTATGGCACTATTTTGTGCGCTGGTGCTGTTGAATTGCTGTTATGTTCCTGCTCTCTCTAATTACATGTAAGCATGCACAATATAATGATGTCTGCAAATTAGCAGTTGAAAATTTGAAATCATGAAATGTCATTTGTCACTTATATATGTTGAGTATTATTATATTACCATTTAGCATTTACATAACTATACAACACTTGCTTATTGTTTATAAGCAATAAACCACTTTCTCATGTGAGCCACTGACATTTATTTGCAAAAACATTGCTATTTCTGATGTACATGATATTACAGCTCTAAGGTCCATTTATTCTTGGGTATACATGCTGGGTCTATATCAGAAGCATGAACTTTCAAAAGGTCGAGTCTCGTATGGTCGACACCATATGAGCGAAGTTTTGAAAGCTCACAAGTTTCAATGGAGATCACTGTAGGGAATATTCCCTTTACGTCACTGTAGTGCAATCTTGGAGTTGGTATATTTAAGTAGCGGGGATGTGGGGAGTGCAGGGGGGCTTGCCCCCTGCTCAGAGCATTCAGGTAGTTTTTTTTTTTTTTTGTGTTTGTTTATTTTTATTATATGTTCAATGTTTTAAAACGCTGCTCATATGGTATCAATCATATGAGTGTCGAAGTTTTAAAACTTTGAGCATATAATATAGACCCATACATGCTGAGGTGGAGAAAACAGCAGTGGTGTTAGTTTGTATACATAAATTCCCTTTATATACATCTTATTTGCAATAACTGCAGGCTATGCATTCATCCCGCAATGTATCTTCTGTCCTTTCATTACCTCAGCTCAGTATTTTATTAACATGTGTATCACATTTAAGTCCCCTTTGTTACATTGCAGCTTTATATCCCTATCCTGTCCTTTGTTAGCATGTCCATTTTTATTTATATACATAACTCTGGTATTGTTATTTACATTAATTATCATTACATCAGTACTGCAGGATTTATGGTAGAAATGTTTCTTTGACACTTCAGTACATTTGCCTATAGTGTAAGAGTACACTTTATCCATTTCCCCTTCCCTATTAATTAATTATGCAGTACAAACAATTATTATTTGTGTACAGTTCTCCCATTTCACTTCACCTCCTTCAGAATTCTTTCACTGTACTTGCCCTTAATATTTCAGGGCTACAGCATGTGCTCATATCTTAGCTTTGCCGTGAAGTAAGACGTTTTACCACTTCTTTTCTTGAGCCTGTATAGTCCATATGCGAAACAACAAGATTTTATCATGGAAATTTATAACATCCTAACTTGATTTCCAAACTACTACTGTATAATAGGAGGTGACTGGAATGCAGTAACTGACCCCATATCAGATAGAACAAGTAAAAGCAAAACTTATTAACACCAAGGCCTCCATAGCGATAAATGATATAAAAACAGATTTTAATGTATTTGACGCACATTGCTACTGCAGTAATAACCCATCTACAATAAAATTCACATACTACTCCCAATCTTATAAATCGTGGTCTAGATTAGACTTCTTTATGATATCGGAAATATTCCTGAAGGTGAAAATAAACTAATGTACAGAACCTATTTTTTTTTCAGACCACTACAAGATTCCAGTTAAAACAAGATGGCGTAGTGATCTAAGCCTGAAAACAAGCATCGTAAACTAGTCCTTAAACCCAAACTTACTACAGAGAAAGAATATAATACAGGAAACTAACAACATAGTCGGCAAATCTGATCATGATTTAATGCTGACATATATTCAATGGGCAGCAAGTAAAGCAAGAATTAGGGGGATTTTGATTAAAAAGAATCATACTATAAAAAGTATATAAAGAGAAAGAGACAAATCTAAAAGAAAAAATAATTGAAATAGCATAATCAATCCAAAAAAATCCAAACTCAGTACTCGAAGAACACGGGCTGGCAACTTGACACCGTAAAACTCCACTGCCAATCATGAGTGGACAGGTGATCCGCTGTGGCAACCCCTAACAGCCGAAAGAAAAAGAAGTACTCGAAGAACAGATGAATAACTTACAAAAAGAATTATATATAATGCATATTGAACAATTCTCTTTCACAGAAATGAAAACCTTAGCAAGGTACTCAGAATGGGCCCAAACTCCCTCAAGATTACTGGAGAGAACACTAAATGTTAATAACAGTGCCCCTACGATAACAGAAATTGAATACCAAGAGAACACACATAATACTAATCAAGAAATGATTAAAACTTTTGATGATTTATACAGAAAATTTTATGGCCTATGAAAGCTAAAAAACATGGAATTAGAGAGAGATACTTTCCTAAGGAATCGAAACTTCCCAAAGATGAATCAAACACAGAGGGGATCTACGTAAGGATCCTTTCACGCAACAAGAAATCCTTTCAGTAGTAAATAGTCTGAAAACAAGTAAAGCTCCTGGACCTGATGGCTATACTGCTGAGTTTTATGAATCCTTTGGACAAAAATAATATCAAAACGTTTACTGAAAATCTATAGCTATATAAGAGAATATGGAATTGCAGATCTATAGTTAAATAACTCAAAGACAATCTTTATACCTAAAGGAAAATTTGATAACAAAAACCCATGAAACTATAGACCAATTTTTCTCATAAATCTAAACTTCAAAATTCTAGCTGCAGTGCTTGCAAACAGACTGAAAAAAGTATTATCAAACTTAATATCACATGGACAATCAGGATTCATGAATGGTAGGCAGACGTGATGACACACTAATCTTAGATACAATGATCTTGTTATCTAAACAAAATAAAAACCTTATCTATGCACTTGCTTTAGATGCATATAAGAAGCTTTTGACAAAGTAAATATAAACTTTTTATTTTCTATACTGCCCTATTTTGATATACCACACAAATTTGTAAATATAATAAAAATTTTATATCAGAGCACTTACACAATTCTATACATTAATAAAATTAATTAAAATCCAAAAAAAAATCTAAATGAGACCAGACAAGGATGCCTGCTATTTCCGTACCGCTTTAACTTATATACAGAACCTCTGTTTTTACTCATAACCCAAAGAACATGCCATCATGTTCCAGAAATTTTTAATAATAAAATTGCACTAACAGCCTTTGCTGATGATTTAAACTTATATTTTGCACTCCCTAACACTGACTTGAGCAAAATTCTAGACTCAGTTAACAGCTTCTCAAAAGTTTCAAACTATGAAATTGATCCCACAAAATCCCTAATTTTCCATCTCAATCCATTAGGTCATACTGATTCATATTTCCTGTTTCAGAAATAAAATTGAAATACTCCATAAAATACTTAGGGATATCCTTTGAACATAACCTATTCATGCAGAATAATGTAATAAAGATATGGGCAAACACTGAACAGAGATGGGGGGAAAATGAATGAATGAAGCTATCCTTTTTTCAAAAGCAACAATTATAAAAATGAATATTCTCCAAAGGTTATTATTTCAACTCAATGCAACAAATTTAATAATTCAGAAAAACTTCTTTAGAAAACTAACCCCAGGATTCATGAAAGCTAAAACTCAGTGCAGGAACAGTTTAGAAGCTCCTGCACGGAGTTTGGCCACCGAGCGATTTAGCAAACAGCTGCTCCGATGTGCATGAGCCTGTCTACGCTGTTCCTGCATGGAATACCATGCTGCATACTAATCACCTCATTTGCTGGTGAAAACCATGCAAATGAGGTGAATTATCGATTCAGCAAGCTGCCAGGTCTCCGTGCAGGAACGGTATCAGTGCAGAAATGTGTTCAATTCTGCAAAAAAGAAAACGGAGGCATGACAGCACAAATAAAAGCATGTATTCACATCTGTGGGCATGCCAGTGGCCACATATATGGCCATTGGCATGAATAAATGTTCAGTCTTAATAAAAAGTAATATTTTTTGTGGCCAATCTAGGCTGTTTAAGCATAGCGCAATGGCGCTCAAACACGATTGTGCCGAAAATAAAAAAAATGTGAAAACCCAAGTTTAAAGAAAATCTTCATTTTGCCATTATAGTTTAGGCATGCCAAATCAAATCAGTACCAGGATACAGTGGTTGTCAAGGGGAGAGGCTCCATGTCACTGCAGTATCTATGGGCTAAGGCAGTGGGGTATGCAAATGAGGGGAAATTTACTGAATCACAAAATATTCTAAGTCCAAAACCTGCACCTAACCGTGTAGGTGCTAGAACAGGATTTTGTAGGCAGGAGGAGCAACTAACATGAATAGGGTGTGTGTCATGCTTGCTGTAAGCACATTGGAGCACTGTTGCCTGGGTCTGTGCTTAGCTAAGCCCAGCTAAGCAAGAGGGTGTGTCTGAAGCTGTATAACTTTGTTTACTCCAGCTAAACGTGTTTGCGTGGCACACACCAGCTGATAAACAAACAAAAAACCACAGGAAATGGCAGCACTGTGTATATGTAAGCAAGGGGGTGTGTCCGAGGCTGTATAGCCTTGTTTACCTCCCCTAAAAGGTTGTGCATGGCATGCACTGGGATTTAAACCTCAAAAATTAAAAATACAGGAAATGGCAAGTGGAACATGACAAAAAGGGAAATAGCAGAATAGAGGCACTCAAATACAATTAATAGAGCTGGCAGGTGGAATGCATCATACTCAGCCAATCATGCAAGCAGCATCTGCAGCACACCAGTATAAACTATACAAACACCTTTAAGTCTGTTTTTTCGCACAAACTCTACACCACTGGTATACACAGATGGGGAACTTTTACCTGACAAAACTAACAAAATGTTAGGGGCTGCTGTAGCTCTCATATGTGAAAGAGGCTGAAGAGAACAGTGCTGAAAAACACCCCAGACTTATGAGGAGGAGGAGAAGAGTGCTCAGGCCCAGGGTAACCTACCAGGAGCTACATGATCTGGAGATAGTCGAACACTACAGGGTCGACAGGGACATACTGCAGCAAATTGTAGAGCTGTGCCAGCCTCACCTCATATCCAGAACAAACAGAGGGGAACCCATCCCAGTAGATACCAAGGTATGCGTATCTCTACGAATACTGGCTACAGGTACTTTCCAAAGAACAACTGGGGATATCAAGGGGGTCTCACAGGCATCTGCGTCCAGGATTTTCCACCAGTTCCTGGATGCCATGCGACCACACGCCAAGGAACACATTAAATTCCCCACCACCCATGAGAAGACCTGCAATATGCATCTCTTCCAACGTGTAGCAGACTACCTGGAGGTACTGGGTGTCATAGACTGCATGCACATCCACATCAAAGCATCACCTGGTGACCGGGGTAGGGTCTACATAAACTGCAAGGGGTTCCACTCCATCAACTGCCAGGTCATGTGCGATGCCCAGGGCATAATCATGAATGTGTGTGCTGGCTGCCCTGGATGCTATCACGACTCCCACGTCTGGCATTCCTCACAGCTGTATCAGTGGTTTGCCAGGGGGGGGCATCTTATATGGCCATTTAATGGGTGATGCTGGCTATGCACTGGAGCCGTGGATGGTGACACCCACACAAAAATGCCATAATGAGGAACACGCACAAATCAGGATCATTATTGAGCATGTGTTTGGGATGCTGAAGTCACAGTTCCACTGCCTTGATATATCTAGTGGAGCCTTGCAGTACTCTCCAGCCACATGTGCAGACATGGTCATAGTATGTGCCATGCTACACAATATGGTCCTGTGAAAACAGCTGCAGCAGGAACAAAATGGGGAAGGGCCACACAGCTCCCCACCATTGCCAAAGCCCCCACAGGCAAAGAGTGACTCGAAGGAGGAACATCCTGAGTCTGCCCCTGTAGGCAGACAGAGGCATGCCCAGTATGCTCTGGCCTTGGCAAAGAACAGCACATAGACTGACAGTGTAGGACCCCAGAGACTGATCTCTCTCTCTCTGACTCGCACACACAGTAAAATGGATGCCAAACATCACACCACCTATACCTGACCATGTATAGGCAGTGTATTGCGTGCATCTGATATAGTCAGTCCTCAAGCACCACCTTCCCAACAGCTGCAGGCACAAGGTAAGCCAGTCTCTGTAACAAAATAAACTAATGGAGTGGAATTTTCTGATAGCATATCTATGGTATTGATCAAGCATGTAAGGGAATGGGTTGGCTACCTGGGATAGCATCAGACAACTGACAGCTCTGTGAGACAGCAGGATGTGTGTCTCCAGTACTTCCCTACCCACACCATGCAGTACCACAGTAGTTGACAAATACCACTGCAGTATATGTGGTGAGCCAAATAACTGGGGGGTCATAGGTCACATGGATGTATGTCAAAGTGGGGGTTTCATACCCACCACCAACCCCACACAGCAGATCAGCTGTAGGCAACCATACAGAAATGCCTGGCAAAGGCCCCCACATGGCGACATCCATGAAATCCCCACCGACAGACTTTTACACAGTGATATCACAGCAGGTCTGGCAGTGGCAGTATGGCTTCGAAATGTAAGAAGTCTGAAACTACAATTTCTATGCCAGAATAATCTGACCTGTGGTTGATACTGTTATGCCTGTAGTCTGAAAGATAGGGCACACCACTATGCTACATGAGACCAAAATGTTAAGTAAATATCAGTACAGTCTGTGCAGATGTGTATCGTGTACAGTCGTGTCACCCCCCATAGTCCCATAGAAATGATGTAACATGTTCCTAGACTTAAGCAACATCCAGTTGTCACCCAGAGTGATGGTGCAATAGTAACAGAAAGCAGTTGTCAGTAACACCCACAGTCAACTTACTGGTGCCATCCCAGGGGTGTCTCCTGCCAGCAGCCTGGTAACATATCATATCATAGCATATCAGAATGCACTGCCCTGCTACAGATGGCCTGCATCTGTCACACCTGGCCTACAGGCCTCTGGAAAATGCCTATGCCTCACCCACAGTGCCTCTTACAGAGTGTCATGGGGTTCATAACACCAATTTATTTATTTATTTTTATTTACATTTGTTAACCGGGAAAGTCCGACTGGATACAGGTCCATTTTCAACGAAGGTCCGGGGAGAAAAGCTCCACATAAACAGATACATAAGACATAACAGTTGGAGTTTTTTATACAATTACATATAGATACATGTTCCAGGTTTGTCAGAATACATGCATAAAAACTTTACCGTTATTAATTCTAATATTAGAACATAAACAGTTGTGGTAGTACAAAGCTGAGCAAGGTAGCATTTCATTCAGTAGTATAATACATTAGAGTGAGACAGCTGATTTTATCCAATTTATTATAAGACAGTTTATACAAGTAGCCAGGGAATGTAGTAATACAGAGTTAATTGGGAGTAGGTTAGTCTGGGTTTGTATAGGGGCACAACCAGTGAGTTTTTAGGTGTGCTTTGAGAGACATTGTAAATTGGATTATGGAGTGGACTGCCGTAAGTTCAGCAGGGAGTAGGTTCCAGATTATGCCAACAGAGTTGGAAAATAATGACTCACCCACTGAGTTATTGGATTTAACAGTTTTTATTAGCATTTTATCAGAAGAATGGAGAGTTTTTAAGTTATTGTAGGGGGTGATTATGTTTTTGAGTATGGGCGTGCTTTCGGGGTGATAGAGGACTTTGTGAAAAGCTGTTAACTGGGTGTACTGATGCTTATAGCAGCTATTGAGTTTATTGAGGTCAGATTTACTTAGGTTTGTATAAATCGAGGAGGCATAAAGAAGGGTTGATAGTAAGTGTGTACATCAATCACTGTCCTAGCAGTTGGGGTTAGGAATGGCTTAATCCTGTATAAAAAGCCAAGTTTCTTATTTACTGTTTTAATGATTCTATCGATGTGAACATTAAACTTCAGGTTATTGTCAACTATTACACCTAATAGTTTTGTAGTAGATTGTGGGGAAATTATGGTGCCATTGTTGGATATTATGGTAAATGATGGCAAAGGGACTTTCCGAGTGGGGGTGAAGAGTAACAGTTTTGTTTTATTTGGATTTAATAGAAGACGCCAGTCAGCGAGCCAGCTTTCAACTTTGTCAAAGATATTTTGGGACAAGGTCTGTAGGTCTATCAGGGAGGTGGCAGAACAGATTAGGGTAGAGTCATCTGCATATTGAATGCAGGTTGCTTTGGGGATGACTGTATGGAGATCATTAATGAAGATGGAAAATAGAAGAGGTTCTAGTATAGACCCTCGAGGCACTCCAAGGGTGATTGGCAATAGGGAGGATATGCTATCCTTCCATAACACAGTTTGTTGTCTGCCATTTAGATAGAATGAAACCAGCGTATTGCTAGGTTATCTATGGCAAGAGTTTTTAGTGTCCATAGGAGTAGTTGATGGTTTACCATGTCAAACACCTTTGATAGGTCGAGAAAGAGGGCAGAGGAGAGCTTGTTATTATTACAATATTGATTTATTGTCTGAGAGAAGGAAAGAAGGGCTGAGGAAGTACTATGGTGGAGTCTAAATCCATGCTGAGAGGGGGCAAGGAAATTGCTCAGATTAAGGTAATGCAAGAGTTGCTTATGGGTACATTTTTCCATAACACAGTCCACAAAATACAAAGAAAGGCCATGCTGACAACTGCTAGGAGCAAATCTGCCAGCCTCAGGTAGCCAAAAATCAGGACAAAACCATGAATAATGGGGTGATGAAGGTCCAAAGAGAAGGACACCTGTGAAATACTACTCTAATAATGTTATAAGTTGCTGGAATGATTTGTAGTAGCATGGAATATCTGATGGGTATGAAGTCTGAAATTGCAGTGTCAGCTGTCAGTAATATCTGACTTCAACCCTGAGTGACTTACAAAAATCATTTGCTGGAAAACCACACTTGTTTGTGTACCCAACAAGATATATGAGGCATAGATATGGACATTCTGTAATACTCTGTACAGTTGACAGGAACGGCTAGGAGTTTAAACATGGGAATACATTCACTGCAGGCAGGCCTAACCCTGGAAGATTGTGATGTCTGCACCCACAGAACCCTGGGCCACAGCCATCAGGAGTAACACTCCCCTCCCTGATCACTCATCCTGTGCAACATCCTGACCCCAACATGTGGCCATCCAAGCAAAATGAGGTGGGCCATACATATATGTGTGACAAACACACACCTCCAGACTGGTCAAACAGTCTGACACACACAAGATGCTCCGAGTGCAGTCAACCATTGAGGAGAGATGGATGCAAAGTACTGGTAGCTATAGGCAAACATATCTGCCCAGGACACACACCCCCTACATATCCTATACCCTATAAATCTCTCTGGAATCTGCCTGTCACACTGATCCTGTCTGACTTATATTGCCCAACTGTGGACTGGAAATCAGACCAGGCCAGAACATAAATGCACAGATTCCCCCATTGTAATATATCACCAAGGTGCTGGACCATTTCCACAGCACCAGCAGCCAATTGCTTGTAGGCACATACCTCAACAGGCTGTATTATACAAGAATGCATAGCATTTGGCCCATAAACCTTGTGTGTGCATCATCCATCCTGTATTCCTCTGGTAAATCACTGTGATGATCTGAGAAGGTATGTCATAAGGTACTGAAACAATACATGGCAGTGTCAAATGGCATATATAACAAATGTCTGCTAAAACAAGCCCTGTAACCCTAGCAACCCATACATTACTGATACAAATTGTCACAATCATTGTATGGCCCATTGTCCCCACATTTTGATAGGCTATCTCCAAATATCCTGCACCAACAGGTTGAGAGGTATGGCTGTAGCACAAACCAAACCAGACTGGATTACAACAATCCCTGGAATGGAGTCCCACATGTACTATAGATGGACACACTGGGCATGCTCATACACGTAGAGAAATGTCAGTAGGATCTAGGAATGAACAGGCCTTCCACACCCAGTGCACTTCCCATTGTTCCACATTAGCAGCCCTGAAGATGTCTGTCACCATAGAAGTCACTTTTGTTAAACCCAGCCCCATAAGCTCTGTGGTGCATGTGATAACTGCATAACACTATAGTACAAATAACTAGTTAAGTAGGAGTTCTAATCTCAGCCCCGGCGAATGTAAAAGTGTGTGTGTATGTGTGTGTGTGTGTGTGTGTGTGTGTGTGTGTGTGTGTGTGTTCACAAGTAAACGTTTTTGGGTCCATTCTAACCCATACACTTCCCCTTTCCCTAATTTAGCAGTCCTGCAGATATCAGTCATCTTAGAAGTGCCTTCCGTCAGGCCTCAGCCCCATAAGATCTGTGGCATGCGCAATAACTGCATAACATGATAGTACAAATAACTAGTTAGGTAGGAGTTCTAATCTCATACTTGGAAAATGTAGAAGTGTGTGTGTGTGTGTGTGTGTGTGTGTGTGTGTGTGTGTGTGTGCGTGCGTGTGTGTGTGTGTGTGTGTGTGTGTGTGTGTGACAGTTGTGTATACAAGACTGAGGGATTTGTGTTTGTTTATAGTTAAAACAGTTTTATGCCATTCCCACCCACGACACTTCACAGTGCCCCACCTTATCAGTCCAGATGATGTCAGTCCCTTATCAGCAACCTTGGCCAGCTGTCAACCCTGTAAGCTTGGTAGTGTGTGTGATAAATGTTTAAAAGTATAATGCAAGTGACTAGCTTGGCAGGGGTTCTGCTCTCGTATCTGGCAAATGTGTGTGGGTATGTATGTTTGTAATTAAAAGTATTTTGATATGTTTCCCACTCACTGCCCTACTTTATCAGTCCTGTTGATGTCATTCCCCATGTCAGCACCTTTGGCCAACTCTCAGCCCAGTAAGCTCTGTAGCGCATGTAGTAACTGTGTAACCACTATGGTATAAATCCCTAGTTAGGTAGGAGTTCTACTCTCACATCTGGCAATGTGTATATGTGTCTGTAAGATAAACACCCACTGCACTACTTTATCAGTCCTGCTGATGTCATTCTCTTTATAGGTTCACAAGTGTGCAGTAGGTAATTGCCCAGGACCCTTAACAAGCCTAGCACATAGAAGGGCCCTGCCATTGTGCCACCTGATGTTACATCCCAGTGCCTGTATCAAGTATAGCCACTGCAATGATCCTTGGGTTGGACTGTCTATTACCCATCCACTCATCAAGATTTCTCTGGAACAGCATCAGCTAGGTGCTCTGCATGACATGTATGGGAAGTGTATTCCAGGGCATGTGCAGTCTCTTGGTGAGGGACCTGTCCCACCAGCATGTTGTGCTGATTGTGGTACTTAGGTAGAGGTCTCTACAGTGTGTGGTGTGAAGGATTAATATGTAGCACTTCTAAACCAGCTGGGTCAGACATGGCTTTGTAAGTCAAGTACAGATAGCTGCTAATTCGGTGATATGACACAGAGAATAGCTTGGGTCTTCTGAGTCTGTCTATGTAGGATGTATGTTTAATGCCAAGGAACCCCTTTGTGAGGTGCTTCTGTGGCTTCTCCAGCTGTAGCAGGTATCTAGTGAGGTACATGGCAAATGGGCCATAATACTTGGGGAGTGGTCTAATGAGGGAATAGTAGACAGAGATCATTACCTCTGTCCTGCTGGATGCAAAAACCTTGGTAATACAATGTGCCATATAGAAGGACTTCCTGACCACAGTGGCAATGTGGTGTTTGGAGGAGAAGTTCCTGTCAACCTGTGTCCCCAGATCTCTTATAATGCCTACAGTGTTCATTGGGCTCCCATTGATGTGGAACTTACTGGGAAATGAGTGTTTTACAAAAGGGGATGATGATGCATTTTGTGGTGTTAAGCTCCTGGCCATGGTTTCCACACAACTCATTGGTCTCAGTGAGGCCTTTCTGTAGGATGTCTGCATCACTTGTGGAGTTCATAATAGCTCCCAGCTTGCAGTCCTCTGTGAGCTTGGTCAGCCAGAGTTCCTCTGTGTTGGGCTGGACTCCTGAGAAGTTGATGCTGGACAGGACACTATCCAGTACTGATCCCTGCGGGACTCCACTCGTGACTGCTTGCCAGTCTAACTTGGAGTTTGCCATTGTCACACTGTGTGTTCTGTGAACAAATTTACAAACCACTCATTGATATAGGGATTGATGCCTAGTTTGTCGGGATATCAGTAATCCCTGACTGAGGAATGGTATCAGAAGCTTTGGCCAGATTGAGGTAGGCTGTATGCAGTGCCTTACTGTCATACACAGCCCTGGTGACTCACTGAAAGATGTCAACCAGGTTGAGCAGGCATGACCTGCCATTCCAAAGCCAAACTGTATGGGGGCCATAGTTAGAAGATCACCCATATCTTGGTCAAGTCAGGTCCCTGGTGATGCACCCATGCATAGCAGACTTGTCAGGCAAAGGGCCCAATAATCCCCAGAGTCTGTAGATGCTACCCCTTTGTGGAGAGGGATGACTGTAGCAGTGTGCCATTTTGAAAGGACAAAGCCTGTGACTAACCAGGGCACACAGATGTGGTGCCAGGTCCCTTTGTATGCCATGTAGAACACAGCCAATGATATGTTGGGGTCCCATGAAAGCTGTATCCTTGCTTGTGGACAATGCAGGTCTAACCTGGCTGCAGTAATGCTGGGTGCCTGGCATTCTGCTGCCATTGTGATTGTCCCTTTTGGGGGAGAGGGGGGTAAAGCTGGCACTGAATGTGTTGGCAAGACTGTGGTCAATATCTGTTGTCTCAGGATAGGAATTAGCATTGTGCAGTAACTCGCAGCACTTGTGGTTATTGCTGTGGAAGTTGTTGATATAACTATCAAAGGCTTTGGTGTTTGTCGTCAGTGTCTGCTGCAATTCTGCCTTCATAGCTGCCTGTAGGTGATACCATGAGGGATCCCAATTTGCGTTTGAGGCTAATAAGGGGGTTCACCAGTCTTGAGATACAAACTTTTTCTGCAACAGTATCCTCCTTCTGTTGTACACTTTAGAAATGGCAGGGGACCATCACATTGGCTTCCAGTGTTTGGAGGACAGTGTCTGCGTTATGTTGACTATGGCTAGTACCATGCATCCATGTACATGTTTGTGCAGTGCATATGTGTATGATGCGACAGTCATGCAACTATTTCCCATTGGCATGGGAGCAGTGAAGTCATCTACCCCTGTTTTTATGACTGCAGTGTCGGCATTGGAGAGGCTTTGCAAGGTGGTTACCTTTGTGGGGGGTGTGGGTGAGATGTTGAGCTCCATGTTGGTTATATCATGTTTGGATCTGACCAGGTAGGGATTGACAACTGTGGTCAAGCAACAGTCCCATATGTAAGTAATCAACACAGGTCAAGGTTGTTGCATCTTCTACTGGGGGGTCAGTATGAGCCAGTCCAGGCTATTGGGAACTGATGAATTTCATGAAGCGTTGGGCCAGTGTACTGGTGCTTGACTACTTTCCCCAGGTGATGGAGGGGTAGTTGAAGTCTCCTACTATGTCAGAGTTGGGTTGGACCTTCATAGATGCCAGGGTGTTGAGGAATGTACATTGACAGCCTAGGGACATAGCTGGGGACCGATAGCAGGCTATGGTGTGGATTGCACTATTCCCTAAAGTCAGTTTTACCAGAAGTACCTCCAATGCATTATGCTGGGATACTAATCTGGGGGTGTGCATATCCATTATGAATATGGAGACACCACCACCTGTGGAAGTGTGGTCCATGTTTTGGTGTTGACAGCTGTGGAATGTGTCATAGTCTGTTAGTGCAGGGCTGCTGTCTGCTGCTGTAAACCACCTCTCCGTTACAGCACAAATGTCAATGTCCTCCACTCTGAGGAGTGCTTTGAGCGACTGCATCTTGACAGAAGTCTACTGTTGAGTAGCAGGACCCTCAGATTGCATACATGCCTAGCTGTTATGGTGTTAATTTGGTTTGGAACACTGCCTAATAAGGCACTGTAGTGGTGGCAAGACACTTACGTTTGCCTGGAAACCCAGGGCTGACAGATTTCAATCATGTTATCCTAAGCAAAGAGATACTAGATCCCTGAGAATGACACACAACACGTAAGCCAATGCTGCACTCAGTTATCTGTTGTTATTACTGCAGCATCATTCTGGGTGATGGCAGTATACTGCTCAGGGCTACTGTCACACCTGCCTGGACCACATAATCTGAGTGTTCAACCATTTCTAGTGTCATGAAGCCCAGGATGAGTGTCTCAGGTCATTCACACCCACATGGATGATAACAGAGTGATACTTGTAGCTGTTGTGGACTGGCCTGACTGGGTTTGTCATGTGTTAGATGCTGACACATGATAGACAGTTGGCTGTTACCGCCTCCATAATCAACATAGTGAGTGGAACATCTGTGTGCCACAGTACTGAGTCACCCATGATCACTGTATTGTGCGAGGTGGTCAGCCTTAGGAGCTTAGGTTGAGGGGCACACTGTGTAGGTGACATATGCATCATTTGACATGTGCTTTATCATGGTGTCTGAGTGGGTGTCTGTCATGCTGGTCTGTGCTGTTTGTGTAAATGTCCATTGAGTGCCCCTGTGAAGATAGGTGTGTGGCTTTTCAGTGTTTGTCAGGGCTGTCATAGTGGGTGTTGTGGCGAACTATGTGGTCCACATGGTGTAGTGCAGGTGTTCATCTTATCCGCCTGAACAGCTACTCCAGTCTTTGCTGGAGAGTGCATACTTCCACATTTGGTGATATAAGGGTAACTCTCACTAGTCTGAGTGTTTGGAGTTTAGATTGTCTGCGTACACGAGGCAGTTACAACAGTGCCTCAGAATGGACAAGTGCACCAGGTTAATGGGTGAAAGCACAGAAAACCACACTTCAATCATGCCAGGAGGGGTGGTCATAAGTAGTAAGTACTGGGGCTAATTCCATAATGAACGAGTACTGCTGATGCTTCCCAGGTGTGATACACTTATTGATACAATAACCTGTTGAAGTGCAAAGCTATAATGCTATTTGAAGTGCAAGACAGAAATAACTAGCAAGATGTACGGGAGAAATTGAATGCAGACTTCCTGCCACCTGTAATACTTTACCTCAGCTGTGCAGTTATCAGCACCTTTGGCCAGTTGGAAGTTCAATAAGCTCTGTAGCACATGCAGCAACTGCGTAACACTATAGTAAAAATAACTGGATAAGCAGGGGTTCTAATCTCAATACTAGCAAGTGTGTGTGTGAATCATGTACCGTGTGGGTTATACTATTTTTGATTTGTGTACCACCCTTTCCACTTCCCCTCCCTCCAGTTTAGTAGTGCTGTTGATGTCATTCACCTTAGAAGTACCTTTGGAGTAGGTGAAATTGTATAAGCTCTGTGGCACATCTGATAACTGCATAACACTGTAGTAGAAATAACTAGAGAGGCAGGAGTTCTGATCCCAATACTGGCAAGTGTGTGTGCATGTGTGACTCAGATACTGTGTGGCTTATACCATTTTTATTTGTGTACCACCCATTACACTTCCCCACCCTACTTTACTAGTGCTGCTGTTGTCATTCGTCTTAGAAGTACCTTTGGACAAGGTGTAGTTGTATAAGCTGTGTAGCATGTCTGCTAACTGCATAATACAAATAACTAGATAGGCAGGAGTTCTAATCTCAACACTAGCAATTGTGAGAGAATCATGTACTGTGCAGGTTATACCATTTTGAGTTGTGTACCACCATACTCATCCTAATTTAGTAGTCCTGTTGATGTCATTCAACTTACAAGTACCTTTGGATGAGATGAAATTGTGTAAGCTCTGTGGCGCATCTAATAACTGTGTAACACTATAGTAGACATAAATAGGTAGGAGTTATGATCTCAATACGGGTGTGTGTGGCTGATACCATTTTTATGTGTGTACCATACATGGCAGGTGACCATCTCCTTATGGCATTACTTTATATAGTGTGGTAATGGCATCTGCCTCACATGCAGAATGTGAAACTATTGTACAGTCCATACCAGTCCTCTGTACAGATGTGTCTGGAACATTCAGATATTTGGAACCTATTAGTGCACTGCCTTAACAATGCCCATAGGATATAGTTGCCAAATAGGCCACAGTGAGTGTACTGACATACATTGCAGCATCAGGTATCATACCTAACTGAAACAGTATACTGACACAACGTCTGCTACCCTCACACTCGTCCAGGCTTGTAGGTGAAATACATGAGTCCAGATGTTTGGTTTTACAAGTGAATTGTTCATGTCATGGGTCACATTAAAGGTTGGTAAAGGTGTGGACTGACATATTGTGGTCTCAGTCAGTATATATCAGAAACAAATGGCATCTTAACAGGTGTGTGTATACATTTTATATCCACTGTATAGCAGGAATGTTTCACACATGTCCCTACCTTAGTCAGTTTGTCCAAAACATTTTGCTGGTTTCTGTCCAGCTGTCTTGCACTGACGGGTTGTAAGGTATGCTACAGGAATGTTACATTCTCTTCAGATAGGCCCCTGTGGTGACCACTGTGATGCAATACAATTAACCCCACCACAAGTGAACATGCACATAAAGCAATATGGCTGTTAGTCATAGTTGTGTGCATGATAACTTGCATGCCCTCCACATCCCTGGGGTATTGCCAAAGCACAACTGAACAATTCCATACTCACCAGCTTCAGGCTGCTGCCCCATATGCAGACCAGAGTGACATATGTAGTTGTGGGAGAGAGATATTGTCAGCAGACTCACATGTGCACTTGGTAAAGCAGGGATACAGGATGTCTGCACATTTACAGTACAACACACAATACTACACAATTTGCTGTCCTTCACCATATATTTGCACTTCTTGGCATTAGAAATCCCCATCCACAACCGCAGTCTGACGTGGCATATGCATGTCAATACTGTAGAGATACAAGTATGTATCATACAGTAGTCTACTAATCCCCACTGAAACCTTACCTGCATGCTCCTTATCCATTGTGTGAGTGCCACCCACCTCCAGCAAGTGGGGCTTTGTACCCTGGTATTGTACTGTGATGGGTGGCCCAAGCTTGGCAAGGAACTCCTCATTTGGTGTCAGTGGGGGCTGCATGGCTGGGCTCCTGCATGTGGTTGTGGGGTCCCTAGCCACGGTATTAGCCCTTTGCCAGGCATGGCATATGAAGTTGGTGGCATAATGCCGCACCTGCTCATATGTACATGTGTGCAGGCTCACCTAATTTATCCTGTGGACAGGGTCATCCCACAGGGTGCTCCTCTCCCACAGATGTTGCTGGCTTTGGCCCAACAGTACTGTGTGGTTCTGTATTATGGCTTCCATTATCAGGTTGCATTCTGCTGGGGAAAAGGTCTCCCGCTGGTGATGTGACATTGCACCTGGTAGACACTAACAGGGAAGCACATCACAGGACCCCATACATATGGCAACAGTATGTCCAGTACCTGCACATGTATCTTGAATAACAGTAACGCTCACAACCATACCAGAAGCCACCACTCACAACCACACCAGACCCCTGTAATCTATCAGCACAGTATCAACATGCATTGCACTCCTGGTCCTGATGAGTCATTTTGCCCACAGTGAAGGCAAATTGTTTGCATAATCCATCATTCCTCATTCCGGTCTGTGTAACTGGATGACATGGTGCTGCGGCTTGGTGTGACTACAGTGTGTAATGCAGCTGGGAACACATGCCTCAGTTCATGTAGGATGCAGACAGGGGTGATATGACATCCCATGGATATCTACATTTGTTGCCTTTCAGTAGGAAATATGTGCCTGCTCACTGGTGATGAGAGAAGGGGTGGGGGTGCAATACATATCCATCTATAGTGATGCTGAGCCAGGGGGGGATGTTTGCCCTAACCCTATCTGCATCAGGTTGCCTGTAGCTATGTTGTGAGTGTATGTGATCTGATTGGCCACAATTACAGATTGGGTTGGTATGTTGCCTCCGAGATTGCAGAGATATGGGAAGATGGCCATGTGATTGTCCCTGGTGGATGTCTCCAATTTGTACATAGTTGGCCTTACAGTAATCCACCTGTGACCTCATATGCTTGTTCAGACAATGGCTGACTTGATGTCAGGTTGGTTCCTGCCCCTACTTTGCCCTGTACAGCCACTATAGGGAACAAGTCTGTGGTTTGTGTAATGCTGCTGTCCAGCAAAGGGGATTACTCTACATTGGTAAAGGCAGGTATGTTAAGTAAGGTATTGCTGAGTCCATACAGCCATGTATGTGTTCAGTCAGTTGTGTGTAGTGGGCATGGCCACAAAGTCATAACACAGCTGGACACCTTTCCAGTTTAGTAATGATAATCATGCTTATTGTACTAACCATATAGCAGTTAAGCGCTTTCAACTGGAACCCAGTCTTCTTCAGAACAGTCAACAAGCACCATAACTTCCTTTTTATACATAAACCAATACAATCATTTTAAAAATTGCGCCAAAACATTTAAAGGTATAGTGCACATTCAGCAGCAATGACCATAAAAAATCAATATTTATAATCTTCCTAGATATTTGAATAAACCCATATCTAGTGTGTACAATAATTATACTGTCAAACTATTAAACTATATAAAATATTTATAAAACATTTGTATATTTGAAATTATTTTTAAACATGTATGTAAACTATATATAGTATATAAAAAAACTAAAAACTCTATTTCATATTCATACTACTATCAATATTGGAAGACTTGAGACTTTTTAATAAATCAATAAGTATATTACCAATACTATAATAACTCAATGACTTATACTAAGAGAGGACCAAGAAAGGTTTAATACTGATGGACTCGTTTAGTCCTGGGTCTAGTAGCGTCTAATAAAATCTGCCATCTGCTTTCCAAGGCAGCCAGTTTCATCTTCCAGTTTCCCCCAAATGTTGAATAACTAATGGTATCTATGATAGCAAACTGAAAAGTGTGCTCTTTACCATATTCATGGATATGTTTAGACAATGCATTCTTCATGTCCTTCCTCTGAATACGGTAAAGGTGTTCATATATACGCTTTTGAAAACTCTTTCAGTCTTGCCTATGTAATACATAGGACAAGTACAACATGTAGCAATATATATCACCCTACTTGTGTTACAATTTCCAGTTCTAGTTCTAATACATGAAGAGTTGAAGTTTTTAAGTCTAATGTATCTGGATTCATTAATAAACTTACACTGTTTACATCTGCCGCATTTTGTTGTACCTTTGTACATATCCTTTGTGGCATTATCATAATTGGCTTTCTCTAATAATCTTTTAAATTAATGCCTGTCTTATATACAAATTCAGGAGAATTTCCCACATTACGTTCCAAATTAACTAACAAGTATATTCCAATGTTGTCGTAATATGTCCTTAATAAAACACGTATGTGGAGTGTAAGTCAAAATACATGCTCGACTAGAATAACTGGATGGCAGCCCTTCATGTTTTTCATTAACTATATATTTACCTAATAAAGGGGGGTACTTCTTACCCCATTCATTACCCACATATTCAATTGTATCCAGGAGCATGTGGTCCGGATATCCACGATTACTAAATAATGTCCTAATGGTATCAAGTTCCGTTCTCATCACAGCTTCTGTCGAAGACATCCTCGCTGCACGGATACACTGCCCCTTTACGATGTTGGTTACTTGTAAAATGTAGGTAATCATTGGAAAAAGTTGGTTTGCGGAAAATTCTAGAAGTGAATGTATGTTGGTCAAGACCAACCAAGACGTCCAAATATCCCACACATCATGAAAGATTCGTGGAGTTTTTTGGGCAAATTACAACATGAATATTGGAGACCAGACCTCATCTTAGTCACCATTGATGTGGTCGATCTTTTCTCCAGTATACCCAGAGAACTAGGAATCGAACATTTCTCAAATAGCCTCAGGAAATATGCAGGGGTTAGTTGGGACAAGGTTGTGTTGTTGTGTGACATGATGGGACTGGTGTTAGATCACAATTATATTGTGTTTCAAGGGGAATATTTCAAGCAAACAAAAGGTGTTGCTATGGGTGCGTCGTGTGCCCCCATCTTTGCCAACATGGTGATGCTGGAATGGGAAGAGGAAGTGTTATTTAAGAGTCATTTTTATACTCACATCTCATTCTATGCCAGATTTTTGGATGACATTTTTATTTTGTGGAAGGCCTCTATAGAGGAATTACAAGAATTTATGGCTTTCATCAATCTATCCTCTATATTTTAAAATTTACTCATCAAACTAGTACTGTGGACATTGCTTATTTGGACGCCTTGGTTGGTCTTGACCAACATACATTCACTTCTAGAATTTTCCAGAAACCAACTTTTCCAATGATTACCTACATTTTACAAGTAACCATCCTCCACACATTTTAAAACATCGTAAGGGGCAGTGTATCCGCAGCGAGGATGTCTTCGACAGAAGCTGTGATGAGAACGGAACTTGATACCATTAGGACATTATTTAGTAATCGTGGATATCCGGACCACATGCTCCTGGATACAATTGAATATGTGGGTAATGAATGGGGTAAGTACCCCCTTTATTAGGTAAATATATAGTTAATGAAAACATGAAGGGCTGCCATCCAGTTATTCTAGTCGAGCATGTATTTTGACTTACACTCCAGATCGTGTTTTATTAAGGACATATTGACAACATTGGAATATACTTGTTAGTTCGAATTTGGAACGTAATGTGGAAATTCTCCTGAATTTGTATATAAGACAGGCATTAATTTAAAAGATTATTAGAGAAAGCCAATATGATAATGCCACAAAGGATATGTACAAAGGTACAACAAAATGCGGCAGATGTAAACAGTGTAAGTTTATTAATGAATCCAGATACATTAGACTTAAAAACTTCAACTCTTCATGTATTAGAACTAGAACTGGAAATTGTAACACAAGTAGGGTGATATATATTGCTACATGTTGTACTTGTCCTATGTATTACATAGGCAAGACTGAAAGAATTTTCAAAAGCGTATATATGAACACCTTTACAGATTCAGAGGAAGGACATGAAGAATGCATTGTCTAAACATATCCATGAATATGGTAAAGAGCACACTTTTCAGTTTGCTATCATAGATACCATTAGTTATTCAACATTTGGGGGAAACTGGAAGATGAAACTGGCTGCCTTGGAAAGCAGATGGCAGATTTTATTAGACGCTACTAGACCCCCAGGACTAAACGAGTCCATCAGTATTAAACCTTTCTTGGTCCTCTCTTAGTATAAGTCATTGAGTTATTATAGTATTGGTAATATACTTATTGATTTATTAAAAAGTCTCAAGTCTTCCAATATTGATAGTAGTATGAATATGAAATAGAGATTTTAGTTTTTTTATATACTATATATAGTTTACATACATGTTTAAAAATAATTTCAAATATACAAATGTTTTATAAATATTTTATATAGTTTTATAGTTTGACAGTATAATTATTGTACACACTAGATATGGGTTTATTCAAATATCTAGGAAGATTATAAATATTGATTTTTTATGGTCATTGCTGCTGAATGTGCACTATACCTTTAAATGTTTTGGCAATTTTAAAATGATTGTATTGGTTTATGTATAAAAAGGAAGTTATGGTGCTTGTTGACTGTTCTGAAGAAGACTGGGTTCCAGTTGAAAGCGCTTAACTGCTATAGGATTGTGGAATAAAAGAAAAGAATTTACATCCTTTCGTGCACGAGTTTCTTTGGGAAGTTCCTGTTCTTTTCAGTATTGGAGTTGTTGAACTTTCTTTTTGTTTATTGTACTAACCATGGCTGTGTCAGGGCAATGCAACAACAAGTAGCTGTAGAAATGTCACTCT
The DNA here is from genome assembly GCF_019279795.1 of Protopterus annectens. NCBI lineage: Eukaryota > Metazoa > Chordata > Ceratodontiformes > Protopteridae > Protopterus > Protopterus annectens. Next base: position 1,092,284,078 of record NC_056732.1, read on the forward strand.
TTTGGGTGCACAGTAGCTACGATTACACACATGTACAGCTGTTTTAACTGACATTTTGCATCCCATGTCTGTTCTTATGAGGTGGACACATACACCTACTCATACTGACGTGCATAGCTAATACCTCGCATACATGTCTGTTCCATGTCAGTATGGTACACTAAATTCACACTCTTGCTGCACGGTCATCCCTCTCAACCTGTCACAGCAAGACATCTGTAGGATGCCATGCATACATCGGTGCAATGGGACAAAATCAGTGACAGTGCATCAATATTGCTGTAACATACTTGAATCTTGCATAGTAGCCTTTGCACTGACAGGCATCCCCTGGAGGATGTCCAGCAGTCATATGGCAGGAAGAGATGGGAAAGGCTAGGAGGGTGGTATTGAGAGTAAGAATTGTTAATGTTGGCAGTATGAGTGGTATAAGGACAGGGCTAGCTGATATGATGGCCAAGGGATGGTTGATATATTGTGTGTGTGCAAGAGACCACATGGAAGGGGATTAAGGCTGGGTGTATAGTAGGCAAGTCACAATTGTGCTATCAAGGTGTGGAATGGAGGTGGAAGGGGGAAGGGCTTCTGCTGAAGGAACTGTATGCCAAGAGTGTTTTGGGGGATGACATAAGTGTCTGATAGCGTGATGTTTCTGCAGCTGTAAACTGATGGTGTAAAGATGACTGTTGTTAGTGCATATGCTATGCAAGTTGGTTGTGTGATGGATGAGATAGAGAGATGTGACGTCAGTTGGATGATGTGGTGATGACTGTACCCAAGGGTGACAGCCTGGTCATTGCAGCAGATGTCAATGGGCATGTTGGTGAAGGGAATAGAGGGGATGGGTATGTATGGTGTTAAAAGGTGTGGAGACTTTGAGATGGTAGTGGAGTTTGCAAAAAGGATGGACATGGCTGTGGTGAATAGGAACTATAACATGAGGGAGGAGCATAGGGTGACATACAAGTGTGGAGTAAGATGCACACAGGTGGAATATATCCAATGTAGGAGGGCCAGTTTGAAGGAGATTGGAGACGGTATAGTGGTGACAGGGGAAAGTGTATTTAGGCTCAGAGAATGCTGGTATGTGAGACGATGTTGGTGATTGAGATGAGGAGGAGTGTGGGGGCAGCACCAAGGATCAAATGGTGTGAATTGAAAAAGTGTGCTTTTGAGGTGGAGTTCATGGAAGAGTTGAGACAGGCACTGGGTGGCAGTGACAATCTAACAAATATCTGGTTAGGTACAGCAGAGCTGGTAAGGGAGACAGCTAGATGGGTGCTTGGGGAGACATGTGGATGGAGGAAGCAGTACAAGGACACCTGTTGGTAGACTGAGGAAATATTAGACAGTATACAGAGACAGAGGTTGGGGAAGAAGGAGAAGGATTGTCAGAGAGATTAGGAAAGTAGGCAGGAGTATGAGGAGATGATGTGCATGGCAAAGAGAGAGGTGACAAAGGCTGAAGATGGGCATATGAAGAGTTCAGTGGCAGGTTGGACACTAAGGAGGGATGAAAGGAATTGTACCAATTGGCTAGACAGATGCACTGTGCTAAGAAAGATGTGAAGCAGATAAGAGTGATAAAGGATGATGAGGTATATGTACTCACAAGCAAAGAGAGTGTGTTGAGCACATGGATAGTGTACTTTGAGAGGCTGATGAATGAAGAGAATGAGACAGAAGGTTGGATAATGTGAGTATGGTGAATCAGGAAGTGCAATGGCTTAGCAAGGAGGATGTAAGGATAGCTATGAAGAGGATGAATACTGGCAAGCCTGTTGGTCCACATTACATACCCGTGGAAGCATGGGGTTGTTTAGGGGAAATGGCAGTAGTGTGTTAGCCAGACTGTGTACTGATATCTTGGGAAGTGTGAGGTTGCATGAGGAGTGGAAAGAAAGTGCTTGGGTATGGTGTTAAGAATGAGGTTGATGTGCAGAGTTGTGATAACTACAGATGGTTAACACTGACCTGTCATAGCATGAAGTTATGGGTAAGAGTAGTGGAAGCTAGGTTATGAATGGAGGTGAGGAGTACTGGTCAGCAGTATGGTTCATGCATATAAAGGGCACTACCAATGTGATGTTTGTTCTGAGACTGTTACTGGTAGAATACAGAGAAGGTCAGGAGTTGCTCTGTGTTTCTCTGGACTTAGATGAAATCATATGATAGGGTGCCTAGATAGGAGTCATGGTATTGTATGATGAAGTCAAGAGTGGAAGATATATATGTAAGAGTGGTACAGGATATGTACAAGGGTAGTGTGACAGCATTGAGGTCTGCATTGGGATTGATAGATATGTTTAAGGTGGAGGTGGGATGACATCAGGGATTAGCTGTGAGCCCTTTCTGATTTGCAAAGGTGATGGACAGGTTGACAGACAAGATCATACAAGAGTCCCCTTTGACTATATTGTTTGCAGATGACATTGTGATCTGTATTGAGAGTAGGGAACAGCTTTTAGATACCCTGGAGAGGTGAACATATGCTCCAGAGAGGAGAGGAGTGAAGGTCATAAGCACTAGGACAGAATATATGTGTGTGAATGAGAGGGAGGATAGTGGAATGTTGAGAATCCATGGAGAACAGTTGGCAAAGGTGGATGTGTTTAAATGATTGGGATCAACATTTCAGAGTGATGAGGACTATGGAGGACAGGTGTAGAAGAGAGTACAGGCAGGATGGAGAGGGTGGAGAAGAGTGTCAGGAGTGATATGTGACAGATGAGTACCAGTAAACACGATATGTAAGGTCTGCAAGAGGGTAGTGAGACCACCTATGTTATATGGGTTGGAGACAGTGGCATTGACAAAAAGACAGGGGTCAGAGCTTCACATGGCAGAGTTACAAATGTTATGATTTGCACTGGGTGTGACATGGGTGCACAGGTTTAGCAATCTGTATATGACAGGCTCAGGACATGTTGTTCTTCCACTTAAAGAAATCCCAATCCCTCAGAGCCACATGCTCCAGGGATCTAAACCTTGTCATCACGATGAACAAAACATGCTGGAGGGATAGGTTCCTGACCCAGAGACTCCCCATACTCTGGAATAGACTGCCTATACATGTCAAGCAGAGCGTCTCCTTGGCGCTCTTCAAAAGGAACCTTGATGATTGGATGGGAGATAGGAAATTCACCCCGGGGATCATGTCAGTCACCCTTCTAGACAGGGGTCCAGGGAAGTAAATATTGCAGGAAGAAATATCCAGGGAATTGTTATGGCTAAGCTTGTATAGGCCCCAGGGTCAATAGCCTAGTACCAACCTATGAACCTATGATATGAGACAGTGTTGGAGAAGCAGCATTACATCAGTTTGGACATGTGCTGAGGAGAGGTGCTGAGTATATTGTGAAAAGGATGGTAAGAATGTAGCTGCCAGGTAAGAGGAAGAGAGTAAGGCCTCAGATAAGGTTTATGGATCTGGTGAGAGAGGACATGCAGGTGGTTGGTGTGAGAGAGCAGGATTCAGAGGACAGGCAGAAATGCAACAGATGATCCACTGTGACAATCTCAAATGGGAAAAGCCAGCAGACAATGAAGGGGGATGTTGTATTGTCAGTCTTCATCGATTTGGCAAGGATTTGACTGACATAACACAACTCTATGGATAAATGACTACAAATATGAGGCACACATATGGTCAGTGTGCAGAACACTGGACAGTTGAATGGTATGAGCTCAGTATATAACATGCAGTTCAACACCCACACATCTGCAGCAGTACTTTACTCTGCACATGCTCTGTATAGTTGTCTTATATTTATTAGACAAAAATGTGTATCAGTTATATGCACAGGTGACATATGGATATTTAGAACATCCCAGTAGCTGGCCTAGTCACTACAGACAGAGCCACATGCTATGGCCATTAGTGGTGTTCAGCAATACATAAGTACAGCAAGTCTTGTTGAGACATATGCTTTCAAGCCCCTATTTTCCATTATTACAGACCACCTACTGCATTCAATTACATCCTTACTTGTTTCACATACCTTTATTTTTTCTGGATTTTTCACAGATATATCCTTTCTTATTTTTTTTCTCAGACTACTTCAGCTTTGCGCAGATGGACTGTTTATGACAGAGGTGGTTTGAGTAGATGGCAGCTTGTCTTTTGTAGGTAATGCTCATGACCATGTGATGGCCTGAGCACCAATTGGTGTTCCTCAGTTGCTGATTGCATGCAGAGCAGCTGTGTAGTTATTCCAATAGCCAATGTCATGACAACACAATCCTATAATTGAGTACTCCATGTGGGCATTGGCCCTTTCCCTTACCTGTGAGGAAGATATCCTGGAGGTGTGTGAGTTAATACCTCTTAAAACACAACCTGTGGAGACAAGCCAGCTAAATGGTGGAGAAGATTTAAGACTTAGGGGCAGAATGTGACTATTGCTATTATATGTTTTGAATACTGCTTGCTTAAGATGGTTTGTCTGAACATGGTACTTCTGCATGGGTTTCTGTCTGACAAAGTTCTTTGTCTGCATAGCTCTCAACTGTAGGGCTATCCACATAATGGCCATAGGTTTGCCTGTTATGTTTGGTCTGTTCCCCAGACAGGTGTTGTCCTTGGCAAATCAGTAGCATACTTTGGTGATTGCAATCAGTAGATGCCAACATCCATTTGTGTTTCAGATTTTATATCCCTCAAAAGAGATATGTTACAACAAACCCTGTAACACCAGCAACTTTCTCAGTGTATAACAGCACTATTTCAAGTATGGCCATGTTTTTGGGCTTCAGCCCCAAATTATGTCAGGCTTGGTACAGATGCCATACAGTAGGAGGTTGATAGGTAAGATCTACCATTATTTTCTTATGTCATTCCTGCTGAGGGAAAAGGTGGACAACATGTGGAACTCTATACATTCAAGAGGTTGGTGTATGGAGAATGCTCTTAGATGCCCTTGTAACATATTTTATGTGGGGGAGAGTAACAAGTGTTTTAAAACCAGGCTGTTTAGAACATATGAGACATATTACTGATGAGGAAGAAGACAGTTCTATAGCTGTACATTTCAATAATTCTTACCATGGGGTAGTAGTCATGAAAGAAGATTTATGTACAGAATCAGTTTAAATTCTTAAATGTGATACTTTATTCCCTATGGGTTGAATGTGTAGTGTAATTGGAGGCTGTGCATTTAAATGTATGTAAGTGTTAATTGCTTCTTCTAATTAAGGCAATTATTTCTTGTAATGTGTTACTCCTTGAAGGCTTTGGCAAAGACATCAGAGTAAAATGAATGTGTATGAATTACTGGCTGTTTGTGTTTTTGATTACTATCTTCACTCATTGTAGTTGTGTTGCTAAGAGGTCACTGTATATGTCTGGCCATTGTGTATGGCCTTGGGGGGGTTGTAAGTGTCATGGGACCTTTTGTATCCAACTGTGCATGCTGGCCCAGTTATGGGTGGTCTGTCAGCAGCATATGTTTGTATGGGCATTTAGAGACATCTACGCATATATATATATATACATATGTGTGGAGATGCATATCTATCTCTCCATATATGTAAACATTTTTTTCATCATTCCTAATTGCACAGTATGTTTTTCCTATTGTAAACTGACTGTACTGCATGATATGCTATAAAAAACATCCTAATGTTTTACAGCTAAGATGGCCTAGTGGTAAATTGCTGTGACTATGATGTACAGCATCCTGAGTTCAAGACTGAGTATGGCTGATTATTTTGTTGCTGGCCAGAAGAAGGGCTGCTGGATACAGAGTGATTGATGCACTTTTAAGCAGTTGTGATCTGTATTGAGAGTAGGGAACAGATTTTGGAGACCCTGGAGAGGTGGACATATGTTCTAGAGAGGAGAAAAATGAAGGTCAGCAGCACTAGGACAGAATATCTGTGTGTGAATGAGAGGGAGGATAGCGGAATGTTGAGAATGCATGGATGAAGCGGGTTTGTGCGGCACTAAGAGGCGCTAAAACAAGGTTAAAGTGATAGGCACCTAAACTGAGTAGGCTTCGCTTACCAACGCGCAAATATGCTTAGCAGAGCTAACTGCTGATTATCATTCACATTTAAGTAATGTGTCACCCTGCTAAGCATAGCTCAGCCCTAGTAACCATTGCTCACATTCCAGTCTCATAAAATATCAGAGTAATGACATCATGTAATAGGTTTATTTAATTTCCTGTACATAACATGCTTTTATGTGCTCTCATTACAATAGCAAGGGGTGTGACTATACTGTCCAGGACACTTGGGTATACATGGGTAGTATTACATTTTTTTATTTATTATTTTTTATACATGGGTAGTATCACATTATATGCACTCACACTTGCATGTTACACCAGCTACAGTACACTGGCTGATGAATATGATTCCAAACATATTGTATTATGAAATTAGTACTGTTGACACTGTTTTTTCATGTAAATTTAGATTGCCTATTGTAGTACTCCAACCATGCACCTCTGCATACAGAGCTGGGACTCTTGAGTACTACTCTGTCTTGTTCTTGGTGTTTCAAGTGTATGTTTTTATGTATCTCCTATTGGATATTAATATGATATTATTATATTAACATAGGTTCGAAGGTTCATAGGTTGGTACTAGGCTATGAACCCTAGGGCCTATACAAGCCTAGCCATAACAATTCCCTGGCTATTTCTTCCCACACTATTTGCTTCCCTGGACCCTTGTCTAGCAGGGTGACTGGCATAATCCCCGAGGTGAATTTCCTTTCTCTCATCCAATCATCAAGGTTCCTTTTGAAGAGGGCCAAGAGGTGCTATGCTTGACATGTATGGGCTGTAAGTGTTAACATAGAGTACTATGCTTTTGCACATGTCATTGAGAACTGTTGTCATGTAGTAATGGCATACAATTCAGTTTCAGACTTCTATCCTTCAGGACATTCATCCTAATGCATAACATGTTTGCTGTCCACTTCCTGTATGTCCTCTGTGCAGATGTCAGGTATTGGTAAGGCCATACAACTATGTAGGTACCCACATAGTTTTGTGCTATGGGCCTGAGCACTGCTGCTAGCTCCAACAAATTGGGCATCGTTTATGTGGACTTTGGCCCTATTACTTGTCTGTGTGAGGGACATTACAGAGGTGGTGGGCTACAGATTCACAGACAGTAGGTGGGAATACTTCACAGGACAGGATATTTGCAGACAGCACAACAACATGGGGGACATATCTCCAGAATTGTGAACAGATTCTGTGTCATCATCAGTGCTGTTATACACATGATGGGTTGATAGGTTGACAGGGTTTGTGTGGACATGCATTTACTGAGTGACTTCACGCCTGACAGTGATATGTCTCTGACATACATCTCCACTGTCATGCTGTCCACAGACTGGCCACATGTTTGCCTGTTATGTTTTGTCTGTTCCCCAGACAGTTGTTGTCCTTGGAAAATCAGTCAGGGACTCTGGGGAATGCAGTCAGTAAATACTAAAATCCATTGGTATTACTGCCTTCATATTCCTCATAAAGGATATGTTACAACAAACCCAGTAGCATCAGCAACTGTCTAAATGTCTGACAGCAATATGTCCAATCTATGCCTGTATTTGTGCCTCTGTCCTCAAATGATGTCAGGCTTTGTACAGATGTCATGCGTATTTAGTAGCATTAATTCTTGCCTTCATTCCTCCTACCATCCCAGTGATTTAGTACACCCACATACATGTTACAGAGAAGAGGCCATAGATATCAGTCCTGAGCCTGTACATTCTGAGGTGAACTGTACATTTGAGAGGTCTGTGCATGTCTGGCCATTGTTGACAGACTGTCGGTATTGTGTACACATATCATGTGTACATGTTATTTGGGCTGTGTATGTAGGGTGTACATATGTTATTTGGGCTATGTATGGAGGGGGATAGATGTAAATGTTATGTCTCCTTTTTTATCTGACTGTGCATGCTGCTCCAGTGTCTGCTGGTCTTCTGGCTGTATGCCTTTGTAGCGGCAGACTGACATGTGTCCTGTACCATGGTCAGGATTCAGACTACACTGAGAACTGCACCACTATATGTAGGAGAAGTGTGTGTGAATGGAAAACTATTATGTATTTCTTCACACAGTCCATATATTCTACTGCTGACCTGACCTACCAGTATGTGACTGTGGTGGAATTGGTTGTGGGTATGCACTTTCACACTGGTGTCTGATTTTTGGTGCTGTAACATCCCTGTAGTGCTGACATCCCAAAGGGGGATGACAACACATTCATTGACATTGAGCTTTAAGACCATGGCTCTGACACCAGTCATTGGTCTCTGTGAGGCCTTTCGTATGATGACAACATCACTTGGGTAGTTAATAGCTCCCAACTTGTGATCATCTGCAAACATTGTCAGCCAGAGTCCTTTCGTGTTAGCATGGACTTCAGAGAGGTTTATATCAAACAGGAGAGGACCCAGGACCTAACCCTGTGGAACTCCACATGTGACCGGTCAGCATACCTCCCAACTGTCCCAAATTATTTGTTTTGTGTGTCCAAATAATGGGATGCCATGATTCTCAAGTGGCACCCCTTCATTTCCAATTTTGTTTCCAGTTTGTTTTTTATTTTGGTTTTGCAGCTGATGCCAGCGCCATCGGGGCTACCAGCCTATCAGAATTGAGCTCAAGGGCTCTCATGCATGCGCATACGTATGTGTGTGTGTGTGTGTGTGTGTGTGTGTGTGTGTGTGTGTGTGTGTGTGTGTGTGTGTGTGTGCGTGTGTGTATATGTAGTCCCCCATTATTGGCATTGTCCAGGTTGTTTGTGCTAAGATTTGAGAGCTACGGTGAGAAGTGAAAACTGAATTCTGCAATTCCCCATTATTAGCTTTGTCCAGTTTTTTTTGTGCTAAGAGGTTGAGAACAATGGTGAGAAGTGAGAACTGAATTCACTAAATGATAGCCATTTAAGTTTCCGTCTTTCTATCTTTCAGGAAACAAACTGCTAATTTGGCATATTGGTATGTTGCTCTGACTGTAGTGCACAGGGTCCTGGGTTCAAAACTTGCCAGTGAAATGGATGGTGGTAATACTACATTTTATTCTAGAACTTTACAAAATTATACAAGCAATGTTTAAAATGTGTCCCTGGTTTTTGGCCTTTAGCTCCCCCCCCAAAAAAAAATTAAATTGGAAATAAGTGTGAGATGCTGTGCAAGACGTCTATGGCTTACACTGCTGTCATTCTATATATATATATATATATATATATATATATATATATATATATGTTGTGTGGGTGTAGATTGGAAGTAGACTTTTATGATGTAAATGTTCTGAATTGGGCAGTTTTGTCATTATTGGTTCATGCATTTTGTTTCATTGCCTACTGGAAAAATGTTCAAACAATAAATTTAAAATGCACTCTGTCTAACAAGTGTGCTGTATTATACAAGGAATATAATTTAATAAAGTCAGGAAGGTGTATCAAAGAACACTCGTATGTTTTTTGTTTTGTGTGCAAGGGGCCAATGATTTGAAAACAGCCCAAAGGTAATCTTTATCTACCACTGGCCAGATGCATTTTCTTTGGATGTGGTATGGGTTTCAGTGCTGTTATAATGAATGTGAGTTTCAAGGGCAGAGATGTTTTAATGCCAAGTCTATTTTCATTGTGAGACAGTATTGCTTTTTTTAGCAGATGTCTATTAGTGTTTGTGCATTGTGCTGTAAAGTATAAAAATAAAGTCCAAATAATCATTATAGAAGTAAAGCAGTATGCACACATTAGTGTTTATGGTAAATGGGGCAAAATAGCCAGGTAATGGGACATTGGAATGGCTGCGGGGGGGGGGGGCTCTGGTGCCATATTTTGGTTGTCTATTCTTCACTTTGCATTTGAAAGTTGGTATCCTGCAATTCCATTGGACTGGGCAGGGTTATATAATTATGTATGAAAATTTTATGTTAAACAGCGTACAGATTTGTACCTATTTTCATGGGCCTTGTCCAGATTTTTGATGTTTCCAGGTTGAGAGGTATGTTGGTCGGCAGTCTGACTTGAGCTCAGCTACTTTCACTGTGTGGGTTCTATGTGTGGGACAGTTTGCAACCCACCTACTGTTATAGGGGTTGATGCATAGGTTAGTGAGTTTATCCATGAACCCTGACTGGGAAATGTTATCAAAGGGCTTGGCCATATTGAGGTAGGCTGTATGAACCACCTTGCCTTCATCCACAGCTCTGGTGACTGAAGCAAAGAAGTCGACCAGGTTGATTGAACAGGCATGATCTACCCTTCACAAAAACAAACTGTGTGGGATCCTGAGTCTGGAGATTCCCCTATCCCTGTTTCTTAGGTCCATTCCATAACTTTTCATGACAGCCTTGTCAGGCTAATGGGGTGATACTTCCCAGGATCTGCAGCCACTCCTCCTATGTGGAGAGGGATAACTGTGGTAGTGCACGAGTCAGTAGGGACAAAGCCTGAGGTGAGGCTGATTGAACATGGCAAACAGGTGAGGTGCCAGTTCACTCTGTGGTTCATGCAGAACATAGCCAGGGATATTGCCAGATCCAATAGAAGCTGTATTCTTGGCCGTGGACAGTGGTGTGTTAGCCAAAGCAGCAGTACTACTAGATGCCTGGCAGTGTACAGGTATTGTGATTGGTCCTTTGGGGGTGGGGAGAGGGATAGAGTTGCCACTGAATCTGTGTGCCAGTATGTTGGCAATATCTGTTGCCTCTGTATAGGAGTTAACATTGTGCAGTAGCTCAGAGCACATGTTGGTATTGCCATGGAAATTCTTTACATAACTATAGGAGGCCTTGTGGTTGTCTTTATTGTGTGCTGCTGTTCTGTTTTCACAGCTAGCTTTAGAGTATTTGATGAGGAATCTCATCTTTTTGTTGAGGATGATAAGGATTTTTTTCCAGTCTTGGGACTTCACCTTATTCCGTATCAGTTTCCTCCTTCTGTTGTAGAGTTTCTTTGGGCAGCGGACCACCATATTGGCTTCCTTTTCTGGAGGGGAGTGTCTGTTTCTATTGGGTATGGAGGAGTCCATGCATTTCTGTATGTGTTTGTACCACATTGGTGTGTGTTTGGAGGTCATGCAACTAGTTTGCATTTGCATGGGTGCCGTTAAGTTAGCCACCTCTGATCTTTGGAGGCCAAAGTTAGCTTTGGAAAGGTTTTTCATGGTGGTTGCCTTTGCAGGGGGTGGGAGGGATGTGGATTCCTAAGGTGATGGCATTGTGGTCAGATCTAACCATGGCGAAGTTGACTATTGGTGTAAAGCAGCAGTCACCCATGTTAGTACTGACTAGGTCAATGATGTTGCCACCTGTAGTGGGTGTAGAAATGAGCTGGTTCAGGCCATTGGAATGAATGCATTCCAAGCAACATTGGGCAGGTGCATTGATACATGGGTAGCTGTCACTGTTAACAGAGGGGTAGTTCAGGTCAACCAGTATGATAGTATTAGGTTGGACAGTAATATTCTCCAGGGCAGCTAGGAACATGGGGTTTGACTCTTGGGACATGGTTGGGGACTTTTAGCAGGCGACAGCTTGAATTGCTGCCTTACCCTATGTTAGCTACACCTGCAGTATCTGTGATGCATTATGTTGGGCTACCAGTGTGGATGTGTGTGCATCCTTTGTGGATAAGGAGTGCTTTGAGTGAGTGCCTTTCGAGATTTAGACTTCTAGTGTTGAACAGCATGACCATCAGATTGCATTTGTTTGTAGCTGTTATATATTTAGGTATACATATGTGTATGTGTGTGTGTGTGTGTGTGTGTGTGTGTGTGTGTGTGTGTGTATATATATATATATATATATATATATATATATATATATATATATATATATATATATATATATATATATATATATATATACATATACATATATATATTTATATATATGTGTGTATGTATTTATATACTTTTCTATATGTGTATGTATATATGTATATATTTTACATGTATCTCTCTATAGATATAGTTTGTGTCTATATTTGTCCACATATATGCATCACCATACATAAATACATGTATATATAGAAAACCTGACTGATTCTACAGAATCCTTTCCCTACTGTTGAATGACTCTACTGACTGATATCTTTGGAAAAGCATCAGTGTTTTGTAAAGCTCACATGGTGTAGTGGTACCTTGTTCCGACTATGGTATACATGACCCTCGGTCCAAGACTTGGCAGGACTGACACTTTTGTGGCAAGGCAGGACAGTTGCTGCTGGAGACAGAGGGATAAAGGCATTATTTCAAAGAGGTCCCTAGTTTGGGCCCCTTGATCCCCATTTTGACATCCTTTGGACAGATTTGTTACAGTAAGAGGTTTGGGGTATGGATCTGATGTGCAACTCCAATATATATATATATATATATATATATATATATATATATATATATATATATTTATGTCCAAATCCAGAAGGTAGTGAAGGTAAATTGATGCTCCAATAAAAATGTGAAATATAACAGGAACCAAAGGAGGCACCAAACCACAACAAATAAAACCATATAACTTTTAATACAAAAATGAGTGAGCGCTTTTGCAGCAAGGCCACTTCATCAGACACTTCAAACAGAAATGCATCATCATTTTTAACTAAATGCATAGCCATTGATAAAAAACATTCAATTAAAACCAACTTCTTAAAGTCATAGCATCTGAATCATTGTAATTCAGCTGTGCACTAAACTCAAACTTTCATAAACACCATAAAACTTTCATAACCTTAATAAAAATCTTATTATGAAAATGATAACTTATCTGGGTAGGCATCTATCCAGCAACTTGGGGTGGATGGACAATTTCTCATTCAAGCCCCTGCCAGAATGGATCATAAGATTACGTGCCAATTTCGAAAGTCGATTATATGGTCTCAGCCATATGAAAGTCGACCTTCTGAAAAGTTGACCATGTAAAGTAGACCTGTAAATATGTATATATATATATATATATATATATATATATATATATATATATATATATTTATATTTATATGTATGTGTGTGTGTGTGTGTGTATATACAAAACTTGAGTAAGTGTACAGAATCTTTTCCCTACTGTGAATGACTCTACTGAATGATATGTTTGAAAAACGTCATACATATCTACAGCTCAGATGGCTTAGTGGTAGATTACTGTGGCAATGGTGTCCTGGGTTCAAGTCTTACAAAGGCTGATTATTTTGTTGCTGTGGGCAGAACAGGGGCTGTTGAATACAGAGTGATTAATGCACTTTTAAGCAGTTGTAAGCGTGTTTGCGCTTACGTCCGCTTATGTCTGCTTAAACCCGTGCTAATTTTAAAGAAAGAAAAGAAAAAAAGGGAGACAGAAAAGTGGTGAAATGGGGGCAAGCAGCGGGAAAAACAAGGTGAGAGGCAGCTAGGGATGTGCAGGATGGGTGTAGCAAAGGACCATAGCTCTGCATTTCTTTGACAGCTACAGCTGATATAAATGTGGGCAGTTTGGAATTTTAAAGCCTCACACCCCACAGGGAGAGGTGTGGGTGGCATTCACTAATGATAATTAGTGGTGTAGATTGAGTTAGGGGACCATGTCTCTGGCGAAATGCAGAGCTATGTATGGGATGTAATTTTTGTTTTCGGACAGATACCCTTTTTTTAATGTAAGAGTGGGATGTTAGGGAAGGAGTGTAGGTAAGTATGGGTAGGGACATTTGGTATGAGAGGTTTTATTTGCAGACAGGGGTGGTGTGTAACACATGGGGGGAGACACCTTGGACAGGGAGGGTGGTTGGGAATCGGATGCCCATGACCCCCTCCTAGATGGTAGTAGTGGGACTGATGTCCCCACCCGATGGCAGTCACCCACTACACCTTCACTGCCTCAAAGGTGGTGTGCTGGGGGCTGTGTTTGAGGGGCCTGCTACCCCTCAAGCTGTGCCAGTCTGCCCTCCACCTGGTGCACTCATTCATACAGCTTTGACTGGTGGACACTGCGCACCATGCCCCAGACCTCTCGCTCAGTCACAACATCCTCACTGCTCCCGCATACAGGGGGAGGACGATCCCCATCCCCTGCAGCAGTTCAACCCAAGGGTGGTGCAGGACCAGCAGATGAGGAAGGTCCGGGTTGGGTCCCAGATGTGCTGGGACCCAGTGCCTCTGGCAGGTGGGGTGGGAGAGGCAGATCCATCAGGATTGGTCTTCCTGAATGTGCTAAGGAGTGAGCATTAACAAAGTGTATTGGTTAGTCATGAACAAAACATATCAACATTAGTCGAGACAGTATGCATGGGTGTTCCAGTTGACCCAGAACAATGGAATTGTAACAGTGGCATGGCAAACAGAACACATGCAGAAATGGAATGGCAGTCAGGATTGCAACAGCATGCTGGTTATATTTATGACAACAGGCCAACAACAATGGTTATTCAACAAGGTATGTTAGTATGCACACAGTTTCAAATATAATAACCAAATTGGAACAAAGGTCCCAACAATAAGTTTTGGTAACAACATACCCATATTACATTTTGTGCAATTATTGGAGCAGATGAGTGGTGGGGTAAGAGGGAATAATTCCATTAACAACTGCATTCAGTGATACTTCTCAATACATTACTATTCTGCCCTCCCGTAACCTCTGCCTGGGCCATGGAGCTACTACAGCACATACACACCTGTACATATGTGCACCTGGAGTACTATGGGGCAAGGTATGACAACTCTACGTACATAAGTATAGGGGACTCATACCTGTCATACTTACTGGTAGAAGTAACAATGTGATGTTCTTCATCTCACATTGCTGCAGTCCTTACACTTGGGGGTAGTCCGCTGTCCTCGGTCGGCCCGAATATCAAAGTATAAGGCTGACGTCGGTCAAGGCGCATTAGACTGACATCAGAATGTCAGGGTACAAATGCGCATGACCGACGTCATATCCTCAGTCTTTTTTGCCGCATGGTCCAATGCAGAAGCAGCGTTGCAAGTGCCGTTCGGCGTTCTGAAATTTTCGAGTTGTTTCAGACCGAGTCAAAGTTGGCTAAGTACCCCGTTGGGGAATATTTTGATTTTTTCTTGCCTCAGTGGTTTACCGGATGTCAGAAAAAGTGAATAACTGTATTTCTTGTGGGAAACAGATACCGCATAGAGATTATCATACCTTGTGTATTCCTTGTTTAGAACCTGAGCACGACGTTGTTGGGTGTCGCTTTTGCGCTAGATTCAATAAGCGCACTATTAAGAGAAGGTTAGATTGTGCCAGGTTAGTCTTTGGGAAGCGGTGCAATTACACTATGCCGTCGGATGCTCCGGCCGCTTCTTCAAAGAAGCGCAAGGATAAAGCAGCTAAGCCCAGGGTAGACGAAGTCGTCCGTGCGGACGCCGGTTCTTTAGAGGTATCGGTGGAGTCGGTGGTTCCACCGGAGGTTTCTCTGGAGGCCCAGGGGGAGACCTTGTTATTGCAGGATGTGGCCTCTCAGGAGGCAAGTCAGGCTGAAGGGGCTTCTCAG
This sequence comes from Protopterus annectens, assembly GCF_019279795.1. Lineage (NCBI taxonomy): Eukaryota > Metazoa > Chordata > Ceratodontiformes > Protopteridae > Protopterus > Protopterus annectens. The sequence continues at coordinate 1,092,299,537 of NC_056732.1, forward strand.
GTTACTGTACTCCCCCTTCCTAGGGTGGTTAGGCCTTCTGTTTCCAAGGCTTCTCCCAGAGGCAGGCCAGGTTTAGCTTCAGTTGGTGTCACTCCTAGTTCTTCAGGATCTGTGCCCAAGAAGCATATGCTTAAAATGGCAGAAGATTTGATTACCTTAATTAGAGGTTCTTTGCCCCTCCTGATAAGAGGCCTAGGGTGGAACCTGAGTTGGGAAGTCTTGAGCAGGCTTCAGATGTTTCAGAGTCTTCGGCTGAAGACTTGCAGGAGTATTCCCTTATTCTGATTCTGATGTGGATGATTCTACTCCTTCTGCTTCTCCTCCTGAGGATTTTTCTTTTCAGAGACCCTCCATTCCATGAGGGAGCATTTTAAGTGGGAAGGCCAGGATTTCTCTGATTCCAGGAAAGGCTTAGGGAATTTCTGTTTTACCCCAGCATAGGCCTTTGGCTATACCTCCTGTTCTGGATGTTGTGGAGGATGTGTTTGCAGAGGCTTCTCTTAATCCTGATTCCCTGCCTCCTGCTCCTGTTAAGCCGGATAGGTATTATAGGGTGCCTGAAGCTCATAAGTTTCTTTTTAAGAGTCCTAGGGACCCAGAAACTGTTAGTCAGGGGCCTAAGGGTGTTAAGGCTTCTGATGTTAAAAATCCGGTTCCTCCAGATAAAGAGGCTAGGGCTTTGGATAGATGGGGAAAGAAAGTTTATCGTCTTCCACCCTAGCTATGAGGGCTCTAAATTGCCAGTTTCACATGTTGAAATACCAAAACTATCTACTGTCTCAATTGAAGTCTAAGGTAGATGCTCTGGCGGAAGGTATTGACTGTAAAGAGTTACAGGATTTGGTACATGTCTCTGAACAAGTGGGTAAGCATTCTTTGCAATGTGGTTTTGATGCTGTACAGGCCTCGTCTAGGGTGGCTGCCACAGGGTCTGTTCTTCGCAGGCACGCCTGGCTGAGGGATCAGAATTTATCTGACCATGTTAAGACAAGGATTTGGGATGCTCCTTTACAATCTGATGTGTTATTTGGTTCACCTGTTGAGGCAGTCTTAAAGAAAATGGAAGACAAGGCTAAGTCTATGCAGACTGTTAAAGATTTTTTGCAGGTTCAGCCTCTGAAGTTTAGCAGAAATTGGCCTACTAAGGGGTGGACGTATCCTTCTTATGATTCCCAGTCTAGGGGCAGGTCTAGACGGGTAGGGGAGCTCAGGGCTCTTTCAGGCCTAGAACAGGGAGTTCACCTGCACAGTCTTGGTGAGGGCAGGGGTCAGTCCTTTCGTAAACAGACCCAATGACCTACCTTTTCAGCTGCCAGAGTCTTCTCGACTAGCAGCACCTTTGGGAGGAAGGTTGGCACTTTTCGAAGAAAATTGGAGTTTAATTACCCAAGACAGATGGGTATTGGATATCATACACCAAGGTTACAGGTTTTATTTCCATACCTTGCCTCCTTTCAAAGGCATGCCAGGCGTTCCTCCTCAGCAAAGAATAGAGGCTCACAAACAGATTTCTCTGCTACTCCAAATAGGAGCCATTCAGCCGGTCCCTCTGTCAGAAGTGGGCCTAGGATTTTATTCTCGCCTGTTCCTAGTACCAAAGAAGGGGAACACGTGGAGACCAATTTTGGATTTATCTATCCTCAACACTTATCTGGACATTCCCAAGTTCAAAATGTTGACGTTACAACAGCTTTTACCTCTGCTGGGCAAAGACCATTGGATGGTGACTCTGGATCTCAAGGAGGCTTACCTTCATGTTCCTATCAGGCTAAGTTGCAGGAAATATCGTTTCCGGGCTGGGACTTCTCATTATCAGTTCTCTACATTGCCCTTTGGCTTATCTACTGCACCCAGAGTATTCACGAAGGTTCTGGCTCCAGTGATAGCTTTCTTCAGACTAAGAGGAATACAGATCTATCCTTATTTGGACGATTGTCTGATTCTGGCTCAAGGAAAAGAAGAGCTTCTTCATCATCTACACTATGTGATAGCAGTGCTAAGATGCCTAGGGTATTCTGTGAACGAAATAAAGTCCAGTCTAGTACCCTCTCAGGACATGTGCTTTCTGGGTGTGAGACTGAATACAGCATCCCAGATGGCCTTTTTGACCCCGGACAAACAAAAGAATCTTTCTCTTTACTTCCATCAATTGTCTCATCAGTCCAGGCTGACTGCAAGGACAGTCCTTCAAGCCTTGGGGTTCATGGCATCTTGTATTCTGGTGCTTCCCAATGCCAAACTGCATATGAGAAAGCTACAATGGTATCTCAAAAATGTATGGACACAGCACTGCCAAGATTTGGACACTGTCATTCAGATAATACCTTGCATTCAAAAGGAATTTTTGTGGTGGGCTCAGGAATGTCACCTAAACAAGGGACTCTCTGTGACCCGGCCAGAGGCGAGTCAGATTCTAACGACAGATGCCTCAGACAAAGCTTGGGGAGCTCATCTAAATGGAAAGTGGCTACAAGACACGTGGCCTGCCAGACTTCTACATCTACATATCAACCTGAAGGAGATGTTAGCAGTCCAATTTGCATTAATAGCTTTCAAGGATTTACTTCTTCCAGGGCAGGTGTTGATTCTAACAGACAACACAACTGTCATGTGGTACATCAACAAGCAAGGGGGAACACATTCTTATCCTCTGTGCAGACAAGCAATGATTTTGTGGGAGACTGCTCTCAGTTTACAGCTAAATCTTCAGGCAAGGTTTCTGCCGGAGCACAGAACTCCTTAGCAGATGTGTTGAGCAGACAAATTATGGATCCCCACGAGTGGAAATTGGATCCTCATGTATTTCAGAAATTGACAGTGTCATGGGGAACTCCAGACATAGATCTGTTCGCTTCTCCACTAAACTACCAGCTGCCAAAGTTTTGCACAAAAAGTTTTCATCCCACAGCTTGGAAAGTGGATGCTCTTTCATTCAATTGGAGCAATCTTCATGTGTATGCCTTTCCACCTCTGCCTCTCCTCCCAAAGGTACTTCTGAAGGTCAGACAGGACAAGCCAAAGATGATTTTGATAGCTCCAGATTGGCCTCGACAGCATTGGTACCCACTACGGAGAAGTCTGGTACGGGAGCCTCCATGGCCTTTACCTTCGATTCCACACCTGCTGACTCAGGAGAGCAGTCATTTACTCAATGTCAAACTTCACTCTCTTCACCTGACAGCCTGGCATATTCTGTTTTAAACCCTGGAGGGTTTCAGCTTCCACAGCAAGTTTTGAATGTTATTTTGGAAGCCAGAAGGCCTAGTACAAGGAAAGTGTACGCAGATAAATGGAAGGGATTTTTATTTTGGAGTGCAGCAAAAGCATTTGATGTTTCTAAGCCTAATTTAAGTGTGGCTCTTGAATATCTTACTGAGTTACTGGACAAAGGTTTGTTCTTCTCTTCTATTAAGATTCATGCTGCAGCAATTTCTGCTCACTATGATTGTGACCCACCATTGTTTTCTCATCCTTTGTTTAAGCAATTGCTTAGAGGGGCAAAGAATATAAGACCCCCACGGAGAGCTCCTACTCCTGCTTGGGATCTCAATTTTGTGTTGGAGAAACTCACTCTACAACCTTTTGAGCCTGCAGCTACTGCTGAGTTGAAATATTTATCATGGAAGACTGCTTTTTTGTTAGCCATTACCTCTGCGAGAAGGGTTTCTGAATTGCAGGCCCTTATGGCAGTTGAGCCTTTCTTAATTTTCCATAAGGATAGGGTATCTTTACGTACTAATCCTTCCTTTATGCCTAAAGTGGTTTCTAGTGTGTCTTTAAACCAAACTATTCATTTGCCTACCTTTTATGCAAACCCCCAAAATAAAGGGAAAAGATTTTGCACACTTTGGATATACACAGGCAGTTGCGATATTATTTGAGCAGAACTAAAGGGTTCAGGCAGTCTCAGCAGTTATTTGTTTCTTTTGCTTTGAGTTCTCAGGGCAAGCCTGTGTCAAAACAAACTATTTCTAAGTGGATTGGGTTTTGCATTGCTTTCTGTTATTCCCATCATGGCAAGGAGGTTCCGGCTGGGATTAGGCCTCATTCCACTAGGGCTACTGCCACTTCAACAGCTTTTAAGGGGTGGCAACTAAAGATATCTTGGAGGCAGCTACTTGGAGTTCTGTGCATACTTTCTCTAAGCATTATCACCTTCCACTTTACTCTAAATCTAGGGCTGGTTTTGCCACTGCTATTTTACAGGGCATTTTGGCAGCTCCTGCTTCTTTATAGTTGTACCAGCCTCCCTTACCTCTGCTTTGGGATTCTACCCAAGTGTAAGGACTGCAGCAATGTGAGATGAAGAACATAGTACAGTTTTGTACCTACCATAAATGTAGATGTTGAAGATCCACATTGCTGCAGTCAACCCTCCCTCCTTCCCTCTGTAGTTAGAGGCGGTTGTGTGGGTTGGATTGTAAATATTGTGTATATTGTATATATTGTACATATTATTAGTGTTAGGGTGGTTGGTTGTTGGTTTTGTTGTCTTTGGGTTTTGACCTTTCTTGTTAGGGTCTTCTGACATCTGGGGCAAGAAAAGACTGAGGATATGTCGTCGGTCATGCGCATTTGTACCCTGGCGTTCTGATGTCAGTCTAATGCGCCTTGACCGACGATCAACCTATACTTTGATATTGGGCCGACCGAGGACAGCGGACTACCCCCAAGTGTAAGGACTGCAGCAATGTGGATCTTCGAACATCTACATTTATGGTAGGTACAAAACTGTACTTTCCCTGTCCTGCTGCTCTCGAAGTGTTCTTTTGGCATACGTGTACCATGATGTTATCTGGGTGCAGGTTTCTTGGCAACAGGGGACACTATCCGTGACAGCGTGACACTTGAGAGGATTGTATTGGCCAGACTGCATAGTGTAGATGGCTAGCCTGCTTCTATTTGTAGGACTGGGGCTGCTGAACAGAACATTTATACACATTTCATACATATACCCATCATACTGCTTCTGCAAATATTTCTTTACCTGTGGGGAAAATATCTGTTCACAATAGATTAGTGTTTCTACCAATATTCAAGTTTGCAGCTATAGAACTAGAAAGTCATGTTAGTAGCAGTCCCTGGATTCAAACCGTGGTGTGTGTCTGCAAAAAAGAACTACAGACCTAGTCCTTATCAGACCAAGCTATTGGGGAAATGGCATTTGTCACTCAAGTTATTTCTGTCTAGTACATACTTTTCTGCACACTACTTTTTTATCAAATGTCTTTTTATTTGTTTTCCGTAATAACTACAGCAAAAATCTGAATAAAAACTGTTGATGTTACTGTTTACACAATATGAGCAGATTATTAAAACTAGACATTTGGACATTTTAATAAAATATACCAAAATTGAAAATATACTTT